>NC_091951.1:248317355-248688238 GCF_031021105.1 Erythrolamprus reginae
AATTTCTGTTCAACACCCGAGCTCAAATTCAGGATACGAGCCGAGCTTCCACTAGGTGGTGCAAGAATCTCCTTGTTTCTGGTTATCTCGGCGCGAAAAACAAAGTCTAAAGGCATTCGTCCGAGATGCGAATTGATCGACTTACGAGCTCGGGTCTGGAATGAATTAAACCTGTATGTTGAGGTACCACTGTATATTAACTGCTGGGTAAGAAACAGTGATTTGGAGCAGAGAGTAAAAAGGACAGGTTGGAGAATTTTTGTCGAAGAGAAACAGAAGTTCTTTAATAAACTGCAGCACACGAGAGGCCCATGAAAGTTTGAGGCTGCTGGTAGCATGTCCAAGTGGCCATTGCTAAGTCCTCCCTTTGTCATTGTCTGTTCAGGCTAGAAAGGCTTCGGATCCTCATTCAAAATAGAAATGCCAACGGGGGAGCCACAGAAGAGAAGAACAACTGCAGCCCAGACCGCCGGCTGGCCGCTTCTTCAGTTCCTGCCTCTCAAGGCGGCCCACTCACGGGAAGCCGGCAGAGGTCACCAACAAGAGGCCTCGAGAAATCGTCAACAAAATCCCGTCCGTTTCGCTTTTGTCGAGCAAGCAAGGACAATTCAATCAGCGACGGGGAAAAAGTTAGAACATTCTGGACCTGCTGCAGTAATTGTAAAATCAGTCCCCAAGGTTTCAAACCTCAGGCGGAAAAGCAACAAACCAAACTGTGTCCCAAAAGTGACCTGATGGATAACTATACCAAACAAGCCAACTCATTCGCAATCAGCCTTGCCACAGAGAGCACAAATACGAAAGATACCACAGGTAAGGGGAGGCAAAGGTTAAGGTGACCAATTTTGTTACAATGAAAAGGAGGACGAAAAAAAATAAGAAAAAAATATAATGTAAGTAAATGAAACATTTATGTCGTTATGAATAAATAAAATTAATAATGAAAACTTTAATAACAAAAGCGATAAAACTTTACTAAACCTATATTTAATTATTTTAAATATACAGTGGTACCTCGTGATACGAACCCCTCGTGATACAAACACTTCGAGATACGAACCCGGGGTTCAGAAATTTTTTGCCTCTTCTTATGAACTTTTTTCGCCTTACGAACCCACTGCAGATCGCAAAATGGCGCTTTGCTGGGCGGCGGCGCCCGGCTGTCACCTTTTAAAACATCCGGGGGGCTTCTCGGCGTTCTCCTGAACCCGAACCCAAACCCGAACTTTTCGGGTTCGGGAGGCTGCCGAGAAGCGCCGCCGCCCGCCTGTCACCTTCTTAAACAGCAGGGGGGCTTCTCGGCATTCTCCTGAACCCGGAAGTTCAGGTTCCGGAGGCCAATGGGAAACATTGTTTCGTGTTACGAACTTTTCGCCTTACGAACGTCCTTCCGGAACCAATTACTGTAGATCTATATTTAAATTATTTTGTTGAGTAGAAAATTGAATTAATGAATTAATGAAACGTGAATTATACTTAGCTGAGTATAATATTCACTGAAAAAGAAATAATTTCATATTTCCGTAAGAAGTAAACACGAAGTATAATATAGAGGCAATAGTGGGAGACTAGTGGGAGACACATGAAGTTCTCCTATGCCATGCACATGCGTTTAATAACCGCATCTTTCTGAACTGTACCGTCACATGACAGGTAACAGTTTGGCACGGCATCTCAATACAGAGATTAACAGATTAGTCTTAAAATATTGAAAAGGAGGACAGGTAGGACACTTTTCGAGGAAGGACAGAACCTACAAAAGAAGGACTGTCCTCCCTGAAGGAGGACGATTGGTCACCTTACTAAGGTATAAGGGGGAAACAGTAGGGAAAGGGAGCTGAATCCAAAACTCATTTGGGAAAATGAAGACCATCCTAATGTCGAGCTGATGCAGAAGTTAGGAGGAAAAAATGTCAGCTCGCCACACTATCATTAGAAGGCCTGTGGACAGTAATGGGCAGCCAAAATTTTTACTGTCACAGTGGGTGTGGCTTATTTTGTGGGTGTGGCTTGATGGTCATGTGACTGGGTAGGAGTGGCTTGTAGGCCATATGAGGAGGTAGGAGTGGCATGAACAATCATCAATTTTCAAGTGAACTGTTAAGTCCCCGACTTACAACCCCACCAGTGTCGCTCTCTGGGGTGACAATTTGCTTCGTGTTTCCCGTGCTCTCCTTCCTGGGTCGCCCCTTGCCTCAGTATGGGTAGGTAGGTGAACGGATGCCGATCATCTGTTGAGAAAAGAGTGGGGAGGAAATGAGCCCCGTGCAACACCTGTTGGTGCTAGTCTCCCTGCTGCTTTCCTAGAAGGAGGAGAATGGGGGGGGTGGCCAGCTAGAGCTGGGCACACAGCTTCATTTTCACCGGTGGAACTGTGTTCCACCCCGTCCTGCCCACCCCTGCCTGTGGATTATGAGAATCTGGGAGGGGTGACTTCAGGAGAGAGCAGATGTATCCACAACACATTCTTTCGAGACCTTAAAGGTCATCTTTTATCCACCACCTGTCCAGAAACTAGGAGGAGGAACTGCCACGTTGGTAAAACCTGAGTAGGCAACGTGACAATTTTGGGTGTGAGTTTTCTACCCAGTTGAAAGTTCACACTCCTTGTCTCCCACCTCCAAAACTGTCATGTTGACCACTCAGGTTTTGCTAACATGGTAGTTCCTCCCACTAGCTTTTCTGCAGGTGATGGACAAAAGATGACCTTGAACATCTCAAAAGAATGTATTGTGGATACATTTGCTCCCTTCTGAAGTCACCCCTCCCAGATTCTCATAATCCACAGGCCTTCTAATAATAGTGTGGCGAGCCGATGTTTTTTCCCCTCCAACTTCTGCATCGGCTCAACACCTACATTTTCCCAATTGGTATTGGCTCAAGTAAATGGGATTTTAGAGGCCACCTCTGAGAACGAGGTGGATGACACATTATTAGCCAGATGGTTAGCAGATGTTAAGGGGTCCTTAGAGTTCTGGACATCACCAGCAGTGATGATGTTACCTAGTTTGGGTCTATAAGTGTTCTGCCTGACTGGCTCAGGCAATGTGCAATAGTCCAAGGAAAAGAAATCAAACACACATGTGTTCTGTTAATCAGCAAACTTGTATTAAATAAACAAAAAGGGGTTACTCAAAACAGTTCTTAGTGTCCGAAAACAATGATAGTGCAAGGCTTACTTCAGCCGCATACAAAAACACAGGAAAAAACAAACAAAGACCACCTGAAATGAGCAAAGACGTTTCAGGAGTCCTTTTGAATCTTTGAAGCAAACAGCAAGTCCCAGAATTTTCACCTCCCACTTGTCTGAAAAAGCTGGGTTGAAAACTCCAACTGCACGGAACAGAAACTTCAGAGCAGGAACCACAAAATAACACAGATAAACAGCCACAGTTTGCCTTGGGCCTCTGTTCCCTTTTATCCCTTTAGCCCTCATTAAGGAAACCACACCCAGCCCTCAGTATAAGAACCACACCCAGCCCAGGTGCTACGATGATGACTTGTAATACTCCTTCAGTCGATCCCTTCTCTGCATAGCTCTTCTGCTACGCAGATCAATATATTGATCTGCAGAAGAATCCAGAGACCAAAGACTGTCTGAGGGACTGTATGTCAAATCCCCTGGGCTGTCTGCTGAATCCTGCATACCAGTGGCCTCGTCCTCCTGGCTGTCTGCCACATCTTCCTGGCTGCCTGCCACATCTTCCTGGCTGTGAGCCAGGCTTTCACATTCAGTGTGTGCCGCGTCTCTCCCATCTGTGGGAGCAACAGCTGGCCCAGGCCCAAACACAACAATAAGAAAACAACTAAGCTCAGAGAGTACCAAGGACCCTTCATTTCAACCTTGCATTACAGCTATTCTCTATCAGTATACTATATTTTTTTTTTAAAAGAGTTAGCGTCTACTAAAATGTCTATGGAGATTCTCAGTCATCCAGGACATGGTGATTTTTTCTAGAGCAGTGGTTCTCAACCAGGGGGTTGGGACCCCTTTGGGGGTCAAACGACCATTTCACAGGGGTCACCTAAGATCATGGGAAAAGATACATTTCCCATGATGTTAGGAACTAAAGCTTCTATTCTGGTGCCTTGGAACATATTTTCACAATCCGACCAATCAGGTGTTTACCGTGGGGGTGTCCCTCTGACTTTCCTGCCAATCAGTTTAAAGCTCTGTTGGGAGAATTGGCGCTAGACTTATGGTTGGGGGTCACTACAACATGAGAAAGTGTATTAAGGGGTCATGGCATTAGAAGGGTTGAGAACCATTGCTATATAGGCAACTGAACTTTCTTGTTTTTTCCTTGGAGACATTTTATTTTTCATCCAAGAAACTGCTTCTTCATTTCCGACTGGATAGTGGGGAATGGAAAGATTTATATTTCTTGCAGACAGCTGGTCATTTGCATTTTTTCAGAGAGTCATTCAGGCCACTTGGAGGTTTATCTGTGTCCTCAGGGTCACCTGGGTAAGTGCAAATGGGTGTGGAGCTTTCTTGGAACTTCTGAAAGGACTGTGTTGTAGACTGGAAATAGATGATGTCATATCCCTCCCCCTGTGTTGAGAAACGGCTGTTCAATTTTGACATAGGTGGCCTCTTTGACCCATCTTTCAAACCAGCAGTCCTCTTTGTCCAAATTGTGAACTTTGCTGTCTTCAAAAGAGTGACCTTTGCCTTTTGATTGCAGATGGACTGCTGAGTCTTATCCTGATGGGTTCATTCTCCTATGTTGTGCCATATGTTTATGGTTCTTTCATTTCCCCAATGTACAGATCTGTATATGTCTCACTGCATTGTACTGTATCCACCACATTGCTCAATTGGTGTCTAGGTGCGTTATCCCTGGGGTGGACAAGCTTCTGTCTTAGTGTATTCTTGGGTTTAAAGTGTGTACATAGAGTATGTTGTATGTGCACCTCCTGTTGTATGAAGAACCTCCTGAAATTTTCAAATATTCCTGCAACATATGGAATGACACCATTTCTTCATTTATTGTTCTCTTCTGTTATGGACAAGCTCCAGCTGAGTCTGTTTTTATCATTTGATGAAGGCCTGGATGGGCTAGCTACACATTCTGAGGGCTTCCTAGGTGTGTTTTAGTTCTTTTTCTTTCCCATATTTTCTGGGATATGGCATCATCTATCTCCAGTCTACAAAACCATCCTTTCAGCAGTTCCAAGAAGGCTCCACACCCATTTGCACTACTCAAGTGATCCTGTGGACACAGGTAAACCTCCAAATGGCCTTAGTGATTCTCTGAAAGAATTCAAACTGTCTGCAAGAAATATAAATCCGCTCAGAGTTGAAGAAGCTTCTTGAATGAGAAGCGAAACATCTTCAAAGACAAACAAGAAAGGCCAATTGCCTCCTGAAAAAAAGTACCTTTGGGTGTCTATCGAAAGTTAACCAACTTCTCCCAACATTATAACGAAGCAAACTGCATAACCCTTTCAGGAGAGGAAAGGTAAGAACTTGCCTTGATGAGAAAGCTAAGATTTTGTCTCCCAAATGCCACAATTTCCTTGCTGAGCCATGGCACCATTCTCTTGCTGTGTCTTTCCCACAGAGTCAACAGCGGACACTGCAGATTCCACATGCCTCTCCTTCATATCAGCTGAATCGGAGCAACCCAGCCACCTGTTGGATGTGGAAGCTATTGTAACCCTCATGGAATATGCTCACAGAGATGACAAGGTATAGCCTCTGTATTGCTCCTGAAAGAAGCAACTAATCTTTAATGAAGAAATCTTGACAGCTGTGGCTGTCATTTGGATTCCAGGCGCAACCTAAGGTTCTAGGTATCACCTCTAAAGTCTCATACGGTTTAAAATCCGGGAACCTGCTTCAGCTAGATTTATTTTTATTTTATTTATTTATTTATTCATTTGTCCAATACACAAATACATAGGAAGAAAATAAACATGAAGTAATATATATATAGGGAAAAAAGAAAATAGAAGAGAAGATATATGAAAGGAAGAAAATATACACGATAAATGAGATAAAGGAAAGATGATTGGACAGGGGACGAAAGGCACACTAGTGCACTTATATACGCCCCTTACTGGCCTCTTAGGAACCTGGAGAGGTCAATCGTGGATAGTCTAAGGGAGAAATGTTGGGGGTTAGGGGTTGACACTATTGAGTCCGGTAATGAGTTCCACGGTTCAACAACTCGATTATTAAAGTCATATTTTTTACAGTCAAGTTTGGAGCGGTTCGTATTAAGTTTGAATCTGTTGCGTGCTCTTGTGTTGTTGCGGTTGAAGCTGAAGTAGTCATTGACCGGTAGGACGTTGCAGCATATGATCTTGTGGGCTATACTTAAATCGTGTTTTAGGCACCGTAGTTCTAAGCTTTCTAGACCCAGGATTGTTAGTCTATTTTCGTAGGATATTCTGTTTCGAGTGGAGGAATGAAGGGCTCTTCTGGTGAAATATCTTTGGACGTTTTCAAGGGTGTTAATGTCTGAGATGCGGTATGGGTTTCAGACAGATGAGCAGTAGTCAAGGATGGGTGTGGCAAAAGTTTTGTAGGCTCTTGTGAGTAGTGTGAGATTGCCGGAGCAGAAGCTACGTAGGATCAGGTTAACAACTCTAGAAGCCTTTTTGGCGATATTGTTGCAGTGAGCTTTAGAACTTAGGTCATTTGATATTAGTATTCCAAGGTCTTTTACTGAGTGTGGGTTGGCTGTGAGAGTTTGTTTATTCAGTTCGTATATGAGGTTTGGATTCTTTTTGCCGATGTGGAGGGTAGAACATTTCTACCTGTCTGATTTGGTCTAAGACATATTATGGGATCCTGTCCATAAAGTGATACAATGGAAGGGCTTTCTATGGAATTCTTTCTTTCTCTCTCCTGCAAAGCTAAAATGGACCTTTCACTGAGGCTACTTTGAGAACTGGCTAAAAGGCTTTGCTTTTGCACAAGACTTTGGGTGGAGTGTATTTATGATGTTTTTGTTAGTAAATGAGAAAAGGGTGCTGTATAACTGTTAGATTAGTTGGATATTTATCCGTACGCTAATTATATTTGGGTGACATTACACAAACATAAACACATGCACTTTAAAAAACAAACAAACTAGGAATGAAATTACATAGAAGACAAACCAATTAATTTCCACACTCCAATCAATGACAATTAATCTTAATTAAATATCTTCTATTAATTACGTTTTCATTAGGACTCCTTTTCTTAACTCACAAGTCATATTCTTAGTTTTTTCTTTATAAAGCATATTTTGCCCTATTTTAACCATATGGCTTTGATGGCATAAATGTCTGTTTATACAGTATGTTGTGGTTAGCTCTGGCCCAGCTCCTGCCCCAAGGAATGTGCAGGTGGATGTGGGGGAGACATCCACATGCCGCAGGCCTGTTTTGCTCCCAGTAGAATCTGCTGATGAAGCCTCCTCTGACCATGGCAGCATGAGTGACAGGTAAGAGGGGAGTTTGGCAGACAGCCCAGGAGGAGATCAATCATCTGTATCATCTTTGGATTCTGAACAAGAATTAATGACACATCCACGCATGCGTAGAGTGATGCATAGGAGACAACTAAAGGATTATTACAAGAGAAAATGAGGCCACCTGTGGTTGGGTGGGGCTGCAGTAATTAGGGCTGCTGCTATAATTAGCAGTGTTTGGGTTTGGCCGTTGTGAAAGAGTATCTGATCACAGTTCTTCAGGAATCGTTTGTTGCTGTTTTCTGGACTTGATTTTTCACGCCTTTGAAACCACAGCAGAGCAACGTGTGTGTGTGTGTGTGTGTGTGTGTGTCACACTTCATTGGAGGAAGAATGGGTGTGAAGTTTCTTCACAGCTGCTAGCTAAGTACTTAATGACTGCTTAAGGGTAATTGTACAGACTACCCGGTTGTATTGGGACGTGTGTTCTTTGCAATACAAAAAGAGTGCTTAGTTTATTTTGAATTTTGTGATAAAGAACATTGTTTTGAATTTTCAAACATGTGTGTGTGTCTGCAATTTGTACCCTTGAATTTTCGGGAGGCTCCTACCAGAGAGCCCAGCAGAACACAGTAGTTACTATGCATTTTAGCTCAAACAAATGAAGAAATTGATCCATCCCCCACAGCACATTAAACACTAGATCAACTAATGCAGGGCTCCCCAAACTTGGCAACTTTAAGACATGTGGACTTCAACTCCCAAACGTCTTAACGTTGCCAAGTTTGAAGACCTCTTATCTAACGTGAAAGGGAAGACTCAGCCACCATCTTTTCTTTTCCCTGTGGGAAAATTCAATAGTATATTTCCCCATGTGGAGGTTGGGAAAAGATTCATCAGCATCCAGGGTATCCAACCTTAGCAAATTTTAGGACCTTTCAACTCCCAGAATTCTGCGCCCAGCCAGTTGAAATCCACAAGACTTAACATTGCCAAAACCAGACACCTTTGCTCTACATGAGCTAAGATTCATTTTTCTTCAAGAGGAAACCGGTGGAATATTACAATCACAATCTGGAATCAAAGGAAATGACCGAATGTTCTTTATTTAGTCCTCCATCTGAAACATTTCTGGAGGGAAGTTTCAGAAACTTTTTTGTGAATGTTTAGCCACAAGTAAATTAAAGAGCCAGTGAAAAACCCCATTCTCTCAAAAGCCTTTTTCCCCCTTTTGTGCTACCTCTTAAATTGCAAGCCTGAGGATAGAGTCTACTTTCATCTTTTATTCATTTGTACGCCTGCATGCTATTTTTTAAAATCCCATTGATGATTAATAAAAAATCAAATAGTGAAATGATACCTGCGTTAATAACTTTAATTATTAACAATTGCAGCAGTTCCTGGATAACCACGAAGAAAACATCAGTTTCCTCCGTGCCATTTCTGCGAGTTGCGTGGCTGCGCAAAAATGTGGCCAAGAAACACTGGATCTTCCATATACAAAAAATCAGCTGACTGAGGCACTAGTGGTGAGTGAGAGCCTACCCCAACCAGACCCAGTGGGAAGGTGGCTACCTAATAGTTGGAAGTAAGCCTTGGATTTCCAAGGCAGAATTAATGGTGGGAAGCAGGCCCTGGTTGCGGAATTCAGACCTGTGGCACCCAATCAAGATCTAAGACAGTGTTTCCCAACCTTGGCAACTTGAAGATATTTGGACTTCAACTCCCAGAATTCCCCAGCCAGCGAATGCTGGCTGGGGAATTCTGGGAGTTAAAGTCCAAATATCTTCAAGTTGCCAAGGTTGGGAAACAGTGATTTAAGAGAAATAGCTCAAGTTTCTCTTAGATCTTGATTGGGTGGTAAGCTGTTCTCAAGCTGTTCCAATCAAGGAACAATGGAAGTAAACAGGAGATAAAAATGGAGGCAGCTAATTAGCCATAAACCATGGCAAAGTTCTTAGACCGGTGTGCCTTTGGCAAAATAGGATCCAAGCTGGACAGGCAGATTAATAAGGCTTTATTTATGCATAAGTAAAAAAAAGGTCTTCACAGGTACATGGTGGGAGGCGCTTTAAAAGGGAAATCACTACTTTATACCCACTTCAAACATATCCGTGTTCTTCAATTGGTTTGATAACTTCATTCAAGTCATCAAGCATCTAGTCAGCATGTTCAGTGGCTGTTATATGTACCATGGAACAGTTCATAGCATCCCTTGATAATCTTAGCATGATCTTGTTGGTGCCTAATTGCACATACAGGAGGGGTGTTTGCCACATTATAATGAGTTTTCAGGTTATTAACGTTCAGGGGGGGGTTTGCACAGGCTTTGCACCTGGCTGAGCTGAACCGGTTTTTATCAAAATCCATATTTCACATGGGGAATTTGCTTAATACTTGAAACATTGATCAAAAGCACCTACGGAGATACTCCATCAACCGGGTCATGGTTGTCTCAAAGGTGTTTTTTTTCAGGAGGCAATTGGATCCAAAAAGCTTTTTCAGCTCCAACCAGATAAACAGGAGTATAAATCGTTCCATTCGCCCACCATCCAGTCAGAACCGAAGAAGGTTCTTGGATCCAGTTGCCTCTTGGGAAATCACCCTTGGGATTAATCAGAAGTGCTCCTTGTTACTGAGAACAATGACTCAAAGAGGGCCCCTGTTGTGTCCAGAGGACAGTTAGGCCTTGTACCCGCCCCATATTCCTTGGGCGGGAAAATACTGCAAGGTGATTGGTTGGCTCAGCCTGGCAGCCCGGTATATATATAGCTGCCAGGCACGGCCATGTTTGTCTTGTTTAGTTCTATAAACCGTTACTTCCTGTTTAATAAAGAACCGTTACTTACTACAAGATTGCAGTCCTTGCCTGCTCCCATCATTCCCCTCTCTGATGCTGAAGGGCATGAGTTCCTTTAGCCTCAAACCTAGACCACAAGACTCCGTGGACAAGAAACCCAACCAAGAAGCTTGACATTTTTCCTCCATCTCTTTCAGATGGTGATGGAGACGCTGCCCAGCCACTCAGTCCCGTCGTTCATTTTCTCCTGTTCTATGCTTGCTGTCTACAACCTGAGGTAGCTCCTACCTATCCAAAAATTACTTTTGTGCTATTTCTACAGCTTGGGGGTTAGTTTATATAGCCAAGTCAGGGGAAAGTGGTAGCTCGAGTTAGCAGTATTTGGGACCTTCTTCATTTTAGGAACAAACTTGGATGCTCAATGTCAAAAATACATATTCGACTGCATGCTGGTCTTTTCTTCAGTACTGCATAGAATAGACCAGTGATGATGAACCTTTTTTTATTTGCGTGCCAAAAGTGTGTGAGGGGTGTGTGCCAGCATGCGTGCACATGCCCACAGCCCTTCCCTTCCCCCCCCTTCTCCCCCCCCCCGGTGCATGCGCACAGGCCTTACTGAAGCCTGGTAGGTGAAAAAAATGCCCAAACGGGCAAACCGGAAGTTTAGGAAAAGGCACTTCCTGTTTACAGTTGTGCTGTTTTTTGCACTCCGGAGGGTTCAGGGAAGCTTCTTGTAGTTCCGGAGTGCAAAAAACAGCACAGCGGACAAATGGGAAGTTCGGAAAACACACTTCTGGCTTGCCCATTGTGCTGTTTTTTGCACTCTGGGACTTTCCGGAGTGCAAAAAACAACGGCAATCCGGACGTGTGTTTTTCTGAACTTCTGCTTTGTCAGTTGGGCAATTTTTTTTTGCCTCTTGGGGCTTCAGGGAAGGTTCCCTGAAGCATCTGGAGGGTGAAACGGCCTTTCCCAAGGCCGAAAGTCATCTGGCCAGAGCACACATGCGTGCTGGAGCTGTCATAGGGTAAGGTCTCACATGCCCTCCGATATGGCTCCATAGGTTCGCTATCACAGAAATAGACTTCTCTCTCTCTCTCTCCCCACCACCTACCACTTTGATCTCTTCTTCACTTTCCATTTCTATCAGTGCTCTCTAAACTCTCAATCTTTGCTCTGCTAACAAATATGAGGGCTTATTTTGTTGATTCTACCACTAACAGGTTCATGGCACTCAGATATTTTCACCTCCATTTCTTTACTTGTACATTAATTGTCCCACTGTTATACTTAAAATGCATTAAATGTTATACTTAAAATGCATTAAATCAAAGTCATTGATAGTTGGCCAGTAACAATAACCTACTTTTCATTCTCCTTTACAAACTAGAAATCTTAGAATGACTGCCCTTTTTTCTTTTATATCTTGATTTAGCTCTTCCTCTACAGATTCACATACACACACACTTGGTGGGTGGGAGGTTGTCTATTTCTAAGGTATCCAGATTCTGTTTCCCATTGCATAATCTATGCCTTTTCTCTTTATTTTACCAGCAAAATGAAGCCACCTCTCGCTTCTGAGCTAGAAACAGGTATTTTGCGACTGGCTCTTCATGGTATATTCAGCATGGAAACACAAACAACCGATCCTCATAGTGTGGTAAATTGGGATTCAACTTTGCTGGTCTGGGGGCAAATATGCTGTGCTTTTTAAACTCATGTCATTAAGTGATATTCCACGCTGAGGAGTGTGCTGTAGAAACGCATGTCCCAGAAATCAGTAAGGGAGGAGTAGATGGCCCTCTTCTTTTTCTAAATTCACATATTATAATTCACACTATTATCACAAATTCACATAATAGATATTCATGCACTGGCATCCATGTGAGTGCATAAAACACACAAGCCAATATTACTGTACTTCATGTATCTAATGAAATGGAAACGAGAACTTATGCCGTAATAATTTATTTATTTATTTTATTTATTTAATTTGACTTCTATGCCGCCAAATCCCAAAGGACTCAGGGCGGCTCACAACAATATAAA
The DNA here is from genome assembly GCF_031021105.1 of Erythrolamprus reginae. Taxonomy (NCBI): domain Eukaryota; kingdom Metazoa; phylum Chordata; class Lepidosauria; order Squamata; family Dipsadidae; genus Erythrolamprus; species Erythrolamprus reginae. The sequence goes on from NC_091951.1 coordinate 248,329,612, forward strand.
TTACAATAACAATAGCAATAAAAAGAAGTCAAGAAAAAGAACGAGTAATTACTAAAATCCAAATTAAAACTTAAAAACAGTTAAACAACACACCTGCTCATTCTTACCAATTCAGACACATGGATAAGCTAGTGGTTGATTTAGGGCCCCCAGGCTTGCTGGGTGGGGGCCGTACGGACCTTGGGTGGGGGGAGTTCATTCCATAAAATTGGGGCAGCAACAGGGAAGGCCCTCCCATGCAGTCCCACCAACCTGCATTGTTTAGCTGATGGGACCTGGAGGAGGCCAACTCTTAATGCTCTAATTGGTCTCTAGGAGGTATGTGACAGGAGACAGTGGGTTAAATAAATGTACTCCTCTTTAGACAGCTGGATTATAATGAAGTTAGAGAATTCCATCTTGAGGGATCAGCCTGCAGACTTTTCTTCCTTTGCAGGCACTCTACAGGTCTTCCTTTGATACCATGGACATTATGCTGAAGGGCCTGCTGTCTGAGGCACCTTCCACCAGCCATCTTCTGTTTATATTAGAGGTGAGAGGCTAAAGAGAAGACGGTGGTGGGGTTTTCTCAAGGTTAGTATGAGTGGGAGAGGTTGAAATGGAACTTAACATATCTTAACACATGCAACCTGAAGCCTCTAGGTGAAATTTCTTCAATAACCTCTAGATCAGTGTTTCCCAACCTTGGCAACTTGGAGATATCTGGACTTCAACTCCCAGAATTCCCCAGCCAGCATTCGCTGGCTGGGGAATTCTGGGAGTTGAAGTCCAAATGTCTTCAAGTTGCCAAGGTTGGGAAACACTGCTCTAGATATTTAAAGTGGTCGGTCAACATTTCCAATATATTGTTTCAGAGCTTGCAAACAAATTATCAGGAAGGAAAAAGATGTCTCAAGTCTTTTTACCCCATAAACCCTCAACAAACCCACTCCTTATTTTGGGCTGGTTTTTCCTCCTGCTTTAAAAGTTTCCACCTTTGAATTTTGATCATATCCAGTTTGAGATTATAACATCATTGGCCTAATCTAAAGGAGTCAGTACCCAGTAGCAAAAATATATTTTTTAAATGTTCAAGAAATGGAGCAACAAAGGTCAAGACTCTTGAGTGGCCATAGATACCAATAAAAGTTGGATATTATCTGGATGAAGATTCAATAGGTAGGACAATCTTTTTCTGACTTCCTATTTCCTTCCACAGCACGTCAATTTCTGGATTCGTTCACAAGACCCTCAAGAGAGGTTCAGAGCCATTAATTGCAGCATCTCCTTGCTTCGCCATGTGAACCAGCAATCAAATTTTGAGGTAGGTGAGGATTTGGACTTTGAGATACGAAGCATATTAAAAGAATGCAGCAATCATCCTTTTCCTGTTTACAAAACCTTGATCCCAACTAAACTTAAAAACTCACAGGGAACTTCCCTTCTTGAAAGAAATAGTTTTCCCATTGGATTACAGATGGGAAAAAAGAGCCTCCAGTTGAAAGATTTTTCTAGGGCATTAAGTGATCGTATCAGTCGGGATTTTAAAGAGTTGAAATTCAACCTTATGGGTGCCACCAGTTTGAGAGAGGCTGTTCTATGTAATGCTGCAGATTGTACTTGAGGATATACAGTACAGTACTTCATATATTTTTTAAATCTATTTTTCCATTGGATGCTGATAATCCCAATTGAATAATTATTTTGAAATATTTTTATTAATATTGGAGGCATACCTAATCCTCCTGTCCCCTCTTTCATCCATTGCAAGTTCATGAAGTGAATTAGACTGAGAGAGTGACCACACAGTCACCAGTTGGCTTTCATGCCTAAGGCAGAACTAGAACTTAGAGTCTCCTCGTTTCTAAAGCACCACCTATATCAGGGATCCTCAAACTTGGCAACTTTAAGACTAGTGGGTGTCAACTCTCAGAATTCTGGGAGTTGAAGTCTACAAGTCTTAAAGTTGTCAAGTTTGAAGACCTCTGGCAATCTGATTCTCTTCCTTAAACTAGATCTCTATTTCAGGCTGAGCTGTAAATTGCGTGGCACTGTCACGCTTGAAGGGAATTAGTGTTTTCAATTGGATTTTATTATTTAGATTTGTATTTATTTATTATTTAGATTTGTATGCCGCCCCTCTCCGAGGATTTTCACGCTCTTGCCTAAGTGCAGTGAAAGTTTGCAAGGTGTTGGTGCTATTGCACAAGATCTTGGGAGTTTTCAATTTCTTTCAAGATGGATTTGACAGGGTAGGGTGGATTTCTGGCTATTTAGATCTTACTAGGCCCTCAGTGTGAAAAATGGTTGCAAGTTATTTTTTTCAATGCTATTATAAGTGCAAATACTTACAAAGTGAACAGTTGTAAGTCAAGGGCTACCTGTGCAGTCTCTAAAGCCTATTTAAGCCTTATATCCATTATCCCCTCCAAAATACGGTATTCTTCTGGATAGTTTCTCATTCCAGAAATCAGGGGACTATTTCACACTGATGCAGAGGTCCTTCCTTAGCTGCAGAGCAGTGTTCTCTCTAAATTTTTTTTGGTGTGGGCGGAAAAGTATAGTGTCTGAGCGGCAGTCCCTTCGGGACTGGGCGACACAGAAATAATAATAAAATTTCCCTCTCGGCTTCTGGGCAGGTTTGGAAAACTCTGAGTTGATGATGATTTTTAAGTGAGCGATTGCTCACCTGCTCAGCATAGAGGGAACTATGCTGCAGAGCACTTAACGGAGAATGTATTAAAAATAAATAAAATGAAGAGCTAATGCAAAACATAAAGAGAAGACTCCTTCTCTTTTCCTTCCTTCCTTCCTTCCTTCCCTCTTAGAAATGTGGGGCACTACCTGGTTTGGGACACCAGGCAGCACAATTCGCAGTTTGCATCACAGATTCAGTGGAAGAGGTGAGCTACAAAGCCAGAGATGCCATTAGCTGCCTTTACCAGCTCCTCCTGAATCATATGGGTAAGTGAAGCTGACTTAGGAGACAATGGGTGATCCCCAAGATCTCGTGTATACCTTCTTAGAGTGCAGAAGCTCCCAAAGTGGGAGTGAGGAGCGTGAAAAAACTTTCAGGAGGGGTGTGAGGGTGTGACACCTTTAAATAAATCACAGAATTTTTAAAAAACCAAATACCAAACAACATTGCAAAGATCTAACAAACTAGGAAAAGTCATCTGGGACCTAGGGGATGATGAAAAGGAAGTAAAAAAGGGGCTACCAATCTTGGTGAGATGTAATTGGAAGACTGAGGCTGAGGCAGGGCTGATAGGAAGACACACAGCAGACTGCAGGGAATATATTTTTCGCACCTTCTAAACCAGTGTTTCCCAACCTTTTTTGAGCCGCGGCACATTATTCACATTTACAAAATCCTGGGGAACATTGAGCGGGGGGGGGGAGCTAAAACGTTTGGACAAAAAAATCTCTCCCTCCCTCTTTCTCCCTTCCTTCCTCTTTCTTTCCCCCTCTCTCTCCATCCCTTTCTTTCTCTCTTCCTTCCTTCCACTCTTTTTTGCTCTCTTTCTATCTCCCTCCTTCCCTCACTCTGTGTTGCCCTCTCCCTCCTTCCCCCCTCTTTCTCTCTCTCTTGCTTTCTCTCTCTCTCTCTTGCTTTCTTTCTCTGTCTCTCTTGATATCTCTCTTCTCTCTCTCTCTCTCTTTCTCTTTCTCTCTCTTTTTCTCTCTCTCTTGCTATCTTTCTCTTTCTTTCTTTTTTCTCTCTCTGTCTCTCTTGCTCTCTCTCTTTCTCTGTCTCTCTTGCTCTCTCTCTCTTTCTCTATCATACACCATGCCAGCAACAATGGCATCGGGCAGTAGTCAGGGGTGGCAGCAGAGCGGTCGACTGCGAGCACTGACAGCAGCAGCTGGACATGTTGCTGGATGCCGTAGATGCTGGTGCTGCAATGGGCATGGGTGTGGGGCTGGCACCTCCATCCCAGCCAAGCCAGCGGGCCAGTGCCGGCCCCGCAGCGCCAGCATATACGATGTCCAGCAACACGTCCAGTCACCACCATTGGTGCCTACACCCTGGAGCTCCCGCTCGCAGCCTCTGTCCCTCGGTTACTGCCCGGTGCCACTGCTGCCGGCGCCCTCCCACTCCTGCTGCCAGTGCCCTCCCGCTGGGCCCCAAAGGTTATTTGTCACCGGCCCCGCCATGGAAGCTCCAGCTGGGCGGGGCGCTGCCAGTGCCTCCGCCCTGAAGCTCCCGCTCACAGCCACCGGCCCGGCTACTGCCTGGTGCCGCTGCTGCTGGTGCCCTCCTGCTGGGCCCCAAACCTCACCTGCCGTGAAGGAAGGCACGAAAAAGGAGGCACGGAAAATGAAGCTCAGCCTTCCAGTCTCGGAAGCTGAGATTTGCGGCACACCTGACCATGTCTTGCGGCACACTGGTTGAAAAACACTGTTCTAAACAATGGGTGGATTTAGCAGATATCCTGAAAGGGGAGGTAAAGGGAAAATGTGGGATTGGCAGTAGTGAGCGATGCCAGGAATTTTACTCCAGCAACCGCTGAAGGACCACAATCTGACTGTCCCAATTTCAGAGCATTTTTCAAAGTGTGTTTTTAGAGATTGCATTAGTAGCTATGGATCAGTGAAGGGCTACCAAAATTGTTACTACCACACTGTGGGTGTGGCTTAAGCAGGACGCCCTGCATTTTCTTTCAACAATCTTTCAGTGCAAATTGTGCTACCCCACTCTGGGATGGAGCTCCATTTTCGCTACTGAACTGCACCCCCCACCCCCCAAATCCAGGCAGTAGCCCACCCCTGTTATGGATCACTTAAAGTCTACAGGCCTGATCTTGTCTATATTCTATGTGAGGCAAGAGAACAAATGTTTCTTATCTCACCACAGCTGTATTGTTAAAAACTCTGATACTAATGCTGAAATCCAGTTCATCTATTATATTTTCTCCTCCTTGGCTGGAAGAGTGAGTGACTCTCATTCTGTTTTGGGTTTTATTTGTATGGCTTGCAGATAGTAAACAACCCATGGTCAGCACTTACAGTACTTCTTATCATTCATATTCATTTTTCTTCCAAAAGGGTGGCTCAGTTAGCAAGGAATCAGCAGCCAATTGAAAGCTGCCATACCATGGTATTCTTTCTTTCTTTCTTTCTTCTTTCCTTTCTGTCTTTCTTTCTTCTTTCCTTTCTGTCTTTCTTTCTTCTTTCTGTCTTTCTTTCTTTCTTCTTTCCTTTCTTTCTTTCTTTTCTTTCTTTTCTTTCTTCCTTTTCTTTCTTTCTTTTCTTTTTTCCTTTCTTCTTTTCTTCTTCCTTTCTTTCTTTTCTTCTTCCTTTCTTTCTTCCTTTTCTTTCTTCCTTTCTTTCCTTTCTTCTTTTCTTTCTTTCTTTCTTCCTTTTCTTTCTTTCTTCCTTTTTTCCTTTCTTCCTTCCTTTCTTCCTTTTTTTCTTCCTTCCTTTCTTTTCTTTCTTCTTTTCTTTCTTTCTTTTCTTCCTTTTCTTTCTTCTTTCCTTTCTTTTTTCTTTTCTTTCTTCCTTTCTTCCTTTCTTTCTTTTCTTTCTTTTCTTTCTTTTCTTTCTTTTCTTTCTTCTCTTTCTTCTTTTTTCTTCTTTCCTTTCTTTTTTCTTTTCTTTCTTCCTTCCTTTCTTTCCTTTCTTCTTTTCTTTCTTTCTTTCTTTTCTTTCTTTCTTTCTTTTCTTTCTTCTTTCCTTTCTTTCTTCTTTTCTTTTCTTCTTTTCTTTCTTTCTTTTCTTCTTTCCTTTCTTTCTTTCTTTCTTTCTTTCTTTCTTCTTTTCTTTTCTTCTTTTCTTTCTTTCTTTCTTTCTTTCTTTTCTTTCTTCCCACCCACCCTCCCTCCCTCTCTCTTTCTTTTTATTTTAAAATGCACGTTCCTTCAGCATGAAGCATCCTCAACATGTTAGGCCTTACTTTTATATAAATAAGAAATAGGATATACTATTCCCTTCAACCCACTTGCAAAATTATTTCTCAAGTCTGAATTCATATTACAGCCAGAATTAGATGAAAATGTCCCCTTGGAAGAAAAAATCAGTTGCAAGTCCATGTGTCCAGAAAATCGGCCAGTTATACAATTGCAGAGGCTCATCATGCAGGGTGGAAGAGGAATTAGACCTCTGGTGTCTCCTTTTTAGGATTCAGCACAATGGAACCCAGAGATTTATGGTGCCAGGAAACAGAAGACAAGAAGATGCTGGCTTATCTTGATGCCTCCAGAGTGGGTGAGGTAAGACAAGCTTTCTTTGGGGATGTAAAATATGTCAATAGGCCAACAAGGATCATGCACATCCTCTGTAACAGAAATCTCCAACCTCGGCAACTTTTAAGACTTGTGGACTTCAACTCCCAGAGTTTCCCTAGCTAGCAAATTCTGGGAGTTGAAATCCACAAGTCTTAAAGTTGCCAAGTTGGAGACCCCTGCTTTGTATACCAGCAATCCTGCTACTCATTACAAGTAGCCTTTGATTTACAACAGTTCATTTAGTGACCGTTCCAAGTTAGAACAGCACTGAACAAAGTAACTTATGAACATCTTTCATAGCTACCACCTGTATGTACCACCCCATGATCATGTGGTAAACATTCAGATGCGTGACAACTTTTTATAAGTTTTATACTTATAACTGTTGCTGTGTCCTAAGGTCATGTGGTTCTCTTTCACAAACTTTGGACAATCAAAATCAGTGAGGAAGCCAGATTCACTTAACAACTGAATTATTAACTTATTAACTGCAACTATTCATTTAACAATTGCAGTAAGAAAGGTGGGGCAAAACTCACTTAACAACATAAATTTTGAAATTCTCTCTTTGGTCTTAGTTGGAATTCTAAGTTTATGAGGAACAGAAGTGGCATCACAATTAACTCTAGGTGCAAATTATGTTAACTCTAGGTGCAAATTATGTTAATTGGCCCACCCATTTGTACCGCAACTTCCGAACTTGTGGCACTTGGGCAAAGAAAAGTTATGTACACCTGTTCTAAACAGTTTGCATTATTTTAAACCTAGATATTTTTTTTTTTAAACCATTGAATAAATTTCTTACCATGCTTGCATAGTAACATGACCACGTGTTGGTTCCAGATATTCAGAAACATCTTCACAGAGGGTCAGAAGAGAGCTTTTCTGCAGACCTCCTTGCTGGCCATATATGATCCCTTGATGAGGATAAGTCAAGCGGGAATCCTTCTAGTCTATTCCCTCTTGGGGAAGACAGCAGAAATAATGCAAGAATCGGTAAGCTACTTGATTCAATGTATATGTGAGGAAGTCACAAAGCCTCATTCCTCACTCCAGTACAAATAGGCATTGCATGAAATCACTCCTGTGGAACAGAAGAGGATGACGAGTCAAATAGTAACATTGCAAATATTTTAGGTTCTATCAGCACCATTCCCCTAAGGTAGGCCCCCCCAAACTGGGCAACTTTAAAACTTGCAGACTTCAACTCCTAGAATTCCCAGAAAGACTTGTGGACTTCAACTCCAAGAATTAAAGTTGCCAAGTTTGAAGACCTCTGCCCTAAAGAGTCTGAGGCACGTGCTACAGGCCAATAAAATAAACAAATCTATTGATATTTGGTAGGGAAGGTTTGCCTATCTGCCAATAACTCTAAAGTGTGCAATAGGCTTGATATTCCTGGAGGCATCTGTAATATGGCAAATGATTTAGCTTTACTAGATAAGTGGTCAAAGCAATGGAAACTGCAGTTTAATGTTACCAAATATGAAATAATGTACGTGGGCAAAAGTAATCCTCAATCTGCGTATTGTATTGGCAGTTCTTTGCTAGCAAAAACTTCAGAAGAGAAGGATTTAGGGGTAGTGATTTCTGACAGTCTCAAAATGGGTGAACAGTGCAGTCAGGCGGTAGGGAAAGCAACTAGAATGCTTGGCTGCATACATAGAGATATAACAAACAGGAAAAGGGAGATTGTGATCCTGCTGTAATAGAGTGCTGTTGAGACCACATTTGGAATACTGTCTTCAGTTCTGGAGACCTCATCTACAAAAAGATATTGATAAAATTGAACGGGTCCAAAGACGGGCTACAAGAATGGTGGAAGGTCTTAAGCATAAAACTTATCAGGAAAGACTTAATGAACTCAATCTGTATAGTCTGGAGGACAGAAGGGAAAGGGGGGACATGATCGAAACATTTAAATATGTTAAAAGGTAAAATAAGGTTCAGAAGTGTTTTTAATAGGAAAGTGAACACAAGAACAAGAGGGCACAATCTGAGGTTAGTTGGCGGAAAGATTAGAAGTAACCTGGGAAAATATTATTTTACTCAAAGAGTAGTAGATGCTTGGAACAAACTTCCAGCAGATGTGGTTGGTAAATCCACAGTAACTGAATTTAAACTTGCCTGGGATAAACATATATCCATCCTAAGATAAAATATAAGAAATAGTATAAGGGCAGACTAGATGGACCGTGAGGTCTTTTTCTGCCGTCTATCTTCTAAGTTTCTATGTTTCTATGATATAAAAGGCAGTACATTCAGTATGCTAAACAAAGGGCATCAAAACAGCACACACCTTTTTGAATTATCCAGAACCCTTTATCAAATGGAAAACTGAATAAAGGGCAGGAAAAGACTATTGGTTGATACAGAGAGAGAGAGAAAGAGAGAGGGGGGGAGGGAGAGAGAGAGGGAAAGAGAGAGAGAGGGAGAGAGAGAGAGAGAGGGAAAGAGAGAGGGAAAGTGAGAGAGATGTAGTGCTAATTGTGTAAAAAAAAAAGGAAGTGCAGATGCGAAGATTTCATAGCAATTGTAGAAAATGTTAGCAGCAATGATTCAATCAAAAAAAGGTGCAGTTAAATGTGCAAGAAACTTGGGGCTAGAGTGGAGCAGGCCACAAAGTCCAACATTCACGCTCTCTACATCCCGAGATTCCGTACGTGTATACACAAATGCATATGTATTATTATAGCCAATGAAGGGGAAAAGTGACGTGATGACACCCGTCATTGTCCCACAATGATCCTTTGTTTTGGGGTTGGGTTTCCGCTCCCCGCATCTCCAGGCAGAAGACACGGAGCAGGAGATCTACAAGCAACTTCACAAGCTTCGGATTCTCCGAGAGGTACCCGAAGCATTGCAAAACGTTCTCCCAAATTAAGGTAAGGCGGCTGGCCAAGCGGCAGGGCTACAGCCAGTGCTGGGTTGCTACTGGTTCGCCCCATTTCGGGCAAACCGGTAACAGTGGCGGGAGGCTACGCCCACCCACCCGGAAGTCATCACAGACATTCTGCACATGCGCAGAAGTGTCACACACGCATGCGCTCCCATTCCTAAACCAGTAGCAAAGGTAAGTGAAGCCCACCACTGGCTACAACACAAACGTTTCAAGCAGAACAAGATCCCACCACAGCCAGACAGGAAAGTCTGGATTCACCCCTCTTTATTATAGTACAATGATGGCAAACCTTTTTTTCCTCAAGTGCCGAAAGCATTTGCACACGCGCTATTGCACTCGTGTGAGTACCCACACCCATAATTCAATGTCTGAGGAGGGCAAAAACAGCTTACCCTGCCCCCTTCCTCGAGGCCCTCTGTAGGCCGGAAACGGCCCATTTCCTGTATTCTGATGCATCAATTGGCCAATTTTTCGCCTTCCTCAGACTCCAGATGCTTCCCTAGATCCTGGGGAGAGTGAAAATGCCCTCGCCCTGCCCTGGAAGCTAAAAACGCCCTCCCGGAACCACTGCATGAGTTGAAAATCAGCTGGCCAGAGCACATATGCGCACTGCAGCTAAGCTAGGGCAACGGCTCACATGCCGGCAGATTGCCTCCGCGTACCACCTGTGGCATGCGTGCCATAGGCTTGCCATCACTGGTATAGTAAATCGTTTTGCACTCAGTTTGAAGGATTTTGACTCAGAGAACTTCTACATTCCCTTCTATAACTATCTTCTTAAGAGAATGCTGCTGTTACTCTAAAAGAGAGGCTTGGTGGTCCAGCCTGGCATGGGGAGAGCATGTGAGTGACAGGCGTACGCAAAAGTGCAGAACTCAGTTTATGTGAGTGGCGGGCAACCACACAAATGGAGCTTCACATGCAAGTGGAGGATGCTTGCACATTCATATGTAAAGCTCTGCTCATGTGACAAGATCCACTTTGGTAAGCAGAGGGCGCTTGCACGTACACATGAAGCTCCATTCATGTGAGTGCAGCTTCGCATGTGTGTGTGCTTATTCGCCAGCAGTGATGGGCTGCCAAAATTTTTACTGCCACATTGTGTGCATGGCTTATTTTGTGGGTGTGGCTTATGGCCATGTGACTGAGTAGGAGTGGCTTGCCAGCTATGTGACCAGGTGGGAGTGGCTTGCCAATCATGTGATCAGGGGTGGCTTAAAGGTGATGTGACTGGGTGGGAGTGGCTTGCCAGTCATGTGACCAGGTGGGAATGGCTTGACAATCATGTGACCAAGGGTGGCTTAAAGTTCATGTGACTGCGTGGGAGTGGCTTACTGACCAAGATATGTTTTCAAATAGGTGCTTGGACTCTTCTTCAGTTGATTAAATCACATTATTTGAATAGCCACAAAAACGACAAATGATAGCATTATTTGTTGAGGAGCACAATAACAGGGTTTTTTTTAGTTTTAATTATTAGATTTGTATTCTACATTGTTTTTTTCTATTACTGTTGTGAGCCGCCTGAGTCTACGGAGAGGGGCCGCATACAAATTTAATAAATAAATAAATAAATTTTAAGGTTTTGTACTGAGGCCACAATGTTCAGTATGATAACAGATTAGGCAAGTAGCTCAATCTCCTTTAATTGCTATAAAAGTTCAGCTCTAGATAATTATTAAAATGATTAAAGCGTTTTTGGGTAAAAATGTACAATTTAATTATTTTCTATTTTAAAAGCAATTAAGGATCATACTAAGGTACTAGAGAAGGACTGACAATGAAAAAAACTATTAAATATTCAATAAATAGTGCATAAACGTACTCCTGTCCTCCTTCTCTTTTTTTATCCAGGTGCCATGCTTGCGGAGGACTGAAAGAATGAAACAATCAAGAAAGGAGGACAAGAATAGCGGGAGAGAAAGATTTTCAGTCTGTTTTCAACTGTTTCCTGTTGTAGTTCAACTTGTTTCCTCCTCCCATCATTTTTTTTCCCTGAAGAAAAGGGAGACAAACAAAAAAAATCAACAAAAACCCTTGAAGAACCTATAGATTGTTTGCACCCAGAACTAATTTTATGCTGAATCACAGTCAATATAACTGGCACTTAAAAGCACCAGGCAGCATGTGTCTAGGTATGGTGTCACCAGGGGAGCAGTGAATGATGCACACTATATTGGTGCATCGCTCAGTGACTCCAAGCGCCAGAAGCAAATTTCTTTGTATTATTGTTATTATTTCATTAAGCAAGCAAGGTGATTTGTGATTAAATTACTGTATATATTTTTGTGAAGGTTTATGCTTATGTGAGATCTTACCCTTATTTATTTCTTACCCTTACTTTTGAATCAACTCCCACAGACAAAGATTCCAGGGTTTATGGCATTTCATAAATCCTTTTTTCTTACTTATTATTATTTATTGGATTTGTATGCCACCCCTCTCTGTAGATTCGGGGCGGCTAACAACAGTAGTACAAAACAGTATGTAAATCCAATACTAAAACAGTTAAAAAACCCTTATTTGTAAAACCAAACATACATACAAACAAACATACCATGCATAAATTGTAAAGGCTTAGGGGGAAAGAATATCTCAGTTCCCCCATGCCTGACAGCAGAGGTGGGTTTTAAGGAGCTTACGAAAGGCGAGGAGGGTGGGGGCAATTCTAATCTCCGTGGGGAGTTGGTTCCAGAGGGCCGGGGCCACCACAGAGAAGGCTCTTCCCCTGGGTCCCGCCAAACGACATTGTTTTGTTGACGGGACCCGGAGAAGGCCCACTCTGTGGGACCTAACCGGTCACTGGGATTCGTGCGGCAGAAGGCGGTCTCGTAGATACCCTGATCCGGTGCCATGAAGGGCTTTATAGGTGATGACCAACACTTTGAATTGTGACGGGAAATTGATCGGCAACCAATGCAGACTGCGGAGTGTTGGTGTTACATACAATACAAATACTTAAATTACTTAGATTTACAAATAAATATTATTATTTATTGGATTTGTATACTTACAATACTTAGATTGAGAAGGTATTACAGTCAGCCAGAAAGAGGTCACAAAAAGAACCAATGTGACCCCTACATTACCAGCCAGCTGCAAAAACACAGAACTGCTTTCCTCTGCTGTTCTCTTTAAATTGCTCTCATTTCTGTTACCCTTGGCATATATCAATATGAGCAAAGGGATTTCTGCAAACAACTTCTGGCTGTTGTAAATATTTATAGTCTGCAGCATTTGCCCATTGCCCACAATCAATTGCCCATAGATTACTTATCATTCTAAGTGGAAAATGAAAGAGTCACAGAGAGAAAGGTAAAGGTTAATGCTCTCAGCCATGGTACATGCCCAGCTTTGCCCTCTGAAAAATGATTAGAGGCATCTTCTTTTTAAGGGAAAATGCGGTGGGTCTCACTTTCCTGTAAAGCAGAGGTAGGGAACTGTGACTCCTTTATGGTTTGTGAACTTCAACTCCAGAATTCCTGAACCAATATAAAAGGGCCAGAGTTCCCCACCCCTGCTCTAAAGCAATGGGAAATAATTAATAGCATTATTATAAGAGTATTGTTTGACATTATTGGCTTAAAAGTGAAAGTTTTAGCTTGACTTAAACAGCTAAGAATGATTTAAAACTTTTTCACTCAGGGCCTATGAATGTTTTGAAGACCATGTCATGGAGAGATGGCCAACTCTCTTCTCCCCATTTTGACAGACATATTGGTTATCCAATGAGGTGCATGTGAGAAAAGGCCTTCAATATATGTTTTAAGGAGTAGCTGCTACAATTTGACTGGAATCTATAAAGGTTATTAAGAGATTGTTTCATTTGTGATTACCTTCCCCAGCCTCATTACTGTTGGGGACAAATGAAAGATTAACAAAATATTATATACTGTATATTTTAATGTCATGTTCACAGTTTTTTTTAAAAAAAATTCTCATTAGCTAGCATTTTATTAGGTTTAACATTTTGTCAAATATTGCAAGTATGAAACATTCTCACAAGTTATACCAATAGAAAATTTACATAGCTGCCTTGGGTTCACTATACAGTGATCCCTCGATTAGCACGGTCTCGATTAGTGCGAAACGCTACAACACGGTTTTTCACAAAATATTAATTAAAAAATACTCCACGGTTTTTTTGCTATACCACGGTTTTTCCCACCCGATGACGTCATACGTCATCACCAAGAGTCACTTCTCTGTCTCTTTCTCTTTCTTTCCTGTCACTATGCTTCAATCATTTTCTCATTTCTCTTTTTTTCTCCCCTTTTTTCTATCATTTCTCTCTCTCTTTCTTCCTCTCTCACACTCTCTTCCTCCCTTCTCTCTCCCCCCCTCCACTTGCCCACGAGAAGAAAAAAAGCAACCTCTGCCGGGCAGCTCCCCTTGTGCCCCCGCTTTGTGCCTGCCTCTTTTGGGGATTTTTTTTTCTTTTCTTTTTTGCGCTGGCGGCGGGAGCTGTTGGGGAGGGCTCTGCCGGGAAGGCCTCTCAGCTGCAGAGCCGAATGGGGGCGGAGGCAACAGCGGAGCCCGGCGCTGGGGCCATGCGAGGCTGTTCATCCAGGGGGGCGTGGACTGGCAAGTCGCCCTCCTTTCTCTCTCTTTCTCTCTCTTATACCACACCGGTAACAGGGAGAGAAAGAGAGAGAGCGGAGGGCACCTTGCCGGTCCACGCCCCCCTAGATGAGCGGCTCCGCATGGCCCCAGCGCCGCCCAGGCAAAGGGGAAACCCCAAGATCGCTTGCCGCTTGCCGTATTGCAGCGAAGGAGGCGAAGCAAGGCTCCAAGCTGCAATACGGCAAGCGGCAAGCGGCAAGCGATCTTGGGGTTTCCCCTTTGCCTGGGCGGCGGGAAGACCAAGGGAAGGTTCCTTCAGCCGCCCAACACCTGATCCGCTCCGCAGCGCGGCAGCAGCGAGGAGCCGAAGATGGGGTTTCCCCTTTGCCTTTACCCCATCTTCGGCTCCTCGCTGCTTCCGCGCTGCGGAGCAGATCAGCTGTTGGGCGGCTGAAGGAACCTTCCCTTGGTCTTCCCCGCCGCCCACACGCAAACTCCACCATCTGCGCATGTGCGGCCATGAAAAAAATGGCGCGCATGCGTAGATGGTGTTTTTTTACTTCCGCACCACTATAACGCGGAAATCGATTAGCGCGGGAGGTCTTGGAACGTAACCCCCGCGCTAATCGAGAGATCACTGTACAGGTATTAGGTGACTATGTTGCTCTTTAATTATTAAGCTGATTAGATTGGATCATAAACAGTTTATATATGAGCTCAGTAAAAGATTTATCCATCTAGCAAGCAAGATTGTCCTAACTGAGGGAATGCAATCCTTTAAAATAGTATTTCTCAAAGTTGTCTCTAAGACACGTGGAGTTCAGCTCTCAGAATTCCCTAATTGAGATGCTGGCTGGGGAAGTCTGGGAGATGAAGTCCACGTGTCTTAAAATTGCCAACAATACTGTTTTAAAATCTTGATAGAAATGCTCCTTACTGTAAACCATAAGCATAAGAGGATTACAGATGGCATAAACCTGGCCTCTTATTCGTTTTTTTAATAATGGTGGTAGAGCAACTGACATAGTTATTTGCAATCTGAATTGTTGGAAGCAAAAATAAGTCAAGACATTTTATACAATGTTCTATCCTAAAGCCACATAAATCAGTGTGCTTATTTCATGATGAAAATCTAATTCTTTACTGGAACATCAAAAGATCTTTCTCTATTTCTTCATTAGAACACCCAAATAAACCGATCTTCAAGGAAGTACTGTAGACACATACCAAAACATGAAAAACCCCTTCAGGGGAATTCCATTACTCCTAACAGATTCCAAAAGCAGATTAATAAAACAATAAGTTACTTATTGAAAAACCACAAATGTCTGAGGTCATCGAGCAAGTTGAGCCCACATCACAAGAAAAACAATTGGGCAATTAGTAATTTCTAGAGATTACCCTTACCCACCATCACAACTTCTGCAGAGTTCACAACTATCTATCTGTAGCTCATTCTTGGAAGTGATCCTAAATAAATATGTCTATTTGGATAAACAAGAATACTCCCCTCTAGCAGAGCCCCAGTTTGATGACTCCAACAAATGCTGAGCTGTAGAATTTAGTTTATTGGAGATATGACATAAATCGTTTTTCCTTCAGAATATTATCCCATTCTTAAGCGGACAGCGAGCAACATATTTTAAATTTGCTTCCAGGTCAGATATATTTCTAATATACTGCATATGAAATACCTTTAGCTTGGTTTATTTTAAATAAAGGATTATGCTGTAGCTAAATGGATATCACCTAAAAACATGAGTCTTGTTTTAGTCATTTCTAGATGTTGATCAAAATGTATGGCAGCTACCCTATTAGTGGGTGAGTCTAAAAGGAGGACTTATTGTCTTCCCAACATAATTGTTGGGTGATCATTTTGTCTACAATTTTATCATTTTGGGTAGTTTACAGCTGAGGTTTAGATTTAGATTTATTGTTAGAGTTGGAAGGGATTTTATAGGTAATCTAGTCCCCCTCACAACCAGGTGTACCTACACCATTTGTTGTGGTTAGCTCTGGTCCAGCTCCTGCCCCAAGGACTGTGGATGTGGGGGAGACATCCACATGCTGCAGGCCTCTCCCCCCCCCCCCCCGTGGAATCTGCTGATGAAGGCTCCTCTGACCAAGAAGACATGAGTGACAGGGAGGAAAGTGTGGCAGACAGCTCAGGAGATCAATTATCTAGCTGCTCCTTGGATTCAGAACAAGAGTTAATGATACAGCCACGCATGCGGAGAGCGATGCATAGGCAACAACAACTGAGAGATTATTATCAAAGAAAATGAGGCCACCTGTGGTTGGGTGGGGCTGTGGTGATTAGTGAGGCTGCTATAAATAGCAGCCTGTGGGTTTGGCCATTGTGGAGGATTATCTGATCGTTATTTCGTGACTGCTTTACTGACTTTGACCTTTTGTGTGCTGCTTTTTCCCCGCTTTGAAACTAAACCAGAGCAAAGTGTGTTTCACTTTGTGAAAGAAGGACTGTGAATTGCCTCACAGCTGCAAGCTAAGTATCACAGAACTGATAAGGGACTTGTCCAAATTACCAGTTTGTTTGGAGACGAGTGCTCTTTGCTATACCAAAAGAGGGCTTAGGTTAAGTGAATTTTCCTTATAAAGAACATTGTTTTGAATTTTCAAACGTGTGTGTGTCTGAAATTTGTACCTGTGAATTTTTGGGAGGAGTCTACCAGAGAGCCCGACAGAACACCATTTGAGCCAGATGGCAGTCCAATCTCCCCTTGAAGGTCACAAGTGTTGGAGCTCTCACATAACCTCCGCTGGCAAGCTGTTCCATTGGTTGATCGCCTCACCGTCAGAAAGTTACTCCTCACTTCCAGGTTGAATATTTCCTTGGCCAGCTTCAATCCATTATTCCTAGTTTGGCTTTCTGGTGCCATACAGAACAGCCTGACCCACTTTTCTCTGTGGCACCCCTCAAGTATTGGAACATTGCTATTATGTCACCCCTGGTCCTTCTCCCAGTGGGTTCCTCCCAGTTTGGACCAGTTCACCCAAACCAGTAGCGACCCACTGGTGACATCACAATGATACTATGGGACTAGTTTGGTTGGGACCAGTTTGTGGGCACCACCATCTTTTTTTTAAAAAAATTCTTAAATTCTATTCAAAGCATGCAGAGAAGCTGAGTTTCCGGCACTGTGCATGCGGTCGCCATTTTGTTTTTGGCTTTAAAAAAAATCTTTCAGCACTGCACATGTGCTTGCTTGCTAAACGCATGCATGTCCACATGGTGCGAGATAACTGGCAGTGAGATAAGTTAGAGCCCATCCCTGGATCAAAGGTCTCTTCTTCAATAAACTATGGATCAGCTGGCCCTATCTAAATTTAAAAAGGATTCTCCACTACTAGTTTTAAACAGTAATCTTGCTTTGGGGCATCTGGACAACTACAATTGTGATAAACCCATACTCCTTAATGATCACAAAAGCATCTGGTAAACTGACCCATGCTCAGGGGACTGAATAAAGAGAATGTGCTTTTAATTTCCTAAAAAAGATACTCCAAGATAATCCTATTTATGCCATGACCTAATTGATAGAAAATGCAGTGGGCCTTTAGAAGTTATTAAATGGTACATTTAGCTAACAGATATTTGCTTTTAAATAATCTGCCATTTAATGATCCTCCATATTCTGCAAAACCAAGCGGGAAGAACAAGGAGATTGTATCTAACTCAGTCAAAACAGGAAAGCCAGATAATCTCTCTCTAACCATCCTCTCTGTAATGAATCGAGCATGTTTTGAAAACCCAAAATCACATTCAAATACAGGTAACTTGTTTAGGTAGGATAACTATTCATTTTTAGAATTCTACACACCTCAACCTAAATATCTGCAAGAAAGAAGCAATGGTGAAATATGGCAAAAACCACTCAAATTCAATACAGGATTAATTATGAAAGACTGAGGTTTGTGTTCTATTGTCACAACTTGTGTTTTATCATTTTTGTGTCATCATTTGTATTGAAGATCTGTGTCTGCCGATTTCTCCTCTCTAATATTTTATTTTTCCAATGAAGTATTTATATTTATTGATTTGGCTTACTTTGGTTCTACAAAGCAATTTCTCATAAAAACATTCCTACATGACAGACAAATTCTCAGGTTGAGACAGTCTTCAGGTCTGTTAAGTGACGTTCAACGCAGGTTGGGGCAGAGAAATCCAATGCACTTTCTTTTCAATTGTTAGGGCCAACACCTGGCTCACTTACAGCAACCAAACCACTTTGAAGATATAACATTATTAGCACGCAAAGAATAAAGCAGCATGCACTGGACTCACAGCAAAATATTGGCAACTTGGTTGACTTAACACCACTTTGTGTTCCTAAAGCTAGTCTAAAAGGAAATATCCTGAGTAGAATAGCTAAAATTCCCCTAATTGAACAGACTACAGAGGTGCTTGATTATTTATTATTATTATAATTTATTGGATTTATATGCAGCCCCTCTCCAAAGACTTGGGGTGGCTCACAACATATAAAATATTTAATACACAACATCTTAAATCCAATTAACTAATTAAAAGAACTTACTCACCCACCCCAAAGATCATAAAAAACAATCATTGGTGCAGCCTATCGTAAGTACGTTTTGCTAAGTATTTCTACTATTACTACTGAAGAAAGGGATCTAGTTTTTAACTACCATTTTCAGAATTTGTAACATATTATTGCAACTTTTGCAAGGCTGTATTTATAATCATAAGTATTGATACATAAATTGTGATAGCCTTGAGAAGCAGCCTGATCCAGACTTGGGTATGAAATAAGGTTTTTTATGGAGCAAATAGATCACTAAACAAATAAAAAATAATAAATAAAAAAGAAAAACACAAAACTTTTGATAATTGTTTAGGGGATAAGGTATGTGTAGAACATAATTATTTTTTGTCAATTATTTTCATTAGATTTTTGAAGAATTCACTGTGTGCTGCCAAATTGTTATTCTAAGAAACAGAGGTGAACCATCCCAATCCCATGTTTTGAACAAGAAGTCCTTGCAGTTCTATTATTTTAAAGCCATTGTGATCTTAACCTATGGTTTCAATGTAAGATTTAGTTTGAGTCTCTGGTAAGTGACTTGACTCTGAAAGTATATGGGAATCCTGCCCCCCCTCCTTAAAAAAAGAGAGGGCAAAGGATTGGGAAAGTTTTAATCTTTCCTTATAGTTTTTCAGTTTATTTTCAAAAGCATTGTACATATGTATTGTTTTCTGGTCATGGGTTCTTCATTTTTCTATCACTAAAAAATACCACTCCCTCGGAAGCAGTATTCTTCAAGGTACCTGTTTTTCTTCTTGTTTGTTTTCTTGGAAACTAAGAATGATTTTAATACATTAAGTGTCTGTTCAATTCCTCCCCTCTCAATTTAGTGACAATGGCTGTGGGACATCAATGGAACACTGAATTAAACTTTCTGTCTTTTGCACAGTTTTCAAAAATACTCTGGCAATGAAGGTCATTTTTGTTTTCCTTTTTAAGACCAATTCCTTTAAAACAAATACAGATAATTTAATTTAACTGATTTGACTTCTATGCCGCCCAATCCTAATGAGATTCAGGGCGGTTTACAACAGTAAATAATACAATATAATAAAGTCAAATATTAGATAATAAGAACAGTAAAACACCATAATGAACTCTCCAATAAATAAATACATACATACAGTGTTCCCTCTAATTTTTTTTTGGGGGGGGGCGGCGGAAAAGTATAGTGTCTGAGCGGCAGTCCCTTCGGGACTGGGCGGCACAGAAATAATAAATAAATAAATAAATAAATAAATAAATAAATAAATAAATAAATAAGCAAGCAAGCAAGCAAGCAAGCAAGCAAGCAAGCAAGCAAGCAAGCAAGCAAACAAACAAACAAACAAACAAATAAAAAACCCACCCTGTTTTGCCTCAGAGAATTTCAAAATAAAATACTGTACTGTGTGTCTATAACAGTGAGCTCATAATAGGGCAACTCTATCAATATCAAAATGCCACTTAAATACTTGAGCTAGTTTCAAACTAGATTTTGATTTTCTTTCTCTCTTCCTTACTCACATTCTTTTTCTTTCTCTTTTCCTTCCTCTCTTTTTTCTATCTGTTTCTCTCTCTTCCTCTCTTCCTCTCTCTCTCCTTCCCTCTCACTCTTTCCCTCTCGGCTTCTGGGCAGGTTTGGAAAACTCTTGAGTTGATGATGATTTTTAAGTGAGCGATTGCTCACTGCTCAGCTTAGAGGGAACTATGCATACAGATAGTAGACATAATGGTAAAAATCTAGGAAATACTTTTCTCATGAGTTTAAAATTCAACAATAAATCCAATTCTTCAGATTCATCTGATTTAATCCCACAGTTGTAAATGGATTTAAATCCAAACACACTGACTAGCTCAGTAAAACAGTAGCAGGTATACTGACCAGGTTCAAATCAAAATTACATCCATTTCAATAATTCCATTGAAACCTATCCAAGGTAGTTAAAAATTAGAATCGCTAGCCCAGCATTATAAAATTAAAACACTAGAAGATACTGAAATTCTTAATATTAATCCTATACATCGGTGATGCTCAACCTCAGCAGCTTTAAGGCCCGTGAACTTCAACTCCCAGAATTCCCCACGTGTTTCGCCTCTAAACGAAACCCTTCGGGCGTCAGTCACGCTGCATAAATTTGAAGTCGTCAGCCTTCTTGCGACCAATAGGAAGAGACGGCGCGCGGCGCACTCGTGTGACGCCACAACAAAGGCGAGGAGCTCGCGCACTCATTGGGAAATCCGGTCCGGAGGGAAGATTCTAAACGGGGAGGCGGCAGGAGAGTCCATCTGGGCAGGTGGAGGAGGGGGGAGGAGGGAGAATCTACCACGAAGGGAGAAGTGGACAATGGCTCAGCAGCATAGACGGTGAGGATGGGCATTGCAGCCGACATGTATTTTTCAAGAAACTGGCATTTCTATTATTTGTCATTATCCGCCCCACGTCTTTATTTGGGTATTTATAGAAGCCCATCGGAATAAAAGGAAAGGAAGACCCAATCACTTCTGCCCCAAGGCATAGAAGATGGAGGATCTGAGCTGTTAAAAGGATAAAAAGAGGAGAAAGGAAGGCTGGCATGTGCAAAAACTGCCAGCCACGGAGGAATAGATAAATTTAGATAAATGGCTTTGAAAAATCCTCATATGTTGATGTTGCACCCTGGAAGAAATCCGAGATTTCTGCCTCTGCAAAAGATGGCAAGCGTCCTTTTTGATTAAAAAAAAATTAACGTATTGTTTTTATCACTTTCAAATAAATTGGAATAATAAAAACAATATTTTTTTTGAAATTGAATTTGTTTTGTTAGGCTAATAAATGGAGCCATCAGATACCCAATAGAAACACATTTGCAGGTTTCTTTTCAGGTTCCCTTCAGCTCTTCCCTTCCTTTTTCAGTATTGATGGAGATCTACAGGTAGATTTTGGCTTACAACCAGTATTGGGTTCCCGGGTGGATGATGGGAGACAGCGTTCCAGTAGGAAAAACGGAGCTGCACACGCAGCCCTGACGCAACTGTGTGTGCGCCGGCGTGAGATTTGGCTTCTGCACATGCATAGGAAGCCAAATCTCACACAAGAACACTTGCACGTGACGTTTTGCCAATTTTCGGCAATATTTGCTTCCACGAAGCAAAACAATTCCCAAAATCAACGAAATCTCACGCACACGAGCATCCTCACGTGAGATTTGGCTTCATGCGCATAAGACAAATCTCATGCGGGCATGCGTCAGAGATGCGGAGCTGCACATGCAACCACACCGGTAGCAGTGGCGACAGGTAACCGCCGCCTGCTTACGATCACAATTGAAAGCAAAATTTCTGTTGCTAAGTGAAACTTTCATTGACTTTCTGGCTATAGTTGTTAAGTGAAACACTGCAGATTTTAAGCTAGTAGCACTGTTGTTAAGTGAATCTGGTTTCCATGTTGATTTTGCTTGTCAGAAAGTCTCAAAAGGGGATTTGCATGATCCTGGGACTTAAATACGAGACAGTTGCCAAGTGTCTGAATCATATGACCAAAGGGATGCTGCAGTGGTCATAAATGTGAAAAAAATGGTCATAAGTCACTTTTTGTGGTGCAGTTGTAACTTTGAATGGTCACTAGGTGAACTGTTGTAAATCGAGAAGTACTTGTATTCAAATAGGATCTCTAGGTAGATTTCTCAGTTATTGAATCCCTGAGTGACAAAATGAAAAAGCAAAAATAAAAATCCTGATGGCTTTTTATTGACTTGTAAATATTCTGGGAATAACTTTGATTTGAATATTTTATAAGAAATTGCCATTTCTGGACTGTGCCTTTGTTTACTATTCTTTAGCATAATTGTATTTATTTTTATTTCTTTTAGAAAAATGACAAAAAAGCAAAACAAAACACAAAGATAATTATGATAAAATAATATAGATTGTCAAAGAAAAGCTTTTAAAAAATAGAAAAATATAATAAAGGAAAAAAGTATATCATTTTAATACTACATAACTGCAATTCTATATATACCCATCAAAAGCTATTATTATTCAAGACATACATGTTTCTAATATATTTATATAAGTAGAACTTTTTAAAAAATCTAATGTATTTGTATAAGTGAGTCCCATAGTTCATTATATTTATCTATACAAAATCCATATTTCTAGACATAGATCCATAGATGGCAAGTATTTAGTATCTATGACTATCACGGAGTGTTCTATCTTATGATTTATAATGATTGTATTTATGATTATGATCATGATTTACCACTTTTGCTATTAATATGCCACCTGCATATTTACATGTTTACCATGTAAGTAAATGTAGTTATGTTGGAATAAGTAAATGTTGGTTCGTGACAAATTTCAAAAGAAAGCCCCCTGTAAGCCCATGAGATAGATAGGAATAGAAATCAAATCAATATCTAATTTTCTTCATGCGACACTTAAATGAAAGTAGCTTCCTGCAATTTGAGGCATCACGAATCTTTGATAAATGCCTTTGTCTTATTTTGAAATCAAACCATGAGATATTAATATTGTGGAATAATTCAAATTTGAAGGGAAATGTGGGGAATGTCTGACCCCAGAGGGATCAATCGTTTAAATCAATTGATTCATAGCAGTTATTTTAATAGAGCCTACATTCTGATATGATTTACATTTAGCATCTCCTTGGCAATGTATACAATTGAATATTGAAGTTCGTAAACTCAACAAACTATTTCTTATGTCTCTTCAAACAATTCAAATATATAACTCATGCCCATGATTTATTTAATACTAAATGTGTGCTCAGTTTACTAATTAACTTTATTAATCATTGACCTTAGCTGAAAAAAACTTTGAGTTTATTTTAGCCATTTACTTTTGCCTTAACATAATTGGAAATCATGATGTATATATGCTACATGATACTGATGTTTTTCAAAATATTCTTCAAAACAGGAAACTTTCTAAGAAAGCAAATTTCCTTATTATGGCATATGAATAGATAGGGTAGAATGGAATAAAATTCTTTACTGGCCAAGTGTGATTGGACACACAAGGAATTTGTCTTTGGTGCATATGGTCTCAGTGTACATAAAAGAAAATATGCATTTGTCAAGAATCATGAGGTACAACACTTAATAACAGTCCAGGTACAAATAATTAATAATTATAGTGTTGCATGGCTTTATAATTAAAAATAAATTTGTGTCCATTGTTATAGATCTTGGTATGAATACAAATTGTAGCTGCTTTTCAGAAACTTAAGGAAGAAAGAAGGAAGATGACATCAAACCCTTCTGGACAAGGTAAACGTTAATTCTGATAATCTTGTTTTATTTCTCTGTGCCTATTAAAGACAGGATGTTTTTTTCCCTTGGGTTTCTGTGTGGATTAACATTCCAGCAAACAAAAACTCCCAGCTTCATACTAAAACTATACATGTAGCATTAATATACATGTCCTTGATGTACAACAGTTCATTTTATGAGCTTTTGAGTTCCAATGGCACTGAAAAAAGTTACTTATGACTAGGGTTGGGCGAACCCAACAAAGTTCGGGTTCGGCAAACTTACCCGAACTTGGCGGCGGAGTTCGGGTAAGTTCGCCGAACCCGAACACTTCTCCATGACGTCAAAACCCCACCCCCAGAATCCCATCGTGGGATTCCCCACGTCCTTTTGCTTGCAGCGCCATTCCCGAGGCGGGGCTGTGGCGTCCGATCCTTTTCCATAAAAATAAAAGGATAAATAAATAATTTCCCCGCCTTGGAAATGGCGCTGCAAGCAAAAGGAGGTGGGGAATCTCACGATAGGATCCCGGGGGCGGGACTTTGACGTCACAGAGACTCTCCATTTTGGCCAGCCAGGAAGGAGTCTCCATGATGTCAAAGCTCCGCCCCCAGAATCCCATCGTGGGATTCCCCGCCTCCTTTTGCGCCTCCCGACCGGCCGACAGCTCCCCGGCGTTCGACTTCCTCCACCGCCACTGGCGCCCGGCTCCTCCTCTTCTCGCTGAGTCAGAGACCTCTCCCTCCCGTCCACCGCGGTGTTCAAGCGAACGCCAAACCTGAACTTTTAAAAAAGTGTGGGTTCGGCATGCCGAACATTGCAAAGTTCGGCAAGAACCTGAACTTTGCAAGTTCGGTTCGCCCAACACTACCTATGACCATTCTTCACAGTTATGACCGCTGCAGCATTCCCATTTACTTTTGGACACTTGACAGAAGACTCACTTTATGACAGTTGCAGTGTCTCAGGGTCAGATGATCATCTTTTTGCAACCTTCTGACAAGCCAAGTCAGTGTGGAAACCCGACTCACTTAACAACCGTGTTACTAATTTAACAATTGCGATGATTCACTGAGCAAATGTGGCAAGGAAAGTCATCAAATGGTGCAAAATTCACCAAATAAATTTCTCACTTAGCAACATTAATTTTAGGTTCAACTGGGGTCGTAGGTCGAGGGCAAGCTGTATTGTGACAGGAATGGACAATTAGAAGAGATTTCTTGGAGTCCCTTTCTTTGAGATCCCTAGGATCACTCCCGCTTAAATTACACCAAAAAATTGAGACATTATTTTAGTGATTTGATTTACACTCCAGGCTGACTTTGAGTAGCTCACAGCATAAACAAAGCTGAGTAAAAAAATACAATAGAAAATAGGAAAGTTAGAAAACAAGATAGCAACTCTGGTCAAAATATCAAAACTCATACAGCCTTATTCAAGATGGGGTTCCCCCAACCACCTTAGCTAGGATCTGGGAGAACATCCAGGTCTCTGAAGCTCTTCGGAACAGCATCCCAGGCATTGCAATAAGGAGGCCATACTCCTTGCATTCCAAAAGATGACACTTCTTAATTGAAGGACTCAAACTGTACCAACTCATGTCAGTTCTTATCAGCTATGTACTATTAGCAATAAATGGTCTGTCAAATAACTGAGCCATATGTCTTTGAGGCATACCCAATGCTGCCCTCTTATCTGCATTCTTGCCCATTTGAAGCTTCTAAGTCAGGGGGCGTCAAACTCGATTCATTGAGGGTCACATCAGGGTTGTGTTTGATCTAGAGAGCTGGGGTGGATGTGGCTAGCTCGATGTCACTTGTGTTGGGGGCACCTGTAGTGGCCTGAGTGTTCTGCCGGCAAAAACAGGCTCCTGAGCTTTGTTTTTGGCTACAATGGCCTCCTGCAAACCTTTGCCAGTGAAAAACAGAGCTTGGGTGGGCCATACGCAGCCCTCCCAATCTCTTTTCACTGGCAAAGGCACAGCAGTCCTTTGCTATTTCCAGGGTGGCGTTACAAGCCAGATCCGGCCCCCAAGCCTTGAGTTTGACACCCCTGTTCTAAGTAGTTTTCAAAGGTAGCCTCACACAAGTGTTCAGAAACTTTAGATCGTGCAGAATGCGGCCGCGAGAGCCATCGTGGGGCTTCCTAGATTCGCCAACGTTTCTGCAACACTCCGCAGCCTGCACTGGCTGCCGATCGGTTTCTGGTCACATTTCAAAGTGTTGGTAATGACCTTTAAAGCCCTACATGGCATTGGGTCAGAATACATCCAGAACCGCCTTCTACCGCACGAATCCCAGCGGCCGATAAGGTCCCACAGAGTTGGCCTTCTCCGGGTCCCGTCGACCAAACAATGTCGTTTGGCGGGCCCCAGGGGAAGAGCCTTCTCTGTGGCGGCCCCGGCCCTCTGGAATCAACTCCCCCCAGAGATTAGAACGGCCCCCACCCTCCTTGTCTTTCGCAAATTACTCAAGACCCACCTTTGTCGCCAGGCATGGGGGAGTTAGGATATTCCTTCCCCTAGGCCATTACAAGTTATGTATGGTATGTTTGTGTGTATGTTTGGTTTTTATAATAAGGGTTTTTAGTTGTTTTATTAAATTGGATTGTTACATGTTGTTTTTTACCGTATCATTGTTGTTAGCCGCCCCGAGTCTGCGGAGAGGGACGGCATACAAATCCAATAAATAAATAAATAGCATGTTGCAATGTCAATATATGATGTAAAGAGAGCAAGAGTGACTGAAGGGCTAGTATACCAAATGGAGCTTTCTGATTTTCTGAAATTGAAAAATGGGAGCCTTAAAAAGAGGGATCCTAAGTCTTACCCTCTACCCAACTCCAGAAAAAGTAATTATCTAAAACAAATTCTGAAATACTAGTCTACATATTCATATGACATCACCACCCTGCAGATTTAGATTTCTGAAATATTTTAGCCGTCATCCACCGCCACTAAGTTATAAATTGTTACTTATCCTATTTATTCATTTATCCTATATAAAGACAGTGCTCCTTCTTGCTCTGGTAAGTTGAAAAGAAAGTGTCATTTAATCTGATAAGAAAATCCTACAGTTGTAGCATTATTTTTCTTACAAATTTTCTGAATATATGAATTGACTTTTACATTTCATTTTCACTGTCATAAATTGGCTAAAGTTAATTTTCTTTAATATGCAATGAATGTATTATATTCAATGCATGTAGCATTTTTTATTGGAATGATTTATAGGCAGTTTTTCCTCTAACAAAATTTTATTAGCAGCACTTTTTTTTCCCTAAATGTTTTTTTGTACAGTGTCCTTTAAAATTGACTCATTAAATTATCTGACCTTATTACAGAGTTTTCAAATTGGTCTTCACAAAGAGAGAATTCTCTTGGGAAAATTTTTCAGACACAATTTTATTTATCATTTAAATCACTGTTCCAAAGCCTTAAACCAAAGGGCATCCATTAGTCTATATGTATGGATTTCTCCAAGGACTTCCTATTCATAAATCACTCTGTATCACATGCTTCTCTCTGTGCCACTGTCATTATTAAAGGCAAGTAAAATACCATGTTTTAATAATTCAATAGAACTTTAATGTGTAAAATGAATTTTCCTTAATTGTTACTGAACATTATGGGACAATATGTCCTTAGAAAGTGAAAGATAATTGGCTTGTTGATTGCAATTCCAAAAAGGCACAATTGAACCATTACTAAAGGTATAGTCTCTCTCTAGGGTTGCATTGCTGAGAAACTCCGTGCTGAGGTGTTCACAGCAGACAGAATGTTGTAATGCAGCTACAAATCCCAAAATGATTTCTAAGACCAACCAAACTCAAACTGCTTTTGTGTTTCGTTTTATTAAGAAGTTATTCAATGGTATAAGTAAGGAGAGGAGAAAAGGGGTCCAGATAGCCCTTGACTTACAACCAGTCACTTAAGGACCATTTGAATTGACATTTGTCATGACAACATTTTAAAAAAGATATCTCAGCCCTAGGAAATGTAAAATCCAAAGAAAGAGAAACTGAAAACTATTACAAGTAGTTCTAGGCTTACAACAGTCCATTTAGTGAATAGAATAGAACAGAATTCTTTATTGGCCAAGTGCGATTGGATACACAAGGAATTTGTCATTGGTATATATGCTCTCTGTGTACAGAAAAGAAAAGATACATTTCTTAAGAATCATGAGGTACAACACTTAATGATTGTCATAGGGTACAAATAAGCAATCAGGAAACAATATTAATATAAATCGTAAGGATACAAGCAACAAGTTACAGTCATAAGTGGGAGGAGATGGGTGATAGGAACGATGAGAAGACTAATACAATAATTAACCTTTTGCAACGTTCTGACCAGCAAATCCAATAGGGAAGCGAGATTCATTTAACAACCAGGTTATTAACTTAGTACTGTATAGTAATTGCAGCAATTCACTTAACCAGTGGCGCAAGAAAAGGCATAAAATATGGCAAAATTCACTTAACTAATGTCTCACTTAGCAACATAAACTCTGGCCTCAATTCTGGTTGTAAATCTAAGACTACCGGTAAGTATCGGGGATGTTTGATTTCGTTTTTCTTTCTGAATGATTTTAAGATGGTGAAGTTTTATTGCGAAGTTAAAAGAAAGAACATACCATTCGGACATTTACATTCCTCTATTTTCTCCCTCCAGGCTTTCAGAATAAAAACAGGGTTGCAATCTTGGCTGAGCTAGACAAGGAAAAGAGAAAACTTCTAATGCAAAACCAATCTTCTACGAATCACCCTGGAGCCAAGTAGGTTATGCTCAAAATCTTGTCTCTGGACCACATGCTTATCAGTTCTGATCATAGCAGTAAATAGGGACAAATAATCACATACACACAAACACACACACACCCCACACTGTAAGAATTGGGAGCAAACGGCTTCTGGCAAGCCTCTAAATGTATACTGGGCTTTTACAGGTAGTCCACGACTTACAACAGTTTGTCTGTTCAAAGTTATAACAGCACTGAAAAAAGTGACTGATGACCATTGCAGCCTCCCCATGGTTACATTTGGATGTTTGACAATTGACTGACATTTATGATGGTTGCAGTGTCCCAAGGGTCATGAAATCACCTTTTGCAACCTTTTGGCAAAGTCAATCAGGAAACCAGATTCACTTAATAATTGGGTTACTAATTTAATAACTGCATCGATTCACTTAACAATTGTGTCAAGAATGGTCGTAAATGTCAAGAGTATGTTCATAGGCTAGAATAGACATGGCAACAAGGATTAGGCAGTGGGAGTTGTTTGGTGGTTTAGAAAGCTAGAAGCCTGGACATGGCTTAGCTCAATTTTTTGTGTGTGTGTGTGCCTCTGTATTATCTTGCCTCTGTATTATCTCTTGCTTCTGTGAATATTTCTTCTGTAATTCTGCTACATGGTATTGTGTATAAATAAGTTTCTTATATATAATTGAATCCTGCTGAAGTTCATTTACTTGTGTGCTGCAAACACTGACATTAGCAATAGCATTTAGACTTATATGCCGCTTTGTAGTGCTTTAACAGCCCTCTCTAAGCAGTTTACAGAATCAGAATATTGCCCCCAACAATCTGGATCTCCATTTTATCCACTTCGGAAGGATGGAAGGCTGAGTCAACCTTGAAGTGGTGGTGAGATTTGTATTACTGAACTACAGCTAGCAGTTAGCTAAAGTAGCCTGCAGTGCTGCGCTAAGCATTGTGTCACCCGGGCTCAGTAGAATGGGACAAAGCTCATTTAACCAATTTCTAATTTGGCAGCATAAATTTTGGGCTCCATCGTGCTCATAACTTGAGAACCATCTGTACATTCCAACTCTCATCTTTATCCTTTCCCACAGAAGAAGAAACTCTTTGAAACATTTTGAAATTTCAGTTTTTATATTTCAATATATATTTCACAGACACACCCACATACGTATATATGTACATGCATATATATATATACATACACAATTTACACAGCTTCACCTCACGGAGGTGATCAGAAATAACCTATGCATTAAACTCTGTTCTAATTAGTGATTAAGGTACATTTTGGATATATTTTGTAGCAGAAAATTTGCATATAAAATACTTACATTTTTTTCAGCCCAAGATTGCAAAGTATGTCAAGTATTTTATATGCAAATTATCCCCAGATTGAAAAGTAAGCAGGATCTAGTTGGAAGTAGCTAGGGAACATTAAATGCTAGGAGCCTTGAAGCATGTTAATGAGGTTCAGGTATTCTAACCAAATTTTGAAAGCCTCAACTTACACTTGTAGGCCTCAGCCTACAGCTACAATTGAGATCAGAATTTCCATTGCTAAAAAAAGACAGTTGTTACATTAGTCATATCCTATTTTCCTGCCTTTTTTGCCATGGTTGTTAACCCTGGTTGTTAAGTGAATCACATAGTCATTTAGTGAATTTGGCTTCCCCTTTTGACTTTGCTTGTTGCAAGCCAGCCTGGAAAGTTGTAAATGGCGACCCCATAACCCCAGGACACTTGTAAATCAGCATTCATAAATAGGTGCTGGTTGCCAAAGCACTCCAATTTCGATCACGTGACTTTAGGGATGCTTCCACCATCATGTGTGAAATTCCATTGTAAATAACTTTTTTTTAGTGCTATTGCAACTTCAAACAGTCAATAAATGAATGGTGGTAAGGATTACCTGTACCTAACCCAGTGTTTTTCAACCAGTGTGCCGTGGCACATTAGTGTGCCACGGCACATGGTCAGGTGTGCCGCGAGAGGGGAGAGAGAAAGAGAAAGCAAGCAAGAGAGAAATAAAGCAAGAGAGAGAGAAAGAGAAAGAAAGCGAGAGAGAGTGAGAGAAAAAGAGAGAAAGAAAGCAAGAGAGAGAAAAGGAGGAAGGGAGAGAGAGGAATGAGAGAGAAAAGGGGAGAAAAATAGAAATGAGAAAATGATTGAGGCAGAGAATGAAAGGAAAGAGAGAGAAACAAAAGAGAGAGAGAAGTGACTCTTGATTTAAAGCATATGATAAAAAACACCCAAAGAATAAGAGAGAAAAAAACCCCAGCCCTCACCTGTTTTTGGAAATGTTTCAAGAGTGTGTATATATATACACACACAAGAGGGGATAATATGTACTGTCTTAGAGTGTCATTTTGGTTGGTGGTGTGCCCCAGGATTTTGTAAATGTAAAAAATGTGCCGTGGCTCAAAAAAGGTTGAAAATCACTGACCTAACCCTATCAAGGAGGAGTTGTTTTCAGTTTCTCAGTTTCAGTTTAGTAGCATTGAGATATCTTTTTTTTAAAGAGTTCCACATTTTCCTGACATTACACAGGACAACATGAGTAAAAACTGAGGGCTTGGAGCACCAGTTTATCAAACTTTTATGAAAGAGCCGCAATATTGTTAATCTAAAACCTGTCAGAACTATGTACTTTATGGTATCTGGTTTTAAAAATAATGCTTTTCATAAGGACTAAGTCCAAATGGGGAACCATGTTATTACAAAGCAGAAAAAAACTTGAAGCTATTGTAAAAACAATTTTTTAAAAAATTATCCTTTTTCTTGTGTCATGTGTTTAGCATCTTCTTGATCAAGCATGCTGCATTAGATTTCTGACCTTTTTGAGTTTTGTCCCAAATGTATTTTGTTCCTCAGAGGACTAATTACAAAAACAGCTCATAATTGAGAGATTTTTATTTTTTTTAAAAAAATCTTTGTTAACTATCCAGTTTTCAGGATAAGTGGAACAGGGTTATTAGTGAACCCAAGTACTTTGGATTGTATTTTCCTTGTCTCAGGCTCCCATAAAATTTGTATGTCTTTCTCTGGACCTTTTCCCATTAAAAAAAATACTGTAATAGCCTTTGATAAAAATGGCACAGTCTTTCTTTGTTTCCTCTCTGGGGTGTTGAACTTTATCATGATCATATTAAGTGGCTCAAAAGGGAAACAAAAAAACAACCCTTAAATAGCTTGTTTTCCTTTTTGGCACGTCTAAATTAAAATGTTAAACTAAAATTTAATAGGATTGTGTTACTATAGTCACATATTTTTACTCTTTAACATATCAAAAAGATATGTTACAAAGAGGCCTTGCTGGGACTGTGTTTCAAGGGGAAAATATTTTCCCGTAGAAAGTTTTTCCAGGCTTTTGCAGCCACTCTACCAAATATATGAACTCCCCAACATGAAATCTATGCACTGCTGGTTAATGCAATTTTTGTATTCAGGTACTTAGGCAAGGCACTGGGTGGCACTGTGAGAAAGAAAAAAACATGCAGTATAGGGGAGAGGAGGAGGAGGAGGTAGGATCTATTCTCCCACATGTCTTCCAGCAGACTTGTTTTTTATTTATAGCTGGGCATGGTTCTTCTTTATGTTTGAGCTTGAATGCCGTTAAGTGGAGCACATCTTTCCAGAGCAGAAAAGATCATCCCATTTGACTTTGTGGTTTTGAGTACAGTGATCCCTCGATTTTCGCGGGTTCAAACTTCGCGAAACGGCTATACCACGGTTTTTCAAAAAATATTAATTTAAAAATACTCCATGGTTTTTTTTTTATACCACGGTTTTTCCCGCCCGATGACGTCCCACGTCATCACCAAACTTACGTCTGCCATTACTGATTGGCCGAAATCTCGGCCAATCAGCTTTGTCATCGCAAAAAGTTTGCCCGACAACGCTGATGGGCCGAATTCTGTCATTATTTAAGTGCTTTTACCATACTGTATGCTTTCAATCAAGAGTCACTTCTCTATCTCTTTCTCTCTCTTTCCTGTCATTCTCTGCTTCAATCATTTTCTCATTTCTCTTTTTTCCTCCCCTTTTTTCTATCATTCTCTCTCTCTCTCTCTCCCTTCCACTCTCCCCCCTCTTGCTCTTTCTCTCTCTTTCTCCATCTCTTTCTCCCTCTCTGCTTTCCATCTCGCTCTGTCTGTTGCTCTCTGTGAGAACGCCTGTCCCGCCTCCTGCAGCCCCCCTCGCTGACAGCTGGGACAAAAGCACTCTCAGCCAAGGGACTACGAGAGGGCTGGGGCGGGCATTCTCAAAGCACTCAGAGCGGCTAGCAGCCAAATGAGGAGGCCGAGAAGCCGTAGCCGCCAGCGCTGCTGCAGGAGGACTCGTGCCCCAAGAAAGCCGGTGAGAGGGGCGAATCGGGCGGGCGGGGGATAGCGGCGAGGAGGCCGGAGGCGCTGAGTGGGTGGCCGACATTAAAAATAATCTTTGCCAGCCTCCGCACTTTCGTCGCTCCCCGCCTCCAACTTCAAGCCCTTGCACGGCCTTGGAAAAAGGGTGCGCATGCGCAGATGGTGTTTTTACTTCCGCACCGCTACTTTGCGGAAAATCGACTTTCGCGGGAGGTCTTGGAACGTAACCCCCGCGAAAATCGAGGGAACACTGTACATTAGATTTCAACTCAAATCTCGCCTCTTAAAAAAATAAATAACCATTAAAGTTTTGATACTGGGATACCTACCACAAACCTTTGCATTGATCCTATGCACTTTCTCATCTCCACTGCCTTGATGTGACGTGGCTGTTTCCCTCCTTCTGTTATTTACAGCATCTCTTTGGCTAGATCCTCCCTTAACAAAGATTTTCGGGATCATGCCGAGCAGCAGCACATAGCAGCACAGCAGAAAGCTGCTTTGCAGGTATGTTCCCCTAGTCAGTGCTGAGCAAAAGGCTTGCAGCTTCATAGAGGTTGGTGGTTTTGGCGGTGAAAGACAGGGAAAATTTAGGGGGCAAAATATTCCTACATTTTTCGTAATGATAGTCTCTTCCATTGAGATTCTTCTTCCATTGGAAATTACTGAAAGCTGTCTAACAAGACTTGTAACCAATTTGGAATGTTAATCCCAATCATCTGAGGTTCATATTCACTTTTCAGTCTTCTGCATCCAGCTGGCCTTTAGACATTTATTGCAACTCCTGTTTCAGCTTTTCTGAAATGATTGTATGACCGTCTTTTTAGAAATGGTAAACCAAGCATTTAGTCTAAGTGTTATGTCTGTACATGGGCACAACTTCCTTTGCAATGCTCCAATCTTAGGAATAATGCTCAGCTCAGGTGTGTGACTTGCTTGTGCACATCTTAAAGAGACAAACAGGCCAAAACAGTTGTAGCATCCACGTGAACTTAAGAATAAAATCACACACTGTTCATCCTGTGCCTTGGAAAGTATGGATGTTGTACTGTATATCTGATTGTGAAGCAAACATTCCCCTTCTACCCTCTCTCACAGTCCTGCTATGTGCACCACAGAACTGCTGCAAAAATTTTGTCTTCCACAGCCAGATTTCAGAGAGGAAGATAAGGGAAAATATACAAAGAAGAGAGTCAGTTTTTCCAACAGTGCCTTTTTCACTCTTCGATGGGCACAACTGAATTATCTAGCGCCACGGAGAGGTCGCAAAGGCACAATCCGGTCGAGAGCCTCCGCAGCAGCCGTATTCCAGGCCTCCGCAAGAGCATCCACAGTTCGGTGGAGTCTCTTGCGGAGGCCTGGAATACGGCTGCTGCGGAGGCTCTCGACCGGATTGTGCCTTTGCGACCTCTCCGTGGCGCTAGACCCCGTAGAGCCCCATGGTTCAACGAGGAGCTCCGGGAGTTGAAACGCCAAAAGAGACGTCTAGAGAAGCGATGGAGGAAGAGTAGGTCTGAATCTGATCGAACACTTGTAAGAGCTTTTATTAAGACTTACAAAGTGGCGCTCAAGGCGGCAAGATGCGCGTACCATGCCGCCTTGATTGCATCAGCGGAATCCCGCCCGGCCGCTCTGTTTAGGGTGACCCGCTCCCTTCTTAACCAGGGGGGAGTTGGGGAGCTCTTGCAGAGTAGTGCCGAGGAGTTTAACACGTTTTTCGCTGATAAAGTCGCTCAGATCCGGGCCGACCTCGACTCCAATTGTAAAACAGAGTCGACTGACAACGAGTCAGTCGAGGTGACTGGGGCACGTACTTGTCCACCTGTCTGGGAAGAGTTTGATCTGGTGACACCTGATGAAGTGGACAAGGCCATTGGAGCTGTGAGTTCCGCCACCTGTTTACTGGATCCGTGTCCCTCCTGGTTGGTCTCGGCCAGCAGGGAGGTGACACGGAGCTGGGCCCAGGAGATTACCAACGCTTCCTTGGGGAGGGGAGTTTTTCCATCACTCTATAAAGAAGCGCTTGTGCGCCCCCTCCTCAAGAAGCCTTCCCTGGACCCAGCAGTACTCAACAACTATCGTCCAGTCTCCAACCTTCCCTTCATGGGGAAGGTTGTCGAGAAGGTGGTGGCACTCCAGCTCCAGCGGTCCTTGGAAGAAGCCGATTATCTAGGTCCCCAGCAGTCGGGCTTCAGGCCCGGTTACAGCACAGAAACCGCTTTGGTCGCGTTGATGGATGATCTCTGGCGGGCCCGGGACAGGGGTTTATCCTCTGTCCTGGTGCTCCTCGATCTCTCAGCGGCTTTCGATACCATCGACCATGGTATCCTTCTGCACCGGTTGGAGGGGTTGGGGGTGGGAGGCACTGTGCTTCAGTGGTTCTCCTCCTACCTCTCTGGCCGGTCGCAGTCGGTGTTAGTGGGGGGTCAGAGGTCGACTCCGAGGTCTCTCCCTTGTGGGGTGCCTCAGGGGTCGGTCCTCTCCCCCTTGCTATTTAACATCTACATGAAACCGCTGGGTGAGATCATCCAAGGACATGGGGTGAGGTATCATCAATATGCCGATGATACCCAGCTTTACATCTCCACCCCATGCCCAGTCAACGAAGCGGTGGAAGTGATGTGCCGGTGCCTGGAGGCTGTTGGGGCCTGGATGGGTGTCAACAGACTCAAGCTCAACCCGGATAAGACGGAGTGGCTGTGGGTTTTGCCTCCCAAGGACAATCCCATCTGTCCGTCCATTACCCTGGGGGGGGAATCATTGACCCCCTCAGAGAGGGTCCGCAACTTGGGCGTCCTCCTCGATCCACAGCTCACATTAGAGAACCACCTTTCAGCTGTGGCGAGGGGGGCGTTTGCCCAGGTTCGCCTGGTGCACCAGTTGCGGCCCTATCTGGACCGGGACTCATTACTCACAGTCACTCATGCCCTCATCACCTCGAGGTTCGACTACTGTAATGCTCTCTACATGGGGCTACCTTTGAAAAGTGTTCGGAAACTTCAGATCGTGCAGAATGCAGCTGCGAGAGCAGTCATGGGCTTACCCAGGTATGCCCATGTTTCTCCATCACTCCGCAGTCTGCATTGGCTGCCGATCAGTTTCCGGTCACAATTCAAAGTGTTGGTTATGACCTTTAAAGCCCTTCATGGCACTGGACCAGAATATCTCCGAGACCGCCTTCTGCCGCACGAATCCCAGCGACCGATTCGGTCCCACAGAGTGGGCCTCCTCCGGGTCCCGTCAACTAAACAATGCCGGTTGGCGGGCCCCGGGGGGAGAGCCTTCTCTGTGGCGGCACCGGCCCTCTGGAACCAACTCCCCCCGGAGATCAGAACTGCCCCTACTCTTCCTGCCTTCCGTAAACTCCTCAAAACCCACCTTTGCCGTCAGGCATGGGGAAACTAAACATCTCCCCTGGGCACGTTGAAGTTATATATGGTATGCCTGTATGTGTGTATGTTAGTATAGGGGATTTTCTTAAACTCATAATATTTTAATTAATTGGATTGTATTGGATTGTTTTTCACTTGTTGTGAGCCGCCCCGAGTCTTCGGAGAGGGGCGGCATACAAATCCAAATAATAAATAAATAATAAATAAATAAATTTTTAGGAATAAAAATTCATGTTCCTCACAAAAACATAAAGCAGGTGTGTCCAACTCAAGGCCGACAAGCCACATTGTGGCCCTGGACAGCTAGTAATGTGGCCCCACAAGATAATAAAAGGATACAGGAAAGAAAGTTTGTTGTTTATATATATTAACTATATTATATATTTTATATGTAGCCCAAGACAATGCCTCTTCATTCAGTGCGGCCTAGGCAAACCAAAAATTGGACAATCGTGGCTTAAATAAAAAAATGAATGCTCTGATATGATTATGCTGCTGAAATAAGAGCCAGGATTACATCTGCACATTCTGTGTCACATTTTTTTTCTTTAGATGTGCACATGTGTATCTGCTGGAGATCAGCTGGAATTCAAGCTATTTTGGGAGCCTGACTCAGTCCAAATGCTCCTAAAGAATTTCATTAGCAAGTAGACAAATGGCCTTTGAGGAAAATCAGTGTCAGATTTAAATGATCAAGTCTGACTTTTACTAGGCCTTGGCTGAAATTTATATCAAAATGCTGAAAGTGTGTGTGAAAGCTTTTGGGCACTGAAATTTAGAGCTGATCATTTTGAAACTGTGGGCTTCTTTAGCTGGGATGGCAGTGGGGATAGGATTTGTCTTTTATTTGTCTTATGTGTATAATTTTCAAACAGGTGTATCTATTTCTTTTCCAGCACGCTCATGCACATTCTTCAGGATACTTTATAACACAAGACTCAGCCTTTGGCAATCTTATTCTTCCTGTATTACCACGGCTAGATGTAGAGTAAGAGAAAATCCATGAAACAGGAAACATCTGGATTCATCTAACCTGTGCTTTTTCAACTTTCAGGCAATCATTTTTGAGAAAAAGAACTGAAAACTCTTCAAAATGATTTTAATTTTGAATTCCTGATATTTTGTTTTTGGGTGACAACATAAAATGTACCCTGGAAATTCCCTGCTTTTATTCTCCTATTATATTTGTATTAGCATTTATAAAGAACTTGTTTTCATTGTCTAACACACATGAATAAGGCTTTAAAATCAGAAAATTGAGGGGGGTGGAGGGAAGTGCAGTGTCTCCATAACAGATCTAAAACTCTTACTACCCATTTATTAAATCGATTAGGCATAACTTTTATTGGTGAGTTTTAGTATTTCCTAATGCCATGAAAAGTAGAATGTTGGGTTTTACAAATTCGATGAGAAATAACCATAGGCAAGGGATAACTGTGTCAAATAAATTTAATATTTAAAATAACTGGTTGCTTTTATAACTGGTTATTTTAATATTTAAAATAACTGAACTCTTTTCAAAGGCTTTCATCGTAAGACAGAATCACTTGGAAAAGTAAAGAATAGCAACAGAAAGGTAGGTGCAAAAAGAATATATGATTCCCCAAACCACTATGACTTCATCTCATGAAGATTTGACACTGTGATCGCCATGGACATTCCAAAAGATTAAGATGAAAGTACATATTTTAAGACAATATTCATCTAATTGTTTATAATTGGCAGTTGGCAATATCTCATTTGTGCAAGTCTCCTAGTCAGAATTTGGCATTTGTCTCCTTTCTCTCTCTTCCACGGAAGAAAACTTCATGTACAAACAAGATTGAGACTTCCAATGGACAGATGGTCTTAGCAGTTGGAGCCAATGCTACTTGCTGAATTCCCACTTATTATGTAGTTCTTAAGAAGAAGAAGAAACACCACTAAGTATACACAGGAAACAAATGGTTTCATTCTGTTGTAGTTTTCTCACATCTGTTTTATCGTGAACATTTGTTTGTTATACACAAAGTTAGGA
The DNA here is from genome assembly GCF_031021105.1 of Erythrolamprus reginae. Lineage (NCBI taxonomy): Eukaryota > Metazoa > Chordata > Lepidosauria > Squamata > Dipsadidae > Erythrolamprus > Erythrolamprus reginae. Next base: position 248,367,624 of record NC_091951.1, read on the forward strand.
CTATATTTCTCTTATCCAGCTTCTTGGCTTTCCAGCATCTTCTCTTCTAGATGTGCTGCCAGCAATGGACGATAATGACCAGAAGTAGATTCATGGGAAACAAGGGACTAATGTGCTATTTCCTCAGCTATAAGTGGAAACAATTATTACCAAAAGTGTTGATTAGCAGGCATGCTCAAGTGAATGTGCGGCCGTTCTTAGGCTGGTAGCATACATTTATACACCAAGGATTCCTAAATGTTTTGCCCTCACCTCTCTAGTGTAATTGTAATATACACACTTCCAAATCTAAGGCTGCCAAACATCTGAGGACAGAAGAACAATCATAGCAGAAGAGAAGCGAGCACTCCGCAAAGCCAGAGCTGCAAATGCTGCAACAATGGTGCCTACACATGTCTGCCCAACATGTGGCAGAACATTTTGTGCCTGTATAGGCCTTACCAGCCATCTGCGGATGCATTGTGGACAGCCCACAACCTGTTACATGTCAATGCCCCCTTCGAAAACAATGGATGAACATCAATATAAACACTTCCAAATCAACAAGGAAAACAATACAATGAAATGTTGAGAAAAGTAGATTGTAACAATGTAATTAAAAAGGTTCTTCACTCTTGCCTTGGCTTCTGCATCTCCCCAAGAAAAGTACAATTTATAGTTTGGCAAACCCTGGTGTACAAACTGAGTAGTTAATAATATCTCGGAAGCCTCACCAGTTTCATAGAATAAGCCAACTAGACTATAAATTTGACAGAATTTTATCATTTGGCATGGGGAATTTTGATGAAAGTTGATTCCTAAGAAATCCCATTGTAATTTGTTCAGAGCATTTATATTTCCTGCTCTTGAGTTTTCTAATACCAAATATTTCCATACTCTGAGTAAGGACAGTCTCAATTACTTCCACAAATTATTGCATGGTGGTTCTTGACCTTTTAGCTTCAGATGGAGAAATCTGCTTAAAGAGTATCTAGATGTAGCCACCTAAAATCACTCTGACTGAAGCAGCATATGGTTCAATGAATGAATGACTACACAGTATTACAGGGGATATAAAAGGTCAAACAAGCCTTTTAAAATTCCAGATTTCAATAATCATACCATTTTGTAAAAGTGATCCAATAATTACAAACAAGTGCATAAAGTGAATATAGAAAGTCTACACACCCTTGTTAAAATGCCAGGTTTTTGAGATGTAAAAAAAACCCCAGACCAAGATATTTCAGAAATTTTTCCACCTTTAATATATGGTAACATAAGTTGTACAACTGAATGGAAAAACAAACAAATATTTTAGGTGGGAAAACTGCAGTAAACATATCCAGGCAGAGAATATTAAGTGAGAAATTGAATGAGAAAGTTTGCAGCTGAATGGATCTTCCTTGGAATACAAAATTTCCAGAGGGCTGAATCTGTACTTGAAAAGCACTGATGTGTTAAAGGCAAAAAAATAACCCATTTTGGGTGAAGGGAGGTTCTCAGCTAGCTGACAGCACTTCTAGAATGTGACTTTTGCAGAGATGGCAGGAGAAATAATTCCTAAAGATTCACCACCTTTATCTGAGGGAGATGGAGAGTTAAGAAATATGAAATATAATTAAATAAATACAGGTGGTCCTTAACTTACGACCAACATTGTTGCTAAATGAGACTGTTGTTAAGTGAGTTTTATCCCATTTTACAATGCTCCTTGCCACAGTTGTTAATGAATCACTGCAGTTGCTAGAAACATGGTTAAGTGAATCTGGCTACCCCATTTACTTTGTCAGAAGGTTGCAAAAGGTAATTGTATGACCCTGGGACATTGCAACCTTAATAAATATAAGTCAGTTGCCAAGCGTCTCTGGATTTTAATCATGTGATCCTGAGAATGATGCAACGGTCGTATGAAAAATGATTGTGCCATTTTTTGCATTGCCATTGTAACTTTGGTCATGAAATGAACTTTTGTAAGTTGAGGGCTACCTGCAAACAAATGTAAATGCTCTTTTCTTCATTGAAATGCCTTTTCGATGAACAAAAAAGTTCCCTCCTTCATCTAAGATTGGCTGATCCCAGAGATCCATTTTGGTGATTGTAACCTGCTTATTGAATATTCTCTTCAACTATCTCTTTCATTTCCCCAGCCATTCTGCTCCTGAGTCTGAGCTGTTTTAAAATGATAAATGTCAAATCTTTACTCAGCTTTTAATTTGCTCTGCTCCTCTTTTCCATTTTCTATTAATCTTTTAATAGTGCGTCTTCTGATAGTTGCCTTGCGAGTTTAAAATAACATAAATGGAGGAAAGACTTTTTAAGAATGTATCAACACTTTTCTTTGTACACGGAGAGCTTATATACTGAAGATAAATTCTTTGTGTTCAATCACACTTGGTCAATAAAGAATTATATTCCTATTCTGTTCTATTTCTGGGGGGGGGGTTTGGGGGGGTACCTGTCCTTCCATTTGCTGGATGTCCAGTACAAGGTGGAAGGAGCCACCTCAAAATACACACATATAAACACACACACACCAAGATAGAAGTGCTGCTTCTTGCTTTGAAGCCACATATCCACACGAATGTGGAACTCATATTGTAGATGCCTTATTGTCTCATAATTTTCAATAATTGGATAAGAACAAATCAGAATCTCTTCATTCCCTTTCCATCTCCCCCCTCCCATTATTTTGACCTTATCTTTCTCTTTTATACTCGGCTTTCTCTGCTTGTGAAATAATCAAACAATCAATCCACGGCAGTTATTTTGATCAATAACAACAACAACAAAAGCTCCCTGTCTTTCAACCACAGTAGTAAATTGAAAATATACATTTCCTTGGGGAAATCTTAGCGGATGCTCAGCAGAGGGGGGCGGATTTAATGACATATCAATATACTGAACAGCTTCATTATAGGCTGAAAATAGATGAGTGAGATGCACAATCCTTGGGAAAAAAAGAAAGTACACATTTTCTACTTTAATGTGCTGCAGGCACTTTTATTGGGCCCTGCAAAACTGGAGGAATTACCTGATTATTATTATTATTTAATTATTTAAAGAATGAATAAATCTAATGGAAGTTAATATAATGCTCAGGCAAGTGCTAGCTAGCCTCAATTTCTCTATATAACTCAGATACTTTTATAAAGAGAAATATCAAGGAGTTGTAGCCAGTGAGTCAATTTATTATAATCTTAGACCAGGGGTGTCAAACTCGCATCACAGTGTTGGCATATGGTGTATCGTGACTTTCTGCTTCGCTAAACCAGATGTGGGCGTGGCCAGAACATGACGTATCTGACCTGCGGGCCGCGAATTTGAGAGCCCTATCTTAGACCAATAGAAGCAACATATCCATGAGGGTTCTCTAGTTTTATAAAAACTATCTTAAAAGATAGTATGTTTTGATTTGTTTCTCAAGGGTAGGTTTTGTCCTGGCTAGAAGCTAAAAGTCCTGGCTAGAAGCTAAAAGTAGCTTGGCCATTTTTACAAGTTGTCACTAAAGTTCCTCTCGGGTCATCTAGGGTTTTCATGATGTCAACCTGGCATGCATCTGAAAGAACACTGAAAGAATTAATCAAAGTTCTTTCTCGAGATTCAACAGCTGTATTCGTGTGAATTGGACAAGTGGTTTACTGAGATTTCTCTCCCAGAGACTGTGCATAAGGTACCCTTAAAGATGTCTGAGAGAAAGAAATATTAGCTTTGTATATTAACTGCCAGTGCACTTTTGGCCCACTGAGCTAGAAGCAAGCTGTCTTTTTTAGAGTGGAAAATAGGAATTGGGAAGATCTAAAAGGTGCTCCAGAAGAGTTTCATTATTTAAGCAGCATCCTGGGGACTATATAAGTCCCCCAAATGTCAGCAGGACTTGACCACAAGTGCCTCTAGGTGGAAACACTCTTACCTTTTATCAGGGCCGCCGATAGGGCAGTATTACCAGGACTGGCGTCAGGCGCCCGGGCAAATTGAAAAATGAGGGGGGGGCGGTGATTGAAGAGGACCGGTAACTTCTGCGATGTGTTGGTGAGTTGGAGTGCTAAGGAAGCTAATTGGATTCAGTTACAAAATTGTTACAATCGAGACCGGGCAAAGAGAACAGATCAGCAAAAATGCCTAATTTTTCTCTATTCTGCCTAAAGAGCTTCATAGCTGCTAAACATGAAGTTTGGATCAGAGCTAATTTGGTATACATTTTGATTATGGTGTTATATTTTTTTTTGAAATTGTTCCCTTCTAAGTGTGAGGAAAAGATGTGTGGCTTTGGAGTTGACATGTTTTTTGGAGCCATCTCGCCATTTTAGATTCGACAAGCAAACACCATCCTGGATTCAAGAAGCAAGCATTGTGGGAAGTAGGAAGATTTGAATATGCAAAGGAGAAGCTGGGTACTATGGTCTTTTCAAAAAACAAACAACTACATTATACTGTATTTCGAGACTTATGCAGAGAAGATCTGAAGCGGGAGTTTGTTATTTTTACATTTTACATTCTAAATTATGTTAAATGCATGCACAGTAATATCTCACCGTATGTTTAATAGATATGATTACATCCTAGGAAAAGAAGAAGAAAGAGGAAAAGAGAAAGAAAAGGTGTTGTTCTTAGAGTCACGGGCACGCTATTTGTTAAGAGACATTATATACTACACATTTAAAAGCTTAAATATATTAAGTTATGGAACTTAATAGCAGGTACATGTATGAGAAAAAATCTTGGATTTTTTGCACATTTGCTTCACAATATGGATTTGAGGATACATGAGGGTGTGTTCTTTTTTATAAAACAATTTTAAAATTTTGCAAGCTTTGGAAAATGCTATAAGGAGATAGGTGGAGAGGTTAATGAGAAGAGAAGGTTTTTTTGCTCTTCCCTCTTTCTCTTCTTTTTTCTTGCACTGTGCTTTTTCTTGTATTTTCTTTTCATCCTGTTGTGTCTTTATATTGATAGTTACCTTATCTACTTAGTGTAATTTTCTATTTTCTGTTTATATCTCTTTGTGTTCTTATTTTTTTATAGATTTAGTTCTATTTTTTTAACTTTCTTATTTTTAATTTTTTATACAAAGGAATTAGTAATTAGGTTTGTAATTGGATTAATTGGGCAATATTTGGTGATCCTATTTGTTTTGGTTTTTTCCCCTTTGATTATGCTACTGCAAGATGTTTTCAATTTTTTTAGGGGTATTTTTTAATAGGTGCTAATTATCTGTAAAGGGTTGACTCTTTTTTACACCTATGGTGGAGTTTACATATAGTTTTAAACATTATTGTGTATAATTTATCTTCTGGTTACCTGTTATTTATTAGTATTATTGTAAAAACAAATACAGTGATACCTCGTCTTACAAACGCCTCGTCATACAAACTTTTCGAGATACAAACCCGGGGTTTAAGATTTTTTTGCCTCTTCCTACAAACTATTTTCACCTTACAAACCCACCACCGCTGCTGGGATGCCCTGCCTCCGGACTTCCGTTGCCAGCGAAGCACCCGTTTTTGCGCTGCTGGGATTCCCCTGAGGCTCCTTTCCATGGGAAACCCCACCTCCGGACTTCCGTTGCTAGCAAAGCCCCCGTTTTTGCGCTGCTGGGATTTCCCTGAGGCTCCTCTCCATGGGAAACCCCACCTCCGGACTTCCATTGCCAGCGAAGCACCCGTTTTTGCACTGCTGAGATTCCCCTGAGGCTCCTCTCCATGGGAAATCCCACCTCTGGACTTCCATTGCCAGTGAAGCACCCATTTTTGCACTGCTAGGATTCCCCTGAGGCTCCTCTCCATGGGAAACCCCACCTCCGGACTTCCATTGCCAGCGAAGCACCCGTTTTTCCACTGCTGAGATTACCCTGAGGCTCCTCTCCATGGGAAACCCCACCTCCGGACTTCCGCTGCCAGCGAAGCACTTGTTTTTGCGATGCTGGGATTCCCTTGCTGGGAAAAACACAGAAGTCCAGAGGTGGGGTTTCCTATGGAGGGGAACCTCAGGGGAATCCCAGCAGCGCAAAAACGGGCGCTTTGGCTAGCAAAAGGGGTGAATTTTGGGCTTGCACGCATTAATCGCTTTTCCATTGATTCCTATGGGAAACATTGCTTCGTCTTACAAACTTTTCACCTTAAGAACCTCATCCCGGAACTAATTAAGTTTGTAAGACAAGGTATCACTGTATTTTTCTAGTGTGATGCAGGAGTATTTTGTCTTTATCCTTTGTGCCATCTTATTGCTGCTTTTAATATTGTTGATGGCAAAATTAATAATATTTTGTTAATTTGGTGTATTTACACTGTTCTGGTTATTTATTTATTTATATGTATGTAATATGTTGATGTCACTTGAATATATTTTCTGCGTTATTAACATATTATTAATCTGGCAAACAAGTGTACCTTGTTGTAGTGGCAGGGTTTAAATTTTTTTTGTGAAAGGTAAATTTAATACATAATTGGTATGTCGCAAAAGAAAGTAGTTTTAAAATGGCGGGGGCTCCCAGACACTTAGGCTGTATGGGGCCCCAAAATTCCTGATGCCTTTTATAAATCCCTGAGATTTCTTTGAAGGCATAATAGTTGGCTTAAGGACTGGAACTAGATGATGGCTAATTTTCAGATCCCCATCTGCCTCTGTTTCCTCTGTTTAATAAGATTTGCAGAGTTGTCTTACGGCTTTAAAAGGGCATTTGCCTTGCCCACCTCACATTTCTCTGTGGGATTGATTAACCTCGACTTTCTTCCCTATCCTTTCCCTTTCTTAGGCTGAATTCAGGAGTGAAGCCTATCTTTTCTTTGTCAGCCACGTTTGTGTTTTTGGAAGCATTCAAAAGTAAGAAGCTGCATAGGCTGAATCATTCAGCATCGAATAGTTCAAAGTTGATGAAAAAGAAAGGGAAGGGGGTAAAAATGCAACTTTCAGAGAGAACTAGATAGTGAATCCCTTAATATTTTCATTTAACATAGTAACAGAGTTGGAAGGGACCTTAGAGATGTTCCAGTCCAACCCCTGGATCAAGCAGGGAACCCTATGCCATTTCAGACAAATGGTTCGGTCCACTGGGGGTGATTTCTTCTAATAATCCAACTGTTTTTGGCATCCAGAGAGCCTGCAGGGGGATGGGGGAGGTCGTTTTTATCCTCCCTCAGCTCCAGAGAAGCCTTTGGAGCCTAGGGAGGGCAAAACAAGAGCATACTGGGTCCACCAGAAGTTGGAAAACAGGCCATTTCTAGAAAGCCTCCGGGTGGTGGGGAAAGCTGTTTTCGCCCTCCCCAGGCATTGAATTATGGGTGTGGGCATTCACACATGCGCGATAGTATGCACACATGCTCTTTCAGCACCCGAGGGGGAAAAGCTTCATCCCTGGTCTAGAGCAGTGTTTCTTAACCTTGGCAACTTGAAGCGATCTGGACTTCAACTCCCAGAATTCTCCAGCCAGCATTCACTGGCTGGGGAATTCTGGGAGTTGAAGTCCAGATCGCTTCAAGTTGCCAAGGTTGGGAAACACTGCTCTAGAGAATTCTCATGGTTGTTACCGAGATGCTGGATTTTAGCAATTTTCCTATGAAGTTCTTGAATGTCCACTTCCCACTGCGCCACTGCTGGCAATTTTGGTAGCTTCTGCGTATGAGCAGCACATGTGCCAGAAGCTCTTTTGTGTTAACTGCAACTGAAGGTCCAGCCTGTGAAGCATTGTGAAGCACTTCAGAAGCATAAATCCCATGCTCGGTTGCCTCATGGAAGAGAAACGTTTTGCCTCTGTGTCATACATCCCTTGCTTAGTGGTGTTGTGGTTAGCTCTGGCCCTGCTCCTGCCCCAAGGGCTATGGATGTGGGGGAGACATCCACATGTTGCAGGCCTGTTTTGCCCCCGGTGGAATCTGCTGATGAAGGCTCCTCTGACCAAGAAGACATGAGTGACAGGGAGGAGGAGAGTGTGGCAGAGAGCTCAGAAGGAGATAATTATCTCTCTCCTCCTTGAATTCAAAACAAGAGTTAATGATACAGCCATGCATGCGGAGAGCGATGCATAGGCAACAACAACTGAGAGATTATTATCAAAGAAAATGAGGCCACCTGTGGTTGGGTGGGGCTGTGGTAATTAGTGAGGCTGCTATAAATAGCAGCCTGTGGGTTTGGCCATTGTGGAGGATTATCTGATCGTTGTGTTTCGTGACTGCTTTACTGACTTTGACTTTTTGTGTGCTGATTTTTCCCTGCTTTGAAACTAAACCAGAGCAAAGTGTGTGTCACTTTGTGAAAGAAGAACGACTGTGAATTGCCTCACAGCTGTAAGATAAGTATCACAGAACTGATATGGGACTTGTACAAATTACCAGTTTGCTTGGAGATGAGTGCTCTTTGCTATACAAAAAGAGGGCTTGGTTTAAGTGAATTTTCATTATAAAGAACATTGTTTTGAATTTTCAAACGTGCGTGTGTGTCTGAAATTTGTACCTGTGAATTTTTGGTAGGATTCTACCAGAGAGCCCGACAGAACAAGTGGTGGGTTCTAAATTATTTTGCTGCCGGATCCACATGCGCGCTTGCATGCACGCATGATGCTTTTGCACATGCGCAAGTTCCACCACCACTACTAGTTCTAAGAACTGGTTGCAACTGGTCCCAACCCGCCGCAGCCCTTGCTGAAATAAATCCCGATATCTTTCAGAGCCATTGTAGAAATATTTCAGAATTAAACTATTTGGGTACAAAATTCACTGAGGTCTTAAGCGCAGTTTCTTCCAAACCATAGAAATGTTACTGCTCCAGCAAACATTAATTTATTCATTTTAAACTTATTTTCAAACACTCTTCTTTGATTTCTTCTTCCTTTTCACCGAGGCTGTTTTCCTTCTTCTGATCTATTTGCTGTCATATTGGTTTCAGGCAGTCAAAGTTAATATACTCCTGGGTTTGCATAATACACACTGCTTAGTGTAAATTGTTTGATCTCCCTGTTTGACAGCTCGCCTGCTTTCAGAATCCCCCAAATGACAGCTCCTGTAAATAATTATTAACAGTGAATTACAAACTGCATCCTGACGCCCAATCATAAATATGTCAGCTTTCAAAACAGGGGGAAAGCTTTTTACAAGGAATGAAGTCTGCATTTTGATTCACTGCCAGCTCTCACCTAGCTGGGATATAATTCATTATTTACTAGCTAACACTGTGTTTTTGAACTACCCAAGAACTGTTTTGATGCAAAAATGTAATGCTGTCCCTTTGAAGTCTTGCCTATCCTCTCAATAGGTAGCAACATTTCACCAGTTCAGTTAATCTCCGAAACTAAGCAGGGTCAGCGTTAGTTAGTAATGGGATGGAAGACAGGCAGGCAATGCTGGAGTTGTAGCCTCACTAATTACTACAGCCCCACCCAACCACAGGTGGCCTCATTTTCTTTGATAATAATCTCTCAGTTGTTGTTGCCTATGCATCGCTCTCCGCATGTGCGGCTGTATCATTAACTCTTGTTCTGAATCCAAGGAGGAGCTAGATAATTGCTCTCCTTCTGAGCTGTCTGCCACACTCTCCTCCTCCCTATCACTCATGTCTTCTTGGTCAGAGGAGCCTTCATCATCAGATTCCACCGAGGGCAAAACAGGCCTGCAGCATGTGGATGTCTCCCCCACATCCACAGTCCTTGGGGCAGGAGCTGGGCCAGAGCTAACCACAATACCTTGGAGCCTGTGGAGGTTAAAAACACCCCCTTGCCCGCCTCCAGAGGCTAAAAACACCCTCCCGGAGCCTCCACGCAAGCAAAAAATCAGGTGGCCAGCACACACATGCATGCTAGAGCTGAACTAGGGCAATGGCTCGCATATTGCAAGATATGGCTCCACCTGCCACCTGTGTCATGTTTGCCATTCGTTCGCTATAATGGTCCTAGCCCTTATAAAGAGAAGACACTGTTTATATACACTGACATCCCCTAAACTCCGCTAGTAACAATATGTTCAGAAGCCAACCCACAAATCTGGAGAACGAACCTTCACCCTCATCCTGCACCCAAGCCACAGATATTCATCGCTATTGCAAACTCTGAACATTTTCAGGGAATGCATATTTTAAAATGATAGGCTATTTGTAGGTCAGGCATGAACTGTGAGGTTCTTGGTGCTCTCTGAGCTTGATTGCTTTCTTGCTGATTATGTTATTTCAGTTCGGTAAAGAAACATCTGCAAGAAAACAACCAAGCTCGGAGACCACCAAGGACCCCTTCAGTATAAAAACCATCTTTGTCAGTTCCCTCAACTGCAACAGTTCCTGGAATAATAAAAAATCCCCTTACATTCTGTTGTGGTTGACTCTGGGCCTGCTCCTGCAACGGGGAATTTGGACATTGGTTTAGAAGAATCTTCAGATTCCCAGAGACTTGTCTTATTGCCAATGATAATGAAGATTCATTGCCAAGGTCAGACGCTGGGGGAGTGGAATCGGACGGAGAGGTAGATGCAGCCAGCCCATTAGGTAATCACCCCATTAGAGAGTCATCAGATTCGGAGGAGGATCAGTTGATAGATGCTCGTATGCGCAGGCTCATAGCTAGAAGGGACAAACTGCGCAGGTATCATAGAAGATAAGGGAGAACACCTGTGGCTGAGGCAATTAGATTAATGGGGTTGCTGATAAATTACGTGCATTGCGGAGTGCGGATGTGGGCGTTTATCCGTTTGGAGAAAGACTATTGTTTTGGTTTGAACTGTTCCAGGACTTACACAGACTTTTTGGATATTTCACAGTTAAGTACATCTTGTGAACCCATTGAAGGGTGGTGGTGGCTGTGATGCTTTCACAGCTGCCTTTATCTGCTCTGTTTGTTTTTGCCTCTCAGTCCTCGCATTCCAGGACTGTAATCTGTGTGTTGTGGTTAGCTCTGGCCCAGCTCCTGCCCCAAGGACTGTGGATGTGGGGGAGACATCCACATGCTGCAGGCCTGTTTTGCCCCCAGTGGAATCTGCTGATGAAGGCTCCTCTGACCAAGAAGACATGAGTGACAGGGAGGAGGAGAGTGTGGCAGACAGCTCAGAAGGAGATCAATTATCTAGCTCCTCCTTGGATTCAGAACAAGAGTTAATGATACAGCAACGCATGCGGAGAGTGATGCATAGGCAACAACAACTGAGAGATTATTATCAAAGAAAATGAGGCCACCTGTGGTTGGGTGGGGCTGTGGTAATTAGTGAGGCTGCTATAAATAGCAGCCTGTGGGTTTGGCCATTGTGGAGGATTATCTGATCATTGTGTTTCGTGCCTACTTTGCTGACTTTGACCTTTTGTGTGCTGATTTTTCCCCGCTTTGAAACTAAACCAGAGCAAAGTGTGTTTCACTTTGTGAAAGAAGAAGGACTGTGAATTGCCTCATAGCTGCAAGCTAAGTATCACAGAACTGATAAGGGACTTGTACAAATTACCCATTTGTTTGGAGACGAGTGCTCTTTGCTATACAAAAAGAGGGCTTAGTTTAAGTGAATTTTCATTATAAAGAACATTATTTTGAATTTTCAAACGTCTCTGTGTCTGAAATTTGTACCTGTGAATTTTCGGAAGGAGTCTACCAGAGAGCCCGACAGAACTCTGTGTGGGAGTAATTTTGGCTCTGTTTAAAGTGATTGCATTCAGCACTCTTTTTGGATAAACGGATTTTCTTTTTACTCTGAGATGGTGTGTGTTTGAATTTACATTCCTAACTCATTAGGGGGGGCTCTTAATGAAGGGCCCGGCATAACACATTCACACTACAATAGAAGAAAATAAAGGTATTTGCTGCCTCCAGATGGGTGTTGCCACTCCCACCATACCCAGTGCGCTGTGCAAGCAGCTACACAGCTCCAGCATGCATGCGCATCGGAGTGAGATTTTGCTTCTGCACATGCACAGGAAACAAAATCTCGTGTTAGGATGCATGTGTAGTTATCAGCGTTTTTTTGCTTCCTCGTATGTGCAGAAGCAAAAATTTGCTGAAATCTCTCACACACGGGCATGTCCCCTCCCTTTACTTCATGCACATGCGCGAAGCAAAATCTCACTCGGACGCATGCATGCATATGCCAGAGACGTAGAGCTGCGTGCACAGTTCAATTTTTGCTACTGGTGTGATGGCATCCACTGTACTATTTGGAACCCACTACTGGCTGCCTCCCAGTGTTTTTAGTAAATGATCTGGCCATTTAATTTGTCTGAGGATAAAGTAGCCAGGCCATTATTTCCTATGCATATCTTTCTGTTGTGGTTGGCTCTGCCCCAGCTCCTGCCCCAAGGAATGTGGAGGTGGATGCAGGGAAAACATCAACATGTCATAGGCCTGTTTTATTGCTGACAGAGTCAGGTAGTGAAGTTTCCTCGGAAGAAGAAGAAGGTGGGGGTGACTTGGAAGAGGGAAGTTTGGCAGACAGCCCAGGAGGAGATCAATCATCTTTATCATCCCTAGATTCTGAACAAGAATGTATGACACATCCATGCATGCGTAGAGTGATGCATAGGAGACAACAACTGAAGGATTATTACAGGAGATAAATGAGGCCATCTGTGGTTGCATGGGGCTGCTGTAATTAGTACTACAGATAAAACTGCAGCCTGCTGTTTTAGCCTCATGGCAGTTTATCTGATTCATAGTTTCATCAAGATCGTGGTTTTTGCTGTTCAAGATTGTGTGTGGACTTTCTGGACTTTAGAATGGGACTCAATTTCCCAGTTATTGGGTGAGCATTTGGATTGCATTTAACCTGTGCTTTGTGTGTACCAGAAAATCCCTTTGACATTTAAAAGGGGAGCTGTTTCTGTTTTTCTGTTGATAAAGACTTGTGGGGTTTCCTTCTATTGTGTGGTGTGTGTCTTTCTGGACTAATTACCCTGTAATTACAGGCAGTTGAGACAGGCTGGCAGAACATCTTTCTTTTGAAAACTATGATGCTGTGACATTTGTGGCACTCAAGTGTTTATTGCACAGGTGAAACACTTATATGTTAACCTCCTGTATGTATATGTGTTGTGGTTAGCTCTGGCCCTGCTCCTGCCCCAAGGACTGTGGATGTGGGAGAGACATCCACATGCTGCAGGCCTATTTTGCCCCCAGTGGAATCTGCTGATGAAGGCTCCTCTGACCAAAAAGACATGAGGGACAGGGAGGAGGAGAGTGTGGCAGACAGCTCAGAAGGAGATCAATTATCTAGCTCCTCATTGGATTCGGAACAAGAGTTAATGATACAGCCACACATGTGGAGAGCGATGCATAGGCAACAACTGAGAGATTATTATCAAAGAAAATGAGGCCACCTGTGGTTGGGTGGGGCTGTGGTAATTAGTGAGGCTGCTATAAATAGCAACCTGTGGGTTTGGCCATTGTGGAGGATTATCTGATCGTTATGTTTCGTGACTGCTTTACTGACTTTGACTTTTTGTGTGCTGATTTTCCCCCGCTTTGAAACTAAATCAGAGCAAAGTGTGTTTCACTTTGTGAAAGAAGAAGGACTGTGAATTGCCTCACAGCTGCAAGCTAAGTATCACAGAACTGATAAGGGACTTGTACAAATTACCAGTTTGTTTGGAGACGAGTGCTCTTGGCTATACCAAAAGAGGGCTTGGTTTAAGTGAATTTTCATTATAAAGAACATTGTTTTGAATTTTCAAACGTGTGTGAGTCTGAAATTTGTACTTGTGAATTTTTGGGAGGATTCTACCAGAGAGCCCGACAGAACATATATGTATGTACAGAGCTGTAGTATTTCCTTTGTACTCAGAGGCTGGAAGGTAGAATGAGACATAACTAATCGGGAAAAGCAAGCTAGGGATTCCGAATCTTACTTGAAAAAAAACTGGAAGATCAACAGTGCTGCTCAAGTTGTCTTTGGAATCTCTCAGAACATTTTTCATTCAGGCAGGTGGAAAGAAGATGAAGTAACTGTTTTGAGAACAGGGAAATGATCTACAACAAACCCCCAGGGACAGAATTTATCTTTTTAATGAAAAACATAGGCCTACTTCAAAAAAGATTATTATGTGTTTTTGGAAAAAGTCTTGGTCACCAAATGCATGCTAAAAGGCTGCTGTTGGTCTATCGATGAAATGGAAGAACTTGGTCTAGCTGTGCCCAACTCGTAGGAGTCACACAAGGTCAGGGAAACGTGGCTGTAAAGAGAGAGAATGGACAGGTTAAAAACCATCAAAAGCTGCAACTGGTCCAGAATGCAACAATGCATGGGATTATGGGCACATCTTCATACTAATAGCCAAATCTGACCCTTGGTTCTACCTTGGTTTACCTTTTCAAAAAAGCAACTGAGTCGGAAGATCATTTAAAAGCAATTTATTAGAGTACTCTGATAAAGTGGGATCTCCCTATGAAAAGGGAGGACCTTGGCACATCTTACATTCCCTTTTTCCATTTCCCACCATCCAGTCAGAGCTGAAGAAGCTTCTTGGATGAGAAGCAAAACATCTTCAGAGAAAAACCAGAAAGTCCAGTTGCCTTTTGGAAAAAGCACCTTTGAGACAACCATACAGGTATCCTGGATGACTGAGAATCTCCATAGACATTTCCTTTTATAGTTAAGACATCAACGAAAATGCAAGAGAAAAGGTGATTGGAGAGGGCATTTCCCTTAGCATAGGCAATCAGTTACATGGGGTCAAACTTGTTTCATATTTACATCCCATATTAACTCATGTGTTCATTAAAATGAAATGTGACAGAAGGGGCATAAATTTTAGGATGTTCATGAGCAAATAGGTTGTCTGTGTTCACAGGAAGGGAGGGGAGGGGAGGGGAGAGGAGAGGAGAGGAGAGAGGCATGGGGGAGTTGAGACACTTTTCCCCCAGGCTATTTTTTATACTTTGTTTTATGTGTGGAATGAATGTTGCTGTTTGGTTTTTAAGTAATGATAGAGTTTTATATGTTTTTAATATTAGATTTGTTCCACTGTTATATTGTTTTTATTGCTGTTGTGAGCCGCCCTGAGTCTTCGGAGATGGGAGGCATACAAATCTAATAAATAATAATAATAATAATAATAATAATAATAATAATAATAATAATAATAGAGGAGAGGAGAGGAGATCTTAAGAATAGATTTTGCCTATTTTTACCCAAAGAACCCAGATAAGGCACTACTAGCTTCAGATCAATGAGGTGGTTAGTGACTGACTTTAAAGGTCAAGGAAACAAATTACCCTGGGGGAATATTTCATAGCTTTCAGTAAAATTTTAAACTGGCAGTAATATTTTTAATGTGTCATGGACTCTGGCATTTTCAGATATGGAGTAATTTATAGCCAGACTGGATTGATGTCCTTTGGAAAATATGACTGAGGTCAAATGAATGATTCCCTCCCCCAAAATGTGAGAGGGGCAAAAAGATATTGAATTCCAGCTGAAAAAATTCTGGCATGCAATTGAATCCATATGTTTCCCACCAGCAATAATGCATTTTCAACTAATCTAATTGTGGATGATACAATGACTTCCTTTGAGAGCTGAAATAAAAACCCACACATTTTCTTATAAAATGTGACTACATTAAAGTTTTGCAAGCGTGCTTCCAATTGCAAAATGGAATTTTCACTTCTCCTTTCTCTTCAAAAAATATGGTTTCCCCAACATTCTATGCAGGGAGGATAGGAAATTTGTTCTACTGGAGTATGAAGAAGCAGTCTTTTCAGATTTCAGGATTGGATCAGTTGTCTAGACAGGGTTTGGAACCGTAACACATGTAGATGCATGTGTTCACACAGTCTGGACTCACCCATGCTGCTCAAACTTTCATTTAACTTCAATTTAACTAGTTTTCTGTATGTTGTGAGAACTCAACCAATTGCATTTATTCAGCAATTCATGATTATGCAAATCGTGGGGTAGTGTGGATATAGTTAGATGCATATTCAGCTTCACAAAAATGTCACCTCAAGTGTTCTGTCGGGCTCTATGGTAGACTCCTCCCAAAAATTCACAGGTACAAATTTCAGACACACACACGTTTGAAAATTCAAAACAATGTTCTTTATAATGAAAATTCACTTAAACTAAGCCCTCTTTTGGTATAGCAAAGAGCACTCATCTCCAAACAAACTGGTAATTTATACAAGTCCTTTATCAGTCCTGTGATACTTAGCTTGCAGCTGTGAAGCAATTCAAAGTCCTTCTTTCACAAAGTGAAACACACTTTGCTCTGGTTTAGTTTCAAAGCAGGGAAAAATCAGCAAACAACAAGTCAGTCAGTAAAGCAGTCATGAAACACAACGATCAGATAATCCTCCCCAATGGCCAAACCCGCAGGCTGCTCTTTATAGCAGCCTCACTAATTACCACAGCCCCACCCAACCACAGGTGGCCTCATTTTCTTTGATAATAATCTCTCAGTTGTTGTTGCCTATGCATCGCTCTCCGCATGCGTGGCTGTATCATTAACTCTTGTTCTGAATCCAAGGAGGAGCTAGATAATTGATCTCCTTCTGAGCTGTCTGCCACACTCTCCTCCTCCCTGTCACTTCATGTCTTCTTGGTCAGAGGAGCCTTCATCAGCAGATTCCACCGGGGGCAAACCAGGCCTGCAGCATGTGGATGTCTCCCCCACATCCACAGTCCTTGGGGCAGGAGCTGGGTCAGAGCTAACCACAACATCAAGTAGAGCTGTTCCCCATCCCTTTGTTTCTCTTCTCTCAGGACTCGCAGGAAGGTCCTTTGTTCCCTACTGCCAGGTCCATTCAGAATGGGACAGACAAAGTTGGCTTTGGCAGATGTCATCAGGATGTGGAGGAGTGCATGGTCAAACTATGTGAATGACATCCAGCTATTGTTATGAGTGTTCCTTGTCCACCTTAGGTCATGTCAGATTCTGAGGAAGATGAGCTAGGCCCCTCTGGATAACCTGGGCTAGGGGGTTGCCAAAGTAAATAGAGAGCGAGAATGAGACAGAAAGTCCCTTGAGTGAGCCTGAGGAACCACTAGAGGGGGCTGATGTGACAATGGGTGAGTGCCCAAAAATGTGCTTAGAAGAACAGATGGGCACACCCAAACCCACTACATGGGTCAACCAACTTTCTCAAACCACCCTATATTTCGGTTTCTCAATGCAACACCTGCTTTCAGCTGGACATGAGGCCAAGGAAATATTTAAACAAAGAGTTTTAGATGTTAATGCACAAACTGATATTGAGGCACTTTCTAAGTGCAGGTCACTGAAATGGTTAGCCAAGAACAAAACAGCCTTTCAACTAGAAAAATACCTGACAATGGGTCTGACCCAATACCATAGAACAGCACTCACTAGAGCAAGATTTGAGCAGTTAGATTCTATGGTCAAATATGGACGATTCCACCAAGTACCATATTTTGAAAGAACATGCATTTGCGGTGCACCAGAAATAGAAGACATTGCACATGTGCTACTCAATTGTAAACTATACTCCTCAGTAAGACCGCAGTATTTACAGCCCCTACTTGACAAAATCATACACTGGGACTGTAATAAACAATTATCGTATTTTCTTCAGGGTACAAATATATATGTAGTTTCTAGAACCGCTAAGTTTATAGTCAGGGCTGTTCAGATGAGAATACATTTTATAGAACATATTGGGGTGGCATGCAAAGGAGACAAACTCACTTAAGAATATTTTATATCAGTATCTTAGATTTGTTTAATACCGTGTTTCCCCGATAGTAAGGCAGTGTCTTACTATCTTTTTACCCCCAAAAGCCCCACTGTGTCTTACTTTGGGGGTATGTCTTACATTGTCCCGGGCACCGGGGCCGGCTCGTCTTCGGGCGCGGGGAGCTGCCGGAAAGGAGGCGGGCGCCGACCTCGACGTTCGGCGGGTTGCAGGGAGCATCCCCTCGCCGCTCCCGGCAATGTTTCTCGGCAGGGGAGGCCAACTCCGCGGCGACACGGACGCTCGGCTGGCTGGCTAAAGGCAGGTCAAGGGGTGGATGGGCAGTCAAAAAGGGTGAGCGGCCGCCGCTGTGCCCTCCTTCGCCCGCCTCCTTTCCGGCAGCTCCCTGCGCGCCCCTCGCCTTCGCTCGCCGCGGCGCCACCGCCTCTTCCCCTGCCGAGGCTCAGCTGCAAGCGGCCAGCGAGGCCGCTCGGCTCCGAGGCGAGCGGAAAGGAGGCGGGCAAAGGAGGGCGCAGCTTCGGCCGCTCGCCTCGGAGCCGAGCGGCCTCGCTGGCCGCTTGCAGCTGAGCCTCGGCAGGGGAAGAGGCGGTGGCGCCGCGGCGAGCAAAGGCGAGGGGTGCGCAGGGAGCTGCCGGAAAGGAGGCTGGTGAAGGAGGGCGCAGCTCCGGCCGCTCGCCTCGGAGCCACTCGGCCTCGCTGGCCGCTTGCAGCTGAGCCTCGGCAGGGGAAGCGGCCAGCGAGGCCGATCGGCTCTGAGGTGAGCGGCCGGAGCTGCGCCCTCCTTCACCAGCCTCCTTTCCGGCAGCTCCCTGCGCGCCCCTCGCCTTCGCTCGCCGCGGCGCCACCGCCTCTTCCCCTGCCGAGGCTCAGCTGCAAGCGGCCAGCGAGGCCGCTCGGCTCCGAGGCGAGCGGAAAGGAGGCGGGCAAAGGAGGGCGCAGCTTCGGCCGCTCGCCTCGGAGCCGATCGGCCTCGCTGGCCGCTTGCAGCTGAGCCTCGGCAGAGGAAGAGGCGGTGGCGCCGCGGCGAGCAAAGGCGAGGGGCGCGCGGGGAGCTTGGAAGCAATGTCATCCCCCCCCGCAATACCGTTTATCTACCGTGTTTCCCCGAAAGTAAGACATATGTCTTACTTTCGGGGTATGGCTTATATAAGCCGACCCCCCTGAAACCCCCCATATGTCTTACAATCGGGGGGGTCTTACTATCGGGGAAACACGGTATAATCCTTTGCACGAGTTATATTCTCATGTTTTACTACTCAATTTTAGCATATTATACTGCATTTTAACTTATTATTTATTCAAATTCCCTCTATTTTAGCCAATTTTATTGTATTTTAACCAGTCACAGTTTTATGACGACCGATGTAGTCCTTTTTCTTGCTTTGATATGGTCGATTGACTAATCAAATAAAGTTGATATTGATTGATATTGATTGATTGACAATGGGTGAGTGGTCCCAGTCAGAGAGTGAGGAAGACATGAGAGTGGAAAGCCATTGGATTGACCCTCGCTACAGAAGATTGCTTCGAAGGTGAGAGGAGTTACAGGGTAAAAAGTATTAGCTTACAGCCATAATCTCTTTGAGGTGTGATGTCACTTCCAAGTAGTATAAAGGAATGGGATTGTGGGAAATGGGTCATGGAGAATCAACGTTGCTTCATGGAAGAGATGCAAGGCTAGGTGGTGTGATTGAATAGGGCTTAAAAATCATGATTTCTGCTTCAAAAAGACATTCTTTGTTGGGGAAAGCTTTGGTTGAGCAAAAGCATATGTTTTAAGTAAATGAATGGATTTTATCTAAAGAATGTTGATAAAACCGAGTTCTTCCTGGACATAGATTACAGCTAGCTCTAAAGCAGTGTTTTTCAACCAGTGTGCCGGGGCACACTAGTGTGCCGCGAGACATGGTCAGGTGTGCCGCGAAGCTCAGAGAGAAAAAAAGCAAGAGAGAGAAAAAAAGAGAGAAAGAAAGCAAGAGAGAGAGAAAGCAAGAGAGAAAGAAAGCAAGAGAGAGAGAGAAAGAAAGCAAGAGAGAAAGAGCGTGAGAGAGCTAGAAAGAGAACAAGAGAGAGAGAGAAAACAAGAGAAAGAAAGAGAGAAAGAGAGAGAGAAAGAGAGAGAGAGGGAGGAAAGGAGAGAGAGAGAAAGACATAGAGGGAGGGAGGGAGAAAGAGAGCAAAAAAGAGAGGAAGGAAGGAAGAGAAAGAAAGAGGGATGGAGAGAGAGAGAAAGAAAGAGGAAGGGAGAGAAAGAGGGAGGGAGAAAGAAATAGAGTGAAGGGGAGGAAGAGAGAGAGAGAGGATTTTTTTGTCCAAACTTTTTTTAGCCGCCCCCCCCCCCTTGCTCAATGTGCCCCAGGGTTTCGTAAATGTAAAAAATGTGCCGCGGCTCAAAAAAGGTTGAAAATCACTGCTCTAAAGAAAAGAAAAAAACTCTTCTTCTGTGCTGTTTTCAAGCCTGCGCTTTATTATGTATGTTTGTGTTTGAATAAAGAATTGGATTTTATCATAAAATAAGTGATTTCTGAGTCAGGATTCGATCCGAGGCCCATGCACAGAATACAGTGATCCCTCGAGTTTCGCGATCTCGATCTTCGCGAAACGCTATATCGCGATTTTTAAAAAAATATTAATTTTTTTAAAAACCACTTCCATGTTTGGCTTCGGGAGTCAGCTGGGAAGCGGCGCGGCTGTTTTAAAAGGTCGCAGACGGCCTGGGGGGCTTCCCAGCACCCCCCCGAACTCCCAACCTGGGTCTTCCCGGCCGCCCACGCAAAGGGGAAACCCCGGCTCCTCGCTGATGCCCGCCGCTCGCCCGCCCGCCAGCAAGAGGGGGAAGACCCAGGGAAGGTTCCTTCGGCCGCCCAGCAGCTGATCTGCTCGGTAGCGCAGCAGCAGCGAGGAGCCGAATCGGGGTTTCCCCTTTGCGTGGGCGGCGGGGAACGCAAACTCCACAATCTATGCATGCACGGCCATAGAAAAAAAGGGCGCGCATGCGCAGATGGTGTTTTTACTTCCGCAACCCTACATCGTGAAAAATCGATTATCGCGAGGGGTCTTGGAACGGAACCCTTGCGATAATAGAGGGATCACTGTATTGCCCAGGCTTCATTGCCCAGGCCAGATTCTTCTCTCCCGCCTCTTAGGCTCAAGGAATAACTGAAAATCAGAAGCTCTGAGTCCCTTGCCTTTGGTTGTGAAAGCAGTGTTATGAAATGAATTTTAATTAATTTTCACTTTATATGACATTGGGAATTAATAAATGATGAATGGTGATAATGCACAGATGAACTGCAGATATCTGAGGAGAAATTCTTAGATGACAGGAATGAATGACTAGAAAAAAGACTAGAATGGATCAGAGAGGAGCAGCATACAAATCTAATAAATGATGATGATGATGATGATGATGATGATGATGATTACCCATGGCAAAGAACTGGTGGGATCATAAGCCCGAAAAAGTGGTTGAAAATGAGCAAGCAAAACTACTGTGGGATTTCTGACTTCAGACTAACCGAATTCTGAAGCATAACACACCAGACATCCTGATTGTGGAGAAAAAGAAAGTATGGATCATCGACATCGCAATCCCAGGGGACAGCAGAATTGAGGAGAAGCAGCTAGAGAAATTAGTGAAATACGAAAATCTAAAAATCGAGCTGCAATGACTCTGGCATAAGCCAGTGAAAGTGATCCCAGTGGTACTTGGCACGCTGGGTGCTGTGCCAAAGGATCTCAGTGGACATTTGAAAACCATTGGAATTGACAAAATCTCCATCTGTCAATTGCAAAAGGCCGCTTTACTGGGATCGGCAAACATAATTCGCCGCTACATCACGCAGTCCTAGGTGCTTGGGAAGCGCCCGACTGGTGATGAAATACGAAATCCAGCATAGTGATCTTGTTTGCTGTGTTGTATTGACATAATAATGATGATGATGATGATGATGATGATGATGATGTTGTTGTTTTGTTGTTGTTGTTATTATTATTATTATTATTATTATTATTATTATTATTATATTACCTACCCACTGATGGGTACACCTTGTCCCCACTGATGGGTACGCCTTGTCGTGGTAGTGGGGCTTGTGTGCTTCAATGAAGCTGAGAGCTGTGCCAGTGGTAGTGTAAACTACTGGTAGGTCTAACCTTGCCGGAGTGGTCAAAGCAGAGCAGCCAGACTAAACGTACCTAACCCATTTAAACTAATGGAGAGACAAAACAAAAAGAAGTCCATACTGGCTTGGTCATTGCCCAGGATAAAAAGGCCTGCGGTGGCTGCTGTGGAACCTGGGCAGCCATCGACAAATGAGGTACAGGAACAAAACAAACAAAGTTTACAAATCAAAAAGCGGCAGAAATTCTCAATGTCAGAGAATCGCACAATCATGAAGTGTTATTGCAACTTGGAGCCTGAAAAACGTGGATATCAAAGACGGATTAATATTGTTGTTGTTGTTGTGACAGCTTGCAAAATGTGGAGAAGAAGATTATCCTCTGCCCACTTTGTTTTAGAGAAGTAAAGTGTTGATATCCCCCGCCATCCCATTCATTTCAAGGCACCATTTAAAGTGCATCCGAGTTAAAAGAATAACTATATTTTTCAGAGCATAAGACGTATTGGAGTATAAGACCCACCTTAGTTTTGGGGGAGGAAAGTAGGGGGGGAAATCTATCTAGCAGATATTCATCTGGTTAGCATCCTTAGGCTGCTCAGCTTATTTTATCCCCTGGTTAGGGCTGAAAAAGCCTTTTTCAGAGGGAATAGGAATGAAAACAAGCCTGCAAAGACTTAGGGCTGGAAAAAAATCCTTCTTCAGAGGGAGTAGGCAGCCGGGAAGATTAGAAGCATCTTGTTAGGGCTTGGGGGGAAAAGCTTCAAAAAAGCTACATTTGGAGTACATAAAACATAGATAAAGAGAACGTGAATGTTTAATCAATGCAGATTAAATACAAAAGTCACTGGTGAATACAACTAAAAAAAGAATGAAGAAAGAATGAGAGAGAAAAGTGATGAATAGAATAGAATAGAATTTTTTTTATTGGCCAAATGTGATTGGACACACAAGGAATTTGTCTTGGTGCATATGCTCTCAGCGTACCTAAAAGAAAAAGATATATTTATCAAGAATCATGTGGTACAACACTTAATGATTGTCATAGGGGTCAAATAAGCAATGAAGAAGCAATATTAATAAAAATCTTAGGATATAAGCAACAAGTTACAGTCATACAGTCAACATGGGAGGAAATGGGTGATAGGAATGATGAGAAAAACTAGTAGAATAGAAGTGCAGATTTAGTAGAAAGTCTGACAGTGTTGAGGGAATTATTTGTTTAGTAGAGTGATGGCGTTCGGAAAAAAACTGTTCTTGCGTCTAGTTGTCTTGGTGTGCAGTGCTCTGTAGCGACGTTTTGAGGGTAGGAGTTGAAACAATTTGTGTCCAGGATGCGAGGGGTCAGTAAATATTTTCCCCGCCCTCTTTTTGACTCGTACAGTATACAGGTCCTCAATGGAAGGCAGGTTGGCAGCAATTGTTTTTTCTGCAGTTCTGATTATCCTCTGAAGTCTGTGTCGATCCTGTTGGGTTGCAGCACCAATTGGAATTGGAAGAATAAGAAAATCATACTTGGATGGTTGGAGTTGGTGTGGTCCTTAAAAATTAGATGGGTATCATAGGTATAGCCACTTTCTTTGCCAGAATATGAATGTTGGATTTACAGATAGTTCTCAACATATCACCATAATTGGTACTGGAAGTTTGTTTGCTAATTGATGCAATTGTTAAATGAGTTGTGCCAGATTTTACAAACTATTTTGCTACAACTGTTAAGCAAACCTCCATAGCGGTTAGGCAAGTCCAGTTTCCCCATCCACTTTGCTTGTCATAATTCCCCCGGGAAGGTCATAAATGGTATTCACGTAACCTTGGGTTGCAGCACCATCACTGTAACTTTGAACAGTCATTAAACAAATGGTCATAAGTGGAGGATTATATATATTACAACAATGCACAATAGCCAAGCAGGAAAATATTTGGAATATGGAAAAAGAGTCTCTGAAGTTGAGATGTCATTGTTCTAGTTTCATACAGTTTCATACAAGCAAAAACCAATTAGTCCAGATTAACTCAACATGCAATGTAAAGCAAATTCTTTTTCAAGACTTGTGTTCCATGTGTTAGATTTGAAGGATCAATATTTAAAGTATTAGATTTTGTTTTTTAAAAAATCTGTCCTAATTTCTTGAAACTTAGTGAACTAAAAATAGCTTATCAATTCTTGCTTATTTTGACAATTCAAGTAATTATCTCTAGTAGCAATTACAGCTCTTGAGTGTGTTAGAAACCTATTTGCATTTTACGGTATAAGCCTGAGCAGACAGAAGCATTTATGATTCGCAGGAACTCTGCTTTTAAAATGTAGTCGGCAAAAAGAAAAGAAAATACACTTCTCTTTTAAGAGATAATCACTTTTAATTTAAAAAGTAGCACAGTCTATATTTTGTACAAAATGTAGTTCTTAGGTTAATGCTTGGTCTATCCATCACATTATTTCAGCTTCATAAAGTAAAACAGCAGAGAGAAAAATTGCCCATTCTTCACAGAACACTAGAAATCAGAGGGCAGCCATAGATTGCAAATTATTGAAAGATCATTTACTTAATTGTAAAACATTTCATCTCTGCAAACACCTATAAGTCCCCAACAGCCTAATCTGTGTCTGTATCAGTGGTGGGTGTCTACAGGTGCGGTAGGTGGCTCCATTCCAGTAGCGGCGCCAAATTGCACAATTTGCATGCAACCACTCTGGTGCCGGTCCATCAGGTGGCACCATCTTTTTCCCTGAATTTTTCAGCCTTTTTGCTTCCAGCACATTTCAGGAACTTGGCAAATGACCCACATTTACAGCCATTTACAGCATCCAGTGGCTGACCACGTTTAACAACATTTTTGCTGCAAACCAGCATTTATTTTTGGTTTGCAGCAAAACTGACCATAGTGAACCATTGGTTCATTTAATTACTGCAGCGATTGCTTAACAACTACTAGAAAATTTTTTGTAGAATCAGGTCACTCATGTGGGTGATCATTTTATGACCATCACAACTTATGACCACAAAGAACTGGCTCATAAGTCGAAGACTATTTACAAGCCCTTATTTTAGTTGTATTTAAAAATAATCTTTATTAGGTTTCTACATATAAAAAACAATCTGAACAAACCAAATGTACAAATTTTACAAAGAAAAAGAAAGAAAGAAAAATGAAGGAAAGTAGACAGACAAATCAGCTTATAAACCTGTTGTGGTTAGCTCTGCCCCAGCTCCTGCCCCAAGGACGGTGGATGTGGGGGAGACATCCACATGCTGCAGGCCTGTTTTGCCCCCGGTGGAATCTGATGATAAAGGCTCCTCTGACCAAGAAGACATGAGTGACAGGGAGGAGGAGAGTGGGGCAGACAGCTCAGAAGGAGATCAATTATCTAGCTCCTCCTTGGATTCAGAACAAGAGTTAATGATACAGCCACGCATGCGGAGAGCGATGCATAGGCAACAACAACTGAGAGATTATTATCAAAGAAAATGAGGCCACCTGTGGTTGGGTGGGGCTGTGGTGAATAGTGAGGCTGCTATAAATAGCAGCCTGTGGGTTTGGCCATTGAGGAGGATTATCTGATCGTTGTGTTTCGTGCCTGCTTTACTGACTTTGACCTTTTGTGTGATGATTTTTCCCCGCTTTGAAACTAAACCAGAGCAAAGTGTGTTTCACTTTGTGAAAGAAGAAGGACTGTGAATTGCCTCACAGCTGCAAGCTAAATATCAGAGAACTGATAAGAGACTTGTACCAATTACCAGTTTGTTTGGAGACGAGTGCTCTTTGCTATACCAAAAGAGGGCTTAGTTTAAGTGAATTTTCATTATAAAGAACATTGTTTTGAATTTTCAAACATGTGTGTGTCTGAAATTTGTACCTGTGAATTTTCGGGAGGAGTCTACCAGAGAGCCCGACAGAACAAAACTTTATTTCTGTTGTAATCTTGATCCGATTTATATCAAGAGGAAAGTCATTGCTGTACCACCTGGAGGAGGTATCTTCCTATGGTATAGAAAAGCTGGCTTCAGGGCAGTGAAGGGCTACCAAAATTTTTACTACCACACTGTGGGCGTGGCTTATGCAGGACGCCCTGCATTTTCTTTCAACAATCTTTCAGTGCAAATTGGGTGCTCTGGGTTGGAGCTCCATTTTTGCTACCCCACTGGGTTCCCCCCGTCCAGGCAGTAACCCACCCCTGCTCCAGGGCGATCTTTATTGGATCAAAATAAGAAAAAGTTTCAGTTCTCCTCCCCACTGAGAACTGGGAATTAGTCATAACCTTCCAACATGTGAAAATGCTATACTGTGTTCCCTCGATTTTCGCGGGTTCGAACTTCGCGAAAAGTCTATACCATGGTTTTTCAAAAATATTAATTAAAAAATACTTTGCGTTTTTTCCCCGCTATACCAGTTTTTCCCACCCAATGATGTCATATGTCATCGCCAAACATTCGTCCGCCTTTAATAAATATTTTTTTTAATAAACTTTAATAAATAAACATGGTGAGTAATAATCTAAATGGTTGCTAAGGGAATGGGAAATAGCAATTTAGGGGTTTAAAGTATTAAGGGAAGGCTTGTGATACTGTTCATAGCCAAAAATAGTGTATTTACTTCCGCATCTCTACTTCGCGGAAATTCGACTTTCGCGGGTGGTCTCGGAACGCATGCCCTGCGAAAAGTGAGGGAACACTGTACATGAAATCCATACTTACCCATAACAATAGCACTTAAGGTTATATACCACACCACAGTACTTTATAGTCCTTTTAAGCGGTTTACAATGTCAACATATTGCCCCCAGCAATCTGAGTCCTCATTTTACCAACCGTAGAAGGATAGAAGGTTGAGTAAACTTTGAGCAAGTGAGAATTGAACTACTTGCAGCTGGCTGAATTACCCTGCAATACTGCATTCTCACCACTGCGCCACCACTGCTCTTAACCATAATATAGCTCAACCATTACTGGTAAGAGTGAAGTGAACCAAGCTTTCAGGAGACCTGAGTGAAGGAGACAAAATTGAAGTTTTCACACTGATCAAGTTTGATCTTTTTCGCTAGTTTGGGGACAATCCCTCTTAGCAAGCACAACTCCATCTTCAAACCAAATATTGTCCGTAGCTACAGTGTTTTTCCAAGCAGTCAGGTAGAAAGAAGATCTGCTTTACATCTGGGACGGTGGATATACATGTACTTGTATAAGAGGCAGTAGGGACACAGCCTCTGCCATTTGGCATGCTTGACTTGGGCGTCCTCCTCGATCCACAGCTCACATTAGAGAACCATCTTTCAGCTGTGGCAAGGGGGGCGTTTGCCCAGGTTCACCTGGTGCACCAGTTGCGGCCCTATTTGGACCGGGACTCACTACTCACAGTCACTCATGCCCTCATCACCTCGAGGTTCGACTACTGTAACACTCTCTACATGGGGCTACCTTTGAAAAGTGTTCGGAAACTTCAGATGGTGCAGAATGCAGCTGCGAGAGCAGTCATGGGCTTCCCTAGGTATGCCCATGTTACATCAACACTCCGCAGTCTGCATTGGTTGCCGATGAATTTCCGGTGACAATTCAAAGTGTTGGTTATGACCTTCAAAGCCCTTCATGGCACCGGACCAGAATATCTCTGAGACCGCCTTCTGCCGCACGAATCCCAGCGACCGATTAGGTCCCACAGAGTGGGCCTTCTCCGGGTCCCGTCAACTAAACAATGTCGGTTGGCGGGCCCAAGGGGAAGAGCCTTCTCTGTGGTGGCCCCGACTCTCTGGAACCAGCTCCCCCCAGAGATTAGAACTGCCCCTACCCTCCTCACCTTTTGCAAACTCCTTAAAACCCACCTTTGTCGTCAGGCATGGGGGAACTGAGATATCTCCCCCGGGCCTATACAATTTATGTATGGTATGCTTGTGTGTATGTCTGTTTAATAATGGGTTTTTAAAAAATATTTTAAATTGTAAATTATTAGATTTGTTATAAACTGTTTTTATTGTGTTGTGAGCCGCCCCGAGTCTACGGAAAGGGGTGGCATACAAATCTAATAAATAAACAATAAAATAAATAAATAAATGATCATGGTATATCTGGCCTTGGCACACTTGACTCAAACTCATTCCTTTCTCTCGTTTTGAATTATTTGTCCATGCAAAAAAGGGCCAATTCTGCGAATCCTTCAGAAGCTCAATGCTACCATACATCAAGTCAGCATATTCCTGCAACGTTCTCACATTCAGGAACTGGTTGTTATATTTTACAACAGTGCATAGAAAAGCTAGTGGACTTCCATCCCCCAAGCACCCAATCCTCCACATCTCTTTTTCATCAAAAAGGGAGAAGTAGACGATGTTGGGCAAGCGAGCGCCTGACATCCCAGCCTTGCTTAGCACTCTCAACTTTTCCTTCAGTTTCTTGGTAGATAAGTTGAAGCTTCCACTTGTGATGGAGAAACCAATGCCAGTGTTCTTCAGTATCCTTCCTAATCCCCGACGGATGACTTGAAGCAATGTGGCCAGAAAATCGGAACCATCTGTTTTCTTCACCGTGACGTAGAAATCCTCCAGCAGTTCATTGAGTTTCACCGCTGGAATCTGGTCATAAGAATTGAAAAGATATAAATTAAATTTCACGGGTTATTTCCTTCCCTATGATTTTGTTTGAGGTACTCATTTTGTATTGGATTGAAACTTCCACAATATACACTGCTCAAAAAGATCTTAAGCAACACAATATAACTCCAAGTAAATCAAACTTCTGTGAAATCAAACTGTCCACTTAGGAAGCAACACTGATTGACAATTAATTTCATATGCTGTTGTGCACATTCAACTTTGAACAGAACAAAGTATTCAATGAGAGTATTTCATTCATTCAGATCTAGGATGTGTTATTTGAGTGGTCCCTTTACTTTTTTGAGCAGTATATTATGCTTCTGACAAACAAGCCAGTTACTTGCTTTTCCTTCTCCTCAGTTTTGGGGCAAATCTAAGACTTTTCATTGTCTTAAGCAAAGGATATAGAATTCAGCCCAAAATCTATATTGCTAATTGAGAAATGGATTACTTATTTTATTTATTTATTTATTAGATTTCTATGCCGCCCTTCTTGTGGCGACTCAGGGTGGCGTACAACATTATAAATGCAACAATGTGTAAAGAAATCTAAATTACTATAAAAGAATTATATAAATTACTAAAAAGTATTTAAAACCCCATATACAGTCATAATGCAATTCAATCATACATAATATCGGCCGGAGACAATCTCATCACTTACGGCACCCATGCCCGTCGGCAGAGGTAGGTCTTAAGAGCTTTACCAAAGACCAGGAGGGAGGAGGTGGTACGTATCATTCCAGAGGGCCGCCACAGAGAAGGCTCTTTCCCTAGGCCTTCCCCTAGCCGACATTGTCTAGGTGAGGGGACTTGGAGAAGGCCGACTCTGTGGGACCTAACCGGCCATTGGGATACATGAGGCAGAAGACGATCCCAAAGATAATCTGGTCCTAAGTCATGTAGGGCTTTATATGTCATAACTAGCACTTTGAATTGCACACAGAGACCAATTGGCAATCAGTGCAGCTCGCAGAGTGATGTTGAAATGTGGGCAGATCTTGATAGTCCCACTATAGCTCGCGCGGCTGCATTTTGCACAATTTGTAGTCTCCGAACACTCTTCAAAGGCAGCTCCATGTAGAGAGCACTGCTGTAATTGAACCTCGAGGTGATAAGGTGACTGTGAGAAGTGATTCCCTGTCCAGATAGGTCTGCAACTGGCCCACAAGGTGTACCCATGCGAATGCCCCCCTCGCCACAGCTGAGAGATGGTCTTCTAAGCTCAGCTATGGATCGAGGAGGACGCCCAAATCTTACCAGCTTGCAAGCTATGTCATTGTTACTCTCTCTGAATAAAGTTTTTTTTAAGTCCTAACTAGGGGATAAAATAATGTGCTGAAGCTTATCAGACTAAGAATGCTAGCTAAATGAATATCTCGTAAGCAGATTCTTTCCCCTATTTTCCTCCCCCAAAACTAAGGTGCATCTTATACCCCGGTGCATCTTATACTCCAAAAAATATGGTACTCAGACCCATAAACCTCTACCCCAACTATTCTATGCCAACATTCAATTGATGTATTACATAACAAATTCAATGTGATCGTTAAAAATAAAATAAAATCATTCATCAACAACAATGCCCTAAGGCCATAAGTCATATTTGTTTTGCATGCCATTTTTTCCCCAGCACGCCAGCTTCCTTGTAGTACCAAATGGGCACAAGGTATGTGTTCTGGTACAAGTTCAACTTTTCCCAGTCAGATAACTCAGCACAATGAGGTATCCCAGATCATTTTATTACAGGCATTCTCACAATAACTCACAGTTATGATGCGATTCTTCTGCAGTATAATCTTTCCCATTGTGCAGGTAAAAAGAGGTTGAATTGACCCAGGCTCTAGGTGTAGCATCTACATGCTGGCTGGCTTAGTGGGTGAAGACCAAGACCCTCTGGAATGTTCTCTCCAATTACCCCTCATCCCGAGTCAGAGCCAATAGGAATACACAAGTGTGGTCACATGTAAAACTACATTATCCATAGTGCAATTTCACTACATTTCCCCTAATGCAATATCTTAAAGAAACATGCCTAAATACAGTCCAACGATCTCTGTCTCTGGGGACAGCACAGTATGCATTACATTTCTTTGAAATGTAATAGTGGCAGGAATTGTGTGAGAAGATCTTCAGCAAGACAAGTGAGGAACTTAATTCTGCTCTTTCTGGATCTCAGAAAAATTCTAAAGCTTGCAATGGTCTTTAAGGAAAGTTCCCCTCTGTGCTCATTCAAATATTATATTCAAGAAGGAATTTTATTTCCTGTCTGAGTCAGGGAAGGATTATGCATCTCCTTGACACCTGCGTGTAACCCGATAATTATTAGCTTCTTGCATAAATATTATGTAACTGTGCAACTGTAAACTTGCAAGTGTACTTGATATCATATATTATGTGACTTGGTTTGGAAAACACATACACACACCATAGGTATATATACATATTTGCATGGACTTTATATTGTGGTGGTTACATGTCACATTCCATTACGGAAACCAATTTTCCTGCCTTTCTACTCAGATCATCTTACTGCTGCTATAAAACTCATAATTAGAAAGGCAATTCTAAACTGGTTACAATGAAAGACTGGCAAAACCAGGAGGAAAGCTTAAATGACACTGCCTTTCATACAGAGAAAGTTGCGAGGGACCTTTTCTTTGCGACCCCTTCATCGCAAGATTAATTTCAGCTATCTTCTCTCACATCTGCACATCAGACTTTATTAAGCTGCAAGGAGACACCGGCTCAGTGCCAGACATATTGTGACAAAGGGAGCTAAGGGGAGTCGGAGAGGCAGAGCTGAATAGCAGTAGTTTGAAATGTTAAAAAGATTATTTGATGATCGCAACAAAACACACATTTTGCAGAACGCCG
This sequence comes from Erythrolamprus reginae, assembly GCF_031021105.1. NCBI lineage: Eukaryota > Metazoa > Chordata > Lepidosauria > Squamata > Dipsadidae > Erythrolamprus > Erythrolamprus reginae. Next base: position 248,398,786 of record NC_091951.1, read on the forward strand.
ACAGGTTCTGAGGCGAAGTTTTTCATCAATTCTTTCCATTTCTGAAATAGATCGGTGTTGATATGTACCATAATTTAGTTGCTATTTTGAGGACATCCAGTGATTTATTTCTAATGCATGTAGCATCACATACTTCTTCATAATTATAAGAGAAATGCGTCGAGCTTAAAGCTTCATCCATGCCACTGTAGAAGAGGCGGCATTGGCTGTATTATAATTAGATTTAATATATGGTTCTATGCTGCTCAGAGTCATTTTCCATGAGATGGGCAGCCATATAAATTGCATAAATAAATAAGTTGTTTTCTGGAAAAATGTGATAATTACACACTCACTTTCGTGGCTATATAGAAAAGTTTTGACTCTTCATCTGTCCAAGCAGCTCCCAAAAGTCCTCAATTCAAAACTGTCTTGAAAGGATGGGAAGGAGAAGACAAAAATATATTATTATATTATATTATATTATATTATATTATATTATAATATTACATTTAAAATCTGTATTTGTATTCATATACAAATTATATTTTATAATATAGGAGAATACTTAAAGATCAGGGTTGAACTCTAGTGACCTTGAGTTCAGCAGCCAACACCTAGATATGCAGGGATTAACACCAGATAAATAATCAAGCAGAAAATTATACCCTAATCAAACCCCACCAACGCTAGCAGGACAAGCTACTGTATATAAATAATTAGCAGATCTCATGCTTACTTGCACTGACAATGCAAGCAAACAACCAAGCTCAGGAACTACCAAGGATTCTACAGATTTCATATGCATATTCAATATATTTATGTTTCATAATTTAAAAAAACACATTTTCTTCTACATGTCTTTTTTTCCTTTATTTTTCTTTTACTCTTCATCTGTATCTTTAATTTTCACCTGTTCATTTGACTTAATAAAGTCGAACTGATCTAGGTCAAACAATAGCTTCATTTGTTATCTCCTACAATAACAGCTATGACTGTCTGAGTACAGAAAATATCATTTTGAGATGTGTCAAACAATCTTCTAGAATACCTGCCGATGTCTTCATCCCCGGCACGTTTTGCGGCAGGGCCAGGGGACACGACCTCCGGCGAAGCCACCATATGGGGAAAGGCCGAGATCTCGCGAGTTTTCGCAAGATCTCGGCCAAATTCAGGAGGCTTCGGCCTTCCTGATCACGAGTCCAGGGCAGAGCCTGCCAGCCCTATAAAAGGGCTGAGCAGGCCCGAAAGCCTCCTTTTCGCCCTGGACTCGGCAAGCGAACACCCGGCTGGGCTTCGCTCTTCTCGGCGGCCATTTTGAGGCTGCCTCGTGGCATCGGCCATTTTCTTGTGGAGGCCTTTAACTGGAGGCCTTTAACTGGTTTGGTGTCAGGGGCGGAGAGTTTGGGATCCTTCCCCTTGGGACCAAGGGGGAATTCTCCTGGGACCAGGGCCTTTCCTTTCCGGGCGGTTTTTTAAGGCACCCTTTGGGGGAGGCGTTGGTCCAGGGGGGTGAGGCCTAGTAGCTGGGTGAAGCCTTTGGGCCCTTAGGCTTGGAGGTTTAGGGGGAATCTTTTCCCTCCCACAGATCTTTGTGGGATACTGGGGATTCCTCCCCATTTTTTAGTTTAAATCTATTTTAGATTTAGTTTAATTTATTTTACCTCAAGTTTTAACCCGATGGCTCCTAAAAGGCAGAAGCCTTCTGTGCCTTAGGTTGAGTCTGTGGCCCGGCCCAGGAGGGCCTTGAGGCCTTCTGCCAGGGCCCGGCTGGTACAAGAGGACTCCCATACAGGGGCCAGGAGGGAGGGCAGGAGAAGAGGTCCCCTGGTTGCCGATGCTAATATGCCTGCTCATTCCTGGTCTAGGATCATCGAGAGGCTGGATGACCTGGATGCCTGTTGGAGGTCGGTGTATGGGCCAGGGGGTGCTACCCCAGCGGCCCCAGCGGCTCTTGGCGGACCACCGATCGAACTAGCAGCCCAGACCGGGCAGATGACAGCGTCACCCAGCTCAGTAGGAGCTGGGCCCTCCAGGATGGCTTCTACCCCGATGGGGGCAGGTGAGATCGCACCACACCCCACATTTCAACCGCTCCTCCCTTTGCCCGGTCAGGCCATTGTTCCCCTGGGTTCTGGGAGTGGGGTCAACACATTGGGTAGTGCAGCTGTCACTTGTAGCCAGGTTTGGGCTCCCCCCACTGTTACTGCAGTGGCTCAGACCCCTTTGACGGCCTCTGTGCCGGTGGCGGGGTCTGGGGACACGAGGGTGGCTACGGCCTGGGATCCTTTGGCCAGCATTAGGTCAGGTGCCATCCCCTGGGGGCTGCCCTCCATGCCTCTGGGATTTCACCTCCATCCCCCTGTCAGGGAAAGTATCTGGAAGGGGGAATATATTGATCTTTTCTCCCTCCTTAACAGAGAAGTCCCCAAGAAAGAGAAAGAGGAGGAGGTGCAGGTGGACAAGCCTAAGAAGGTTAAGGTTAGCAGATGCTTCAGCTCTTGGCTGTATGCTTATCTGACTTACGCTTCCATAGTGGTTCAGAGGGAGCCCGCTAGGGCCACCTCGATGTTTAAATATATCGATTTGATTGCCCGTGCTCATTTTGAGTACAAGGGCACGATTTGGTGTCACTATGACAAGGCTTTTAGAATGAGAGTAGCATTTGATCCCACACTCCCTTGGGATATGGTTGTCCCCGATCTGTGGTTTGCTGCAACCCACATGTCGGGGAACAAGAATGGCGACCGCATGGACAGCGGCCACTTCATGGAGGAGGAGCCGGCGGCATCCCCTCCGGTTAAGACGGCTACAAGGGGCGCGGTGAAAACGGCCCCCCATGTCATGAATTTTCGGCAAAGGGGGCGTGTTTTCGCCCCTTTTGCAAATTCAGGCATGCCTGTGGGAACTGTGGGGGCTCCCACTCCACCAACGTTTGTACTAGGCCCAAAAAGGGTAAGGATAGAAAAGGGGGGGTCAGGCTAAGCAACCCCCCCCCCACTGGGGGAAAAGGGTCCCAGCCCAATTAGGCTGGGAGTTTTGAAGGAATGGTTGGAGGATTACCACCCTCGCAGGAGAGCGGCTGCTCTCCTGCAGGGTTTCTCGGAGGGTTTTAGGATCCTGTATGTGGGGATCCGGAAGGCTTTCATGTCTGACAACCTTAGATCAGTTGTGGGACATGAAGACATTGTTAGAGTCAAAATCCAGAAGGAGGTGGCCGAGGGCAGGGTACTGGGACCTTTCCCGTGCCCGCCCACACCGACTCTTCAGGTTTCCCCTTTAGGTGTGGTCCCCAAAAAGAGTAGTGGTGAATTTAGGTTGATTCACCACCTGTCCTTTCCAAAGGGTGAATCAGTGAATGATTTCATTCCTGATGAACTTTGTTCTGTCCGCTACGCATCTTTTGACGCAGCGGTAGCTATGGTGAGGAAGTGTGGGGTAGGAGCCCTTATGGGTAAATGCGACATTAAGTCGGCATTCCTGCTCCTCCCCATACACCCAGATGATTTCGAGCTCCTGGGCTTCCACTTCAAAGGCGGCTTTTATGTAGATAGAGCATTGCCAATGGGATGCTCCATATCTTGCTCTCTTTTCGAGAGCTTTAGCACCTTCTTGGAGTGGGCGCTCAGGAGGCGCACTGGTCTGGGCTCGATCGTTCATTACCTAGACGATTTTCTGTTGGTGGGGCCTGCGCGGTCGGAGCAATGTTTTGCTCTGATGCGGGCCTTCGAAGCCCTTTGTGCTCAATTGGGGGTACCTTTGGCCGCTGAGAAGACCGAGGGCCCCGCTACCAGGATCTCTTTTCTGGGTATCGAAGTAGACTCAGAGGAGCAATCTTGCAGATTGCCCCTAGAAAAGCTGGGGTGTCTCCCTCTTAGTGAGGCAATCAAAAACCGATCAGCTAAGCAGGGGTGTTAGGATAGAGTTAACGGCTGCCACCGACCAGTCTGTGTGCCCGGTGGCGGCTCTTTCTCAATTCTGTAGTCTGAGAGGACCGGGTCAGGGGTACCTTTTTAAACATCAGGACGGTACCCCTTTTACCTGCTATCAATTTTGGGTTTTATGTCCAGGGCTCTGGTCAGGATAGGTATTTACCCCGCCGGCTATGGAACGCATTCGTTCCCTATCGGTGCTGCCACTAGTGCGGCTGTGTCTGGTTTCCCAGGCCACAGGATCCGGGAGATCGGCCGCTGGCGGTCAGCAGCCTATTTAGGATATATACGGCCAGCTGAGGGTCTAGGGCAGGATCTCAGGCTAGGTAACCTCTCTTTGCCCTCTTCCAGATAGCCCCGCCAGTACGAGACTGACGGCGTTGCTTTGCAGCCACAGCATGGTATTTTGGGCCGGCCCCTCAGCAGCAAGAACCGCCGTGGGGACCCAGCTGTCATTGGGCCAATGGGTCAACATCATATGGATGGGGAGAAGAGGCCTGCGGTGGGAAGGGCTTCTCCCACTACTCCTGGGAGGGCGGCATCCAGTAGCTGCACCCAGGTGGTTGGTCTTACACCTCGGTGGTAATGACCTGTGTATGCTTGGGGGTCTACCTTTGATCTGCCAGGCTCGCGAAGATCTGCAGATGCTTCGCACTGTGTGGCCTACCACGCAAGTGGTTTGGTCTGAGATCCTCCCGAGGATCGTTTGGAGGGATGCCATTTCCCTTAGGGCCATTCACCGGGTTAGAAGGAGAGTGAACAAGGCTCTGGGTAAGGTGGTCAAAGAGTTAGGTGAGGTTGTAGTGGCCCATCCCCACATTACCGTAGATCAGCCATGGCTTTACCGGGCTGACGGTGTTCACCTGTCAGATCAGGGGAACACCATCTTCTTACAGGACCTGCAGCGGTCACTGCGCGAGCTGGTGCAGTTAGAGGGGGGAGTCGGGGGGCCAAGATAGAGATCTGACCCCCACTCCATGGCAGGTTAGGGGCGGAAAACTGGGTGGTGGTTTAGCAACTGCGTGTTCTCCGTTGGGCATCTTTGGGGATGATTGACAGGTTCTTTCCAAAGGCTTGTGGTTCGAGCGACCTGAGCTATTGGGGGGAACCTGTGTTTGGGTCCCGCCCATTTAATTCCCCTTGTAGGGGTTAGCAGGCGGGACCTCCCACATGCAAGTGCATGGCAGGGTTTCAGATGAGGGCGTGGTCCCTCACCTGGATCAGCATGGAGCTACGCCCATAAGTTGCCCCAGAAGTTTTTCTGACGTCATTTTCTGCCCCGGAAGCAATTGTTTGACTCTGCAGGTCCTTGTTAGGGTTATAGTTAATTATGCTAATTTATGCTAATTTAATTAATTAAATTATGCAAATTTAATTCATAAAAATGACCCAGTTTTAAATCCAGCTCTTGTGTCGTGTCGTTACTCCGCCTCTGCTGCAATACCTGGCCGGTGACTCATCCCCGGCCCGTTTTGCGGTAGAGCCAGGGAGACACGGCCCTCGGCTCGCCGCCATCTTGGAAGGCCAAGATTTTGCGAGATCTCGGCCAATTTTCGGGTGGCTTTGGCCTACCCGATGATGCTGCCAGGGTGGAGCCTGCCAGCCCTATAAAAGGGCTGAACAGGCTCCAGGGCCTCTGATCTAGGTCAAACAATAGCTTCATTTGTTATTTCCTACAATAACAGCTATGACTGTCTGAGTACAGAAAATATCATTTTGAGATGTGTCAAACAATCTTCTAGAAAAAATTTTCTAGAGTCTGTGCTGCACATTTGAAAAAGCTCATCTTACATTCCTATTTGCTGTACTTTAGCTGGTGAGGTATCAAGCAGACTAGGTGAATAGATTAGAAGATAATCCTTAAAATATACTGGTCTGGATTAATCTTCTGTATCCAGGAGGTCTCCCTAACATACTCTGATTTTCTGTTGAACATAACCAAGGATATGTTAACTCAGAGTTACAGAAGACATGGTCCAACATTCTGAAATCAGCAGGTTTAGAAAAAAATGTAGTCTAAGTCTACTTTAAGATTTGTGTATGTGGGGGGGGGGGGATTTTATGATTTGTGAACTTCAACTCCCAGAATTCTTGAGGCAGCCATGGTGGCTCAGGAATTCTAGGAGTTGTAGTCCACTAGTTATAAAAGGGCCATAGTTTCCCATCTCTGGTTTAGATGATTAAGACTCCCACTTTAAATTGAAACACACTGGAAGCGAATGAAATTAGTATAATCACTGGAGTAATATTTTTACTATCGGACCTTAACTTAGCCATTCTGCCAAGGTAATCTTAAATCATGGCCCTCACCTTTGTAATGTCCATTTCAGGCCTTTTGTCACGCACCAATATTGACACATATTTTAGAGAACACAAAGTCGCTTTCGTTGTGTTTGGGCTTGCAGCACGGATACAAAGGTACTTTAGGTCATCGTAAAAATTGAGGATGGGTAATTTATTCAGCTTTGTTTGAGTAGGCTGGAAAGCAAGGGAAAATGCAGTATAAAATTCATGTCCCTTACTTCAGTTATCGGTCTAATTACACCTGTTCTGGCAGGAATAAAAGACATGCTTATAATTTAGGTGTAATCAAGTCCCTGGTGAAATCAATCATAAACAAACTAGCAAGCAAGCAAATAAACAAAACTCCTGTTAATTTTAAAGGGGCAGATTTGCATCCTCTAGGAGTCAAAGTGGGAATCTAACTCTCAATTAAACAAAGATTTGATGTATTAGTGCAGATCATATTGAGACTCTCAGAGTGACAAGGTGTAAAATTTCAGGTAGGATAATCCTTACACGTGAAATAACATACTAATTTATTGCATTGCAGCCCAAAGGCAGGGGAGGGAATCTATAACAAAACTATTTATTTTTAACATTTTACATTTGTCTTGCCAGAACATCACTACAGCAATATACTGTAAAGTATTGTGCAAGCCATAGTATTCTCTGTGATGCTCTATGGAAGCAATGTTTGCACTTTGAAGAATCGTGATAGGAAGACTATTGATGCCTTTGAACTTTGGTATTGGATTCCTGGGAATATTGCTGAGAGACGAGAAAATAAATCAATGGATAAACACATCAAGCCAGAAGTTCTCACTCAAGTCACAAATCATCCTCAAGCTTCAATCATCCTACTTCAGACACATTATTAGTGATGGGCGAACCCAACGGTGTTCGGGTTCGGCAAGTTTGGATGAACTTTACGCAAAATTCGGCCAAACCCGAACCGAACCCGAACTCGAACCCGAACGGGGAACCCCTCCCACGAAGAGATTCCAGGGGCAGAGCTTTGACGTCACCGGCAGGTTGCTAAGGACGCCAAGGTGATCACTTCCTGGAATCTAGGAAGTGATCACTTTGGCATCCTTAGCAACCTGCCAGTGACGTCAAAGCTCCGCCCCCGGAATCTCTGCATGGGAGGGATTCCCCAGCTCCTTCAAAGGGAGGTCTTCATGTAAAAATAAACATTGTTATTTTTCTGAAAAAGGACACCGCAGTGACGCTGCAAACATCCTTAGCAACCTGCCGGTGACATCAAAGCTCCGAACGCCGAACACGACCCCAAACTTTGCCTGAAGTACGGACCCGAATTGTGCGGGTTAGGTTCGCCCATCACTACACATTATGCTAAGGCCAACCTCTCTGGAAAAGGATATAATACTGGGAAAGGATGAAGGAAAGAGAAGAACCATCAACAAAGTAGATGGACTCAGTTACAATAGTGAGGAGCGCATTGTTGGAAGACTTGAAAGAGCAGGTTAGGGACAGATTGTCATGCAGATCTGGTTGTTAGGAGTTAACTACCTGATGGGATATAATAATCAATTATCAATGTATGATAGGATTATAATTTTGGCAACTGTAGGTTGATTATTAATATCTCCCAAGAATGTGGAATGTCTGTCTGGTTGATATGACTAAGCAACCTTCATTTAACCTGTTTAAGGAAATGATTTACTCAGCTTGTGTTTATCTAAGTCAACTAAGTCTTCTGTTTGTCTAAGGCAGGGGTAGGCAAAGTTGGCTCTTCTATGACTTGTGGACTTCCACTCCCAGAATTCCTAAGCCAATCATGCTAGCAGAGTACATTGTACATTGTATAATGGACATCAATATGCATTATATTGACAAGAATATATTCTGTCTATATATATATCCCATTTTTTGGAAACCTTACACTGTGTTCCTCTAAATATTCATCTGTGCTTGTCAATATACCTGTGTTGTACATTGATGCTCACATTGTTAGAAAACAGTGCACTGGCTTTAAGGCAGGGCTTCTCAATTATTTTCAGATATGCCTCCCCCCACCCCAGGAAGAAGTAAACATTTTGCGCCCTCCCAACTCTCCGCCAACAAGCATCTCACAGCCTGGCCTGCCTGACCTGCCACCCCAAAATTGTGCCCCACAATGAGATGCACATCCTGACACTTCTACTAGTACTTCCATCACATTCCTTGCGCCGTTGTGTCCAGGGCAACCTGTTATAAAAGAAAATGTCTCACGAGTTTGAGAAGTTTTATTGAACTTGTGAGATGTTTTCTTTTAGAATAGGCTGCCCTGGACACAACACTAAGGAACTCTATGGAGCTACCAGTACAACTATCAGGTAGGACGTGCATCCTAATCCCTGCGGCAAAACCCCCCACATTCCCCGAAGTCACACGCCCCCCTGGATCGCTCTGCACCCCCTTAAGAAGCACTGCTTTAAGGGAATCCCCAGCCATCAACTTGACGTCTCTAATTAAAGCTCTATAGCACTGATGATGTTACCTTTTTTAACAATGAAACATTGCAAGAAAACCACCAAGTTCAGAGATCACCATCGAGCCCACTATAGAGGTTCAAACAAAGGACAGAATGGGGGATCAAAAAGGAAGGGTCATTTCCCCCCATAATTCCTACTTTCTGGACTGGTTTCTAGTACGTTAAAGTCTCAACTCCAAGGAAGCTGACATTTAAACATTCTCAGATACCAAAACTACAGGTGGCTGATATTTGGCTTGCCATCACAAGGGAAGGGGGAGAGATAAAAAAGAATAAAAGAAAGTAATATGTGCAGATAAGATTGGAAAGTAATATTGCATCCAGCAAAGGAGTCAGTTGAGACGGGCAGTACAGAAGTCAAATAAATAAATAAATAAATAAATAAATAAATAAATAAATAAATAAATAAATAAATAAATAAAAAAATAAACAAACAAACAAACAAACAAACAAATATCCGTTTCAAACAAGGAAGTCCCTTGATATGTCTTCTACTTGCAACACTAATTCTGTTGTATATGTGTTGTTATGTTCCGTCACCTTTTAGCTAAGGAGGTACTTCTCTAGCTACGCCAAGAATACTTAGGGAAAGCAGCTTATTGTGCTGCATTGTCCATTAAGCATGCTTTATGCATCCCCCAGGGTGAGTGTTGGAAGCAGAGAAAGTCTTTGGAAACGTCATACAACACCTGCTACGCATTTGGATAACAAATCCAGAAGAATAGCAGATCTCTTACTGCTATCTGTGTGGTTAAAATGAAGCAGCATGCTTGTCAATAGCTTCCCACCCACCAACCCACCCACCCCCAGACTCAAACTCCCAAGAAAGTTGGGTTCACCCTAGATTCAAACAGATTGTTTTGAAATGCCAGGTTCAAGTGACACAATGTGAATTTCTGCAGTGCTTTGATTCTGATTTGGATCAGTAGGGGTACCATGGAAGGACTCTTAGAAAATTACTTTCTTGGTCAGTAGGGGGAGAGCAACGGGGAGGGTATTGCTTGAATTGCAGTAAACCAGGCTGTCAGTCTTTCTATTTGTATCGGATTGTATCAGAGTTGGAAGCAGTGGTGGGCTACGAGCCGGAACGCTAAGTTGCACTCGCCGCCGCGGCTTGTAAGTTCTGGCGGGCAGTGTTCCCTCTAATTTTTTGGGGGGGTGGGCGGAAAAGTATAGCGTCTGAGTGGCAGTCCCTTTGGGACTGGGCGGCACAGAAATAATAAATAAATAAATAAACAAACAAATAAATAAACAAACAAACAAATAAATAAAAAACCCACCCTGTTTTGCCTCAGAGAATAGGCGTTGATTGCTTACCTGAACGCTTCTTCTCGTACGGTGAGTGGGTACAGCAGTCACGCGGGTTGCTCCTGTCCAATCCGATGGGATTGAGCCTAGTATTTAAAAAGCCTGCTGGATCCGCCCCTTCCCCAGAATTCGCGAATCCGTAGACTAGGCTCAGTAGTGAAGCTCCATAATGTTCAACTCTCATGTGTTAGAAGAAAGGTAGGAATAGAAGTCATAGAAGACCACACAAAAGGGAGGGAAGTGACTGCTGTACCCACTCACCGTACAAGAAGAGGCGTTCAGGTAAGCAATCAACGCCCACTCACCGTACAAGAAGAGGCGTTCAGGTAAGCAGTCACGTGGGACATACCCAATAGATAGGTCCCTAGGGTGGGATTAGATTGCTATCGTGAGAGATAACGGATTGGAGTACCCTTCTGCCGAAGGCAACATCCGCTGAGGCGTAAGAATCGATTTTGTAGTGCCTTATGAAGGAATTTGGCGAGGCCCAAGTGGCTGCTTTGCAGACTTCCTCCAACGGGGCTTGAGTCGCCCAAGCAGCAGATGTGGCAGCACTTCTGGTGGAGTGCGCTGTAATATTCTTTGGAATGGAGAGGGAAGCTTTCTCATAGGCCTTAGAGATGGTCCCTCTGATCCAACGGCCTATTACTGTTGAAGACACTTTGGATCCCATGGATCTGGGATGATAGGCCACGAAGAGTGCTTCAGACCTCCGAATGGGTCCTGTGCGTTGAATATAAATTTTTAGCGCTCTAGTAAGATCCAGAGTGTGCCATCTAATTGCCAGGGGGTGCTCCCGTTGGAGACAGAAGGAAGGTAAGACAATATCCTGGGATCTGTGGAACATGGAACTGACCTTGGGTAGAAAGGTGGGGTCCAGTCGCAGAACCACCTTGTCCTGATGGAACTGACAGAGGTCCTGTCTGATAGAGAGGGCTGCCAACTCAGATATGCATCGGGCGGATGTAATCGCCACCAGGAATGCTACCTTAAAGGATAGGTACCTGAGGGACGCAGATTTCAGGGGTTCATAGGGTGCCTGAGTAAGGGAATGGAGAACCCGTGGCAAGTCCCAGGAAGGATATCTGTGGATCTTAGAAGGCCTGAGATTGGCAATTCCTTTGAGAAATTCTTGAATTTCCGGGAAGGAACGGAGAGGCTGCCTGCGAGGCCCTGCCAAAACAGAAGAGATGGCTGCCAGGTGGCGACGGATGGTGCTGGTGGAAAGGCCTTGATGGAAACCTTTCATGAGGAAGGAGATTATCCTGTGAATGGGAAGACACAGGGGAGATAAGCCTTCCTGCGAGCACCACTGATGGAATTTGGACCAAGTGTGGTCGTATATCCGGTTGGTAGACCCTCTTCTAGACTTCAGGATGATTTCCACTGTGTCTGGGTCGTACCCTCGCAGGTCTAGGTCTCTCCGGATAATAGCCAGGCGGTGAGGTGGAACCACTCCGGATCCGGATGGAAGGAGGCCCCCTGCCACAACATATCCTCCGAAACGGGGAGTCGCCAGGGGTCCTGGACGGACAGCTGTTGGAGGTCCGCGAACCAGGGCCTGCAAGGCCAGTGAGGGGCGATCAGAATTACTCGAGCCCTCTCCAGGATGATCTTGTGAACCACGTCTGGCAGAATTGGAAGTGGAGGGAAGGCATACAGAAGACCTGGAGGCCAAGGGATCCTGAGAGCATTGATTGCCTCTGCTCCCAGGGATGGAAACCTGGAGATGAAACGAGGGAGCTGGGCGTTGGCTTCGGTCGCAAACAGATCCAGCACTGGATGGCCGAACCTGAGGCAGATTTGGTGGAACAGTGCTTGATGGAGATTCCACTCTCCTGGATCTATGGTTGCTCGCGATAGCCAGTCCGCTTGGACATTGAGGCTCCCCAAGATGTGATCGGCTAGGAGCGACTGGAGATGTTTCTCCGCCCAAAGGCCTAACTTTAGGGCCTCCCTCATGAGGGCCTTGGATCTTGTGCCTCCCTGTCTGCAAATGTGGCTTTTGGTGGCTATGTTGTCGGTAAGAATCAGAACATTCTGGTTGGAGATGTGAGGTTTGAATTGCTTTAGAGCTAGAGACACGGCTCTTAATTCTAGCCAATTGATGGGCCTGGAAGCCTCCTCCGGTGACCACGTGCCCTGGGCTAGTAGACCCTGGGCATGGGCTCCCCAGCCCGAGAGGCTGGCATCTATGGTGACAACAAACTGGTCTGGGCACCGGAAGGGAGATCCCTTGTCTAGGGCTGGAGAAGTCCACCACTTGAGGGATCTGCGAACTGTCGGTGGAATGGCGATGCGACGAGTCGAGTTGCTGTGGCCCGATCTCTGGAATGGTAACAGAAGCCACTGTAGTTCCCTGGCGTGAAGGCGGGCCCAGGGGACAATGCCAATACAAGACACCATCTTTCCCAGTAGGGAGGATAGGGTGACGATGGAGGCAGATTGTTGGGATAGGATGCGAGCGATGAGATCCAACATGCTGCGTTTTCTCTCAAGAGAGAGGAAAACCTGGGATATCTCAGAATTAATGACAGTTCCCAGATGTAGAATGGAAGTAGATGGCTTAAGGTGACTCTTTTTGAAATTTATAGAGAAACCATGGTTCTGTAGAATCGACATGGTGGAGGAGAGATCTGCAGCCACTCCATTTTTTGAATTCCCATGAATTAAAATGTCATCTAAATAACATAAAATATGAATGGGCGTGGCCCGGATATGAGCCGCCAGGGATCCCAAGAGCTTAGTGAAGACTCTGGGAGCTGAGGAGAGCCCAAATGGCATAGCCCTATACTGAAAATGCCTGCCTTGAAGGCAAAACGCAGAAATTTTCTATGGCCTTTGGCAATGGGGATATGGAGGTAGGCCGAGAGTTTAGCATCAATGGTTTTAGTCAAAACAGACAAGATAGACTGAAACTCCGGAGGCAAGGAAGAAATATCAGCCGGAAAAATAGGAGGATCCCTGAAGGCCTGAGAAGGTTCTGGCTGGGAGGAATCCTCAGTAATATCTGGCTCCTCTGGACCTAAGCCCCATAGGTTAGGTTGGGGTGGATTTAGGTTTGGCTCATCCAGGGATAGCACAGGAACCCCAGAGAGAGGCAGGTTAGAGGCCTCTGGGCAGGTTGGATTCATATGCACTTGGGCCTGCACCTTTAAACGTTTGGCTGATTTATCATGTATTTTTTGTAGGGCTAGGTCCCTTCTCTTCTCAGCCCTGGTGGACTTAGCCAAGGAATGGGCCCCTGAAGAAGAGGAGGAAGAGGCCTGGGGGATATTAGTAGATTCATCACCAGTAGGCCTAACCTCTCTGGGACCTTTAGTAGTGCCTCTCTTGGGAAAAGAAGCCATAGTCTGAACAAATTACAGAAGACGAGGCTTGAGCCAAGAAATTTAGGGGGGAGAAGAATTTAATGAGCTTCCCAAGAGGAGAGGTGACCCTGCTCCTAGGCCCAGGAGCGGCTGCGACTTAGGGGCAATCCGGACAGTACCAAGAGTTCGTGTCCCTAAATGCAGCGTGGCAGGCCTCACAAAACTTAACTTAAGTAAACCAAGGCACACTGGTTGGAGGCCACTTCCGTGGAGAATAGACCTGAGGGACTCACAGCTACTCCAGGGTCAAGTGGCGGACTGGAAGCACTGATGGCTGACCAAGAAGGGCAAAACCGAAAGTGCGAAGTTACTGGGCGCGAGGGCCTTCGCGCCAAAAAACCCCGCTCCGTTTAATTTGCAACCGGAGGGAACTAAGTCCGGGAGACAATCAAGTCCCACACCGCAGGAGGTAAATAGCCCTTAAATCCTTATGTAAACAGTGGCTTGCCCCGGCAGGACCTCCAGGCCGAGAGGAATAAGGTTAAATTCCAGGCCGGCCGCAGCGACAGCACGCACGGAAAAATAAACCGCGAATGGCTGTGCCGCTCACTTCTCCCCCAAACTCGAAGCCCGATACGGCTGAGTAGATTTCACTGCCGGCAAGCTTTAATAATAGAATAATCTTACTGTTTTTAGAAGAGAAAGATCGAAGGGAAGGTGTTTTGAGAGGAACGAGCGTTCACACGACCGCAGGATAGCGGGACTGAGCGAATTCTGGGGAAGGGGCGGATCCAGCAGGCTTTTTTAATACTAGGCTCAGTCCCATCGGATTGGACAGGAGTAACCCGCGTGACTGCTGGACCCACTCCTTCAGTACGGAGAATTTCAAAATAAAATACTGTACTGTGTGTCTATAACAGTGAGCTCATAATAGGGAAACTCTATCAATATCAAAATGCCACTTAAATAGTTGAGCTAGTTTCAAACTAGATTTTGATTTTCTTTCTCTCTTCCTTACTCCCATTCTTTTTTTTTCTCTTTTCCTTCCTCTCTTTTTTCTATCTGTTTCTCTCTCTTCCTCTCTTCCTCTCTCTCTCCTTCCCTCTCACTCTTTCCCTCTCGGCTTCTGGGCAGGTTTGGAAAACTCTGAGTTGATGATGATTTTTAAGTGAGCGATTGCTCACTGCTCAGCTTAGAGGGAACTATGCTGGCGGGACCAGCGCGATTTTGCTGCTGCACCTGTAGAGGTAGCAAAATCGTGCATGGAGCCACAGGTAAAACCTCACCAAAACACAGGTGCAGTTTTGCTACCTCCACAGATGCAGCAGCAAAATCGTGCTGGTCCTGCAAGAACTTACGAGCTACGGCGGCAAGTGCTATTTGACATTCCGGCTCGTAGCCCACCGCTGGTTGGAAGGCACCTTTTAGGTCATCTGGTCCAACCCCCCCTGCCCAAGCAGGAGACCCTACACCATTTCTGACAAATGGCAGTGCAATCTCTTCTTGAGAGCCACCAGTGATGAAGCTCTCACAGCTAATTTAATGATCAAGGTAGCATTTCGGGGGTCTGTCATTTAAAAAATGAAAAATAAAAAACCTTATTCTTGGTTTTTATTACAAATTCTCATAAAATCATCAGTACACTGGAGACTACAAAAAACCAATAGCAAGAGAAGATGAATGTGTCTTGATTTTATTGCTCAATGAATTATTAGAGAGAGAGAGATCAAAGCATAAATATAATGTGTGTGTGTGTGTATATTGAAGGAGCATCACAGCTTCCTTTTTGACTCTTGGCCCCACTAGGGGCCATAATCCAAGGCAGATAAGATTTTTTAATAGCCGACAATTATAATCTATAAGTGTAACATATTTTTGCTGATAATGAAAAGGAAAGGAGACTACTATAGATCTATTTTGTGCTTATTTGCCTTCATCAGGTAGCCACACCCTTACTGGGACAAAAAAATTCATCAAAAAAATCACACATAACCCTTTCCTGGTAGAAGCTGGTACAGGAAATGAAGCTGTAGCCTAGAGCAGTGTTTTCCAACCTTGGCAACGTGGAGAAATTTGGACTTCAACTCCCAGAATTCCCCAGCCAGCAAATGCCGGGTGGAGCTCCATTTTCACTACCCCATGGCGTTTACAACCCCCCCCCCCGGTCCGGGCAGTAGCCCACTCCTGCTTAGAGCCCAAGCGAGCAAATTCATCATACACAGTTTACCTACTATTACTCAGCCCTGCTAAGCTGAGATATATGTGTATTTCTGGTGAAATTATAATGAGAATAATTTCTGTATTTGAATCTATAGACATAAATCACGCTATACACATTTTATGCAAATCTGTGTCTCCTTTTAAAAATATGAATTACATAGTAAGGAATCATAACTATAAATGAATTGATGCAGCATCTTCTAGTGAAAATTACAATGAAACAAATCATATAACAAGAAAAAAATAAGACAAGAACAGCATGGTTCATAAAAGCAAGTACAAAATGAAATCTAAACATAGGATATAATCAGTGGCTTTTACTAGTAATAACAACAACAACACAATTCACAACTTTCCTAGATATTTCCATAAATTAATCTTGCGACATCTGATCTATAATTGCTGTTTGGGATTGATTTGAAAATTTGCTGACAATGGCACAAGGAACTTAAGGTGTCAGATATAAGATAAAGGGCCGTTTAATAGCATAAATCACAGATATAGCTTCAATATTTAAATGCAAAAGATGTTCCGCTATGAGATATTATTGTAATTTTACGCTAAGAGATATTATTGCAATTTTACATTATCACCATTGAGGGCAAGTCATTGATTCAGGAGTGTCAATGTCTTTCTATGTGGACTGTGAAGGATATTATGAAAATATTTGCCAAAGCTGATAAACATTGTTATGTTAATTGGGTACAGTAGTATCTTGGTATTCAACTGCTTTGAAACTTGTCAAATTTGATACCAAATGCATTTTGAAGTGAAAATTTTGTCCTAGTACTCTTGCGCCTCAACGTACAAATTAAAACTTGTTGATGGTGGCTGCCTTGTGACCCACTACATAATTCCTTCTCAAGATTAAATTTGTTTGATACTCATTGTTTTTTGTACTCATTGCACCTTCTGGAACCAGTTAATGTTGAATACCAAAGTATTCATCTTATCTAGGAAACATGAAACTTTGGAGAGTGCAAAATGTTATTTGTTTGTTTATTCGTGACCGAATAATACATTGTACATACTATACAACATAAAATTTAAAATATAAAACACAAGATTAAAATAAGTACAAATTAAACAAATCTCTGATTTTGGCAAGATATAAAAGAAGACAAAAAAATGAAGAGAGAAAATGTAAATGGATGTCAAAAGTTGTTTTTTTTAATCACTACATTTTAAAATGTTATTAATGTGCTTGTTTATTTAAATTCCATTTTCTAGATGATCCATGTCCCTCAAGGAGTGGAGTGTGTTAAAAGAAATCAGATTATATTTTGCCTTACTTTTTAAAAAAAGTATATTTATTAAAGTAACCCAAAACCATCACAGCACATGGCAAAACCTGAAAGCCAGTCTAGTAATACCATTTTCAGAACTCTATAGTTCAGAATGGCCTTGATATTTCCTTGTATTTTGGTAAGAAATTGCAGAGACATTTCAGTTGAATTGAGTAACCAATGGAGAAGGAATTTCTTTCTGTTGTATCATGGAAACCTGCAACAAACTAGATGGAGCTATAACTAGGTTTAAAAGTTGGATGTGCAATGTTCTATCAGTGGGGATCCCTTTGGGGGGGGTCGAATGACTATTTTCTGGAGATTGCCTAAGACCATGGGAAAAGACAAATTTCCCATGGCCTTAGGAACTAAAGCTCCTATTCTGGCACCTTGCAACATATTTTTACCATCCAACCAATCAGGCGTTTACAATGGGAGTGTCCCTCTGACCTTCCTTCCAATCAGCTTACAGCTCTGTTGGGAGAATTGGCACTAGACTTATGGTTGGGTGTCACCACAACATGAGAGACTGTATTAAGTGGTCACGGCATTAGAAATGTTGAGAATCACTATTTCTAGATCTTGCAACATGGGAAAACCAGAGGCTTCATTGCTTTAGTACTACAGAATGTGTCATTCTTCAGCCATGAAAACCGGCATTCAGTGTTCCCTCTAATTTTTTTTTGGGGGGGGCGGAAAAGTATGGTGTCTGAGCGGCAGTCCCTTTGGGACTGGGCGGCACAGAAATATTAAATAAATAAATAAATAAATAAATGAGTGAGTGAGTGAATGAATGAATAAACAAACAAACAAACAAACAAACAAACAAACAAATAATAAACCCACCCTGTTTTGCCTCAGAGAATTTCAAAATAAAATACTGTACTGTGTGTCTATAACAGTGAGCTCATAATAGGGCAACTCTATCAATATCAAAATGCCACTTAAATAGTTGAGCTAGTTTCAAACTAGATTTTGATTTTCTTTCTCTCTTCCTTACTCCCATTATTTTTATTTTCCTTCCTCTCTTTTTTCTATCTGTTTCTCTCTCTTCCTCTCTTCCTCTCTCTCTCCTTCCCTCTCACTCTTTCCCTCTCGGCTTCTGGGCAGGTTTGGAAAACTCTGAGTTGATGATGATTATTAAGTGAGCGATTGCTCACTGCTCAGCTTAGAGGGAACTATGCCGGCATTTGTATAGTTTTACATTTTAAATGTGCAGAGTTTTAACGTTTTAATTGCTTTTCTATTTATCTTGTATGGTCTGTAAGCCCTCCCTCCCATTGCACAAAGCTGCCGTACTGGAGAGATAAAAAGCACAGAAATTTAACAAATAAATAAATCATATCAAATTTCTTCTGTTTTCTTTTCTCTTCTATGTTGTAGGTTGGCTCAAAATATATCAAGGGTATATTTTCTCTATTTTAATTATTGCTGCTCTCTCTCCCCCTTTACAGTCTGTCAAAGATTCTACTGCAGTGTTATTAACAGTGCCTGCTTAGAATTCTTTAATTTTCTCAATATTTCATCTCGTTCACAATTTGGCAGTGTTTCAGAGGAGTTAATCAGCCCTGCTTCCTGACCTTCATGCATAATTTTTCTCTGGTGGTTATCTCAGGTGTTCATTTAAACTACTCTTTGTCAAGGGCAGGGCTGACGTCTCTGCCATGATTTGATCCGACATTTTACTTTTGTGGCTTAAAGGAATCGCTTCAGTTTGAATGTGTAAGTTGAAAAATCAGAAGGTTTTCTGTTCCATAATATGATTTTGAAAATACCAAGGATGGTTCCTTTTGAGTAGGGTTCCAGCAATTTTGTAATGTCAGCAGAATTCTCTATTTCAGTGTTTCCCAACCTTGGCAACTTGAAGATATTTGGACTTCAAATGCTGGCTGGGGAATTCTGGGAGTTGAAGTCCAGATATCTTCAAGTGGCCAAGGTTGGGAAACACTGCTGTATTTCACCAGGTGATCAAGAAGTTGACCCTGATCCTGAGAATTTGACTTAGAGAAAGAATAATGGCCCTGTCAGTATTCCAATAACTCTTTATTTGTAATCATCTGTAAAGTGGCTTTGTTACTTTGAAGGGTCTCATTCTTGATTTTCCTCTATCTTTTTTTACCTCACAACAATAAAGAGTCTCTACATCAGAGCTCTCCAGGTTGGCGGTCCGGAGCAGGGTGAGGAGAAAGAGGGTATGATGCGGGAGGGGCAGGCACATGTGTGAAAATGGGGCTGTGAATGCCCACAATGAGGATCCCATGAATGAGGCCATAAGCTCCTACATGTGTGAGGCACGCTATGCGAGTGAGCGCAGAGGCATGCGCCCCAGCTGTTCCTTATGCGGCCCAGTGATTAACCTGCAGCCCAGTAGTAAGCCAAGGACCACAGACTGGTGGCCCCTGGTATATGTGGTATATATTTCTCTCTGTGGTATACTCATGGGACTTGGAATTTGTGTAGACCAGGTTTATCCTCCTTCTTCTTAGCATCAATATTTTGTGCTTCCTCAATAATTTCTAGTTATATAGGGTATTTTGGAAGAAATACCTTGAATGTCTTTTTAAGGCATTCACTTTGTTGTTTACTGTTGTTAAATATTCAGAAAAGGGAAATACTGTATTTTTTTGGAGTATAAGATGCACCTTTTTCCTCCCTAAAAGAGGCTGAAAATTCAGGTGTATCTTATACACCTGGATTTGTTAAAAAGTGCTATTGCTAACATGCTGTTATGCCCTTTGTTAAACGGGCATTATAAATAAATGGTTTTTTAAAACATTATTATCATCATCATCATCATCATCATAATCTGAATGTAGCTTTTTTTGGTAGCTTTTTCCCCCAGCCCTAACTAAGTGCTAACAATCTTCCCAGCTCTTACCTTGCAGGTTCTTTCATTGTTACTCTTTGTGAAGAATGTTTTCCAAGCCCGAAGTCTCTGCAGGGTTATTTTTCATTGCTCTAACTTGCACAGAGGCAAAATCTTGCATGGGGGTGCGTGGGGGCATGCGTCATGCGGCGGGGACGCACAGGTGCACATACATCACCGTTTTTGCTACCTGATTGGCGATCCCAGGCGTACTGGGGGCAGCGCAATACTGGTGACCTTGCCAGTCAGCCTCCAACAAGCAAAGTCAATTCAGTTCTTAAGCTGAATTGGTTTAACAATTATATGATTCACTTAGTATTGTTAAGCAGTGATTTGCTTAACAAAAAAGATCTGAAAGACAGACATGACTCAATAACCAGAAATTGCGGGCCCAATTGTGATTGTAAATCGAAGACTACCTATATTATAATATGAAATAATATGAAAATATTATTTTACTGAAAGTAGATCCTTGGAACAAACTTCCAGCAGACGTGGTTAGTAAATCCACAGTAACTGAATTTAAACATGCCTGGGATAAACATATATCCATCCTAAGATAAAATACAGGAAATAGTATAAGGGCAGACTAGATGGACCATGAGGTCTTTTTCTGCCGTCAATCTTCTATGTTTCTATGTTTCTATATCGCATCTTCAGTTTACCTTTCCATAATTTTGACTGAACCAACCAATATAAGCTATTTGCAAATTAATCCATAGTTAGAGAGAGTCGTATCTGGATTGTTTATTATCAATTCAACATTCAACTCTGCCATTTGGGTTTCATCTTCTACCATGGAGCTCATAACCATATCAATAATCTTAATAGTTTGGTTAGGGAAACTTGCTTAATGCCATGCTGGAACACAAATTTATTTATTTATTATTTATTATTTTTTAATTTATTTTATTTATTACTTAGATTTGTATGCCGCCCCTCTCCGAAGACTCGGGGCGGCTCACAACACGTGGAAACAAATCATAAATTTAATTCTCTTGTTTCAAGCCCAAGTTTCTATAGCTTTTATTAGCCATAAAAATTAGTGCTCTATCATCTATGCTACATGGGAGAAACTTTTGAGCAGAAACTCATG
Source organism: Erythrolamprus reginae (assembly GCF_031021105.1). Taxonomy (NCBI): domain Eukaryota; kingdom Metazoa; phylum Chordata; class Lepidosauria; order Squamata; family Dipsadidae; genus Erythrolamprus; species Erythrolamprus reginae. The sequence continues at coordinate 248,419,561 of NC_091951.1, forward strand.
GTTATACCATAGAACTGATATAGCCAATTAAAAGTTTTATATGGTCCACTCCTCACAAAAACTGATACTGCACGAAGTTTTTCTTTTGTCTCTGAAGAAAGCTGAAGAACAAACCAGATACAAGACAATCAAACATTAGTGTGTTCTGTAGCAAATGAGTCACTCAAGGAATGAAGACTATTGGGCTGCTGTTTCTTGTTCTATCTCAGGGATCGGCAACCTTAAATACCCAAAGAACCCCAGAGGTCCTAAATGGAAATCCCCTGTTCAATTCTGGACCCAACCGGAAATCCACTTCCCCTGCCATAGCGCAGCATCCTTTTTCCTCTACCTGTACTAACTGAAAGCCCTATCAATTGTGGATATGACTGGCAACATGGAGCCACAGCAGAGGGACGAGAGAGCCACATGCAGCTCCAGAGCCACGGATTGCTGACTCCTGCTCTATCTCTTCTGATAAAAGGGTTCAGCCTCTTGTTGCTGTTGGAATAATACATTTGTGTCTGCTATCTCCTTCAGGATATTCAAAGGAAGAAGGAGACATCAATGGCTTCCGGCTAAAGAGAAGACAGCAGAGGTTACTAGGAGCCTTCCTGTATATATCCAACCTATGACCATCTTCTGATACCACAACTCTGAAGTTAGACTACGAAATTCTGGGTTTAAAGATTACGACATTCAACATTCCGTATAAGCTAAAGGTTTTCTTTCCAAAATACTGATGAATCAATGAGGCATTTTATACCCTTTGTTCAATATATGATAATTTAATATTCTCAACAGATCTATGAAATCTCAGGTTTTCGCCACATCATTTAGCTTGAATTCATTTGAGGGGATTCTTTTTAAATACAAATAAGCTTAAGGTTAAGGTGCAAATCCAAAATGTTTTAAGACTGCTTAGATACGTACCTTTGAAACAATCAGTAACACACAGCAGCTGTCAACATTGTACATCCAGTGAAATCAATCACTTTGGGGGGAGGGATTCATGTCTATCATTTTTTTAATCGAACCACGGGGGGGAGGACGAGTTAGCCAATACAAAATAAAAATGTCTTGCAAAATATTCAAACATACAAGCTACGTTTTGCTTACAAGAATCACATCATTGTCTGAATAAAGATTGATACACATTTTAAAATCATTTCATGGAATACATCTCTTCCCTGTGTTTTTTTTTTAGTAAACTGCACACAATTTTTATTGGGGTGTTAAAGAGGTACATGAGGGAAGAAAATTAGTGGAATGGCAAATGTTTTCTTTAGTGTGTGAAGACCTCGTTTTGTTGCTGTTTCCAGTCCTCATGCTTTTATTTTTTGCAAGAGTAGCAAATTGCCATTCAGTCCCAATCTAATGATCCCAATTTGTTTAGCAGTAGGAAAGTAACAAAGGAAATCTTGAGTACATGCTCTTTTTTTTTTAAGCGTATGTGCTATATTCACATTAGGGAGCTATAATTAAATCACAACTTCCCACAATAGGCTAGTAGGTTAAAATGCACTCTTCCCAGCTTTATATTCTCCTGATGGGAAGGTTGATGTCCCAAAAATTTTGAGCCCACCAATTTGAGAAAGATTTTAATGACCAAAATGTGATTTTTTTCTTTAACACGTATTTAACATTCATATCTGGTAATTGCCAGTAAACACCTGATAACTCCCCAAAACATGATGTTTTCTCCAAACCTTCTGTGCTATACCTGTAACAATATAAAAATGGCCACTATATCAACAAAGACTGACATTTCATGAGGTTTTGTTCTTTAACCATGTATTGGATGACTCCTTTCTCTCACCCCCCCCCCACCGTGTGTGTGTCCATGTGTACGTTTTTTAATTAGGGTGCTTCCATTTTCCATAGGATGAATCAAAGTCAAATGGCAACGAAGTATATTAAGCAAAATCCATTGTTCTTCACTAGCAATGTTCTAATTCTGAAGCTGTTAAGGACATCTAAATCTCCCTGTCGTCTAATAAGTCTGCCATTGTCCATCCTACTGTGTTTAGTTTGTTCTAAACGACAATACAGTATGTATCTATGTATGTATGTATGTATGTATTTATTATTATTATTATTATTATTATTATTATTATTATTATTATTATTTATTAGATTTGTATGCCGCCCCTCTCCGCAGACTCGGGGCGGCTCACAGCAATAATAGAAACAATATATTACAAATGTAATAATTAAAAAATCATTAAAAAAACCCTTATTAAAAAACAAAACATACACACAAACATACCATGCATAACTTGTGTAGGCCTGGGGGGAAAGGAATATCTCAATTCCCCCATGCCTGACAACAGAGGTGGGTTTTAAGGAGCTTGCAAAAGGCAAGGAGGGTGGGGGCAATTCTAATCTCTGGGGGGAGCTGGTTCCAGAGGGTCGGGGCCACCACAGAGAATAGGCGTTGATTGCTTACCTGAACGCCTCTTCTCGTACGGTGAGCGGGTACAGCAGTCACATGGGTTGCTCATGTCCAATCCGGTGGAACTGAGCCTAGTGTTAAAAAAGCTTGCCGGATCCGCCCCTTCCCCAGAATTCGCGAATCCATAAACTAGGCTCAGCAGTGAAGCTCTGTAGTGTTCAACTCTTATTGTTAGAGGAAGAAAGGTTATAGGAAGGTAAAGAAGACACATACAAGGGCGGGAAGTGACTGCTGTACCCGCTCACCGTACGAGAAGAGGCGTTCAGGTAAGCAATCAACGCCTATTCTCCGTACTGAAGGAGCGGGTCCAGCAGTCACATGGGACATACCCAATAGATGGTCCCTAGGGTGGGATTAGATTGCTATCATATGAGATAACGGATTGGAGTACCCTTCTGCCGAAGGCAGCGTCCGCTGAAGCGTAAGAATCAATCTTGTAGTGCCTGATGAAGGAATTTGGCGAGGCCCAAGTGGCTGCTTTGCAGACCTCCTCCAACGGGGCTTGAGTCGCCCAAGCGGCCGAGGTGGCTGCGCTCCTGGTGGAATGCGCTGTGATGTTCCTTGGAACTGAGAGGGAGGCCGACTCATAGGCCTTAGATATAGTCCCTCTGATCCAACGGCCTATTACTGTTGAAGACACTTTGGCACCCATGACTTTGGGGTGATAGGCTATAAAAAGTGCTTCTGACCTCCGAAAGGGTCCTGTGCGTTGGATATAGATTCTCAGCGCTCTAATGAGATCCAGGGTGTGCCATCTAATTGCCAAGGGATGGTCTCGTTGGAGGCAGAAGGAAGGTAGGACAATATCCTGAGTTCTGTGGAACATGGAACTGACCTTGGGTAAGAAGGTAGGGTCCAGTCGCAAGACTACCTTGTCCTGATGAAATTGACAAAGGTCCTGCCTGATTGAGAGGGCAGCCAGCTCCGAAATGCGTCGGGCAGAGGTAATAGCCACCAGGAATGCTACTTTAAAGGATAGGTACCTGAGGGACGCCGACTTTAGGGGTTCGTATGGTGCCTGCGTGAGGGAATGGAGAACCCGTGGCAAATCCCAGGATGGATACCTGTGAACCTTGGAAGGTCTGAGGTTGGCTATGCCCTTGAGGAATTCCTGAACTTCAGGGAAGGATCGGAGAGGCTGTCTGCGGGGGCCCCCTAGGACAGATGAAATGGCTGCCAGATGACGCCGGAGGGTGCTGGTGGAAAGTCCTTTATGGAAACCTTGCATAAGGAAGGAAATGATTCTGTGTATGGGAATGCACAGGGGAGAGAGGCCTTCCTGTAGACACCACTGGTGAAACTTGGACCACGTGTGGTCGTAGATTCGATTGGTCGAACCCCTTCTGGCCTTTAAAATGACCTCCACTGTATCGGGGTCGTGACCACGCAGTTCTAAGTCTCTCCTGATAACAGCCAGGCGGTGAGGTGGAACCACTCCGGATCTGGATGGAATGAGGCCCCCTGCCGCAGCATATCCCCCGAAACGGGGAGTCGCCAAGGGTCCTGGACGGACAACTGTTGGAGATCCGCGAACCAGGGCCGGCGGGGCCAATGAGGGGCGATTAAGATTACTCGGGCCCTCTCGGTGAGGACCTTGTGAATCACGTCCGGGAGAATTGGAATTGGAGGGAATGCGTAAAGTAGGCCTGGAGGCCATGGGCTCCGGAGGGCATTGATTGCTTCCGCTCCCGGGGATGGAAATCTGGAAAAGAAGCGAGGGAGTTGGGCGTTCGCATTGGTCGCGAAGAGATCCAGAATTGGAAGGCCGAATCTGAGGCTGATTTGATGGAACAGGTCTTGATGGAGGTTCCACTCTCCTGGGTCTATCGTTGCTCGAGATAGCCAATCCGCCTGGACGTTGAGGCTCCCCGAGATGTGGTCGGCTAGGAGCGACCGAAGATGTTTTTCCGCCCAAAGGCCTAACTTGAGGGCCTCCCTCATGAGGGCCTTGGATCTCGTGCCCCCCTGTCTGCAGATATGGCTTTTTGTGGCAATGTTGTCGGTGAGAATGAGAACGTGCCGGTTGGGAATGCGAGGAGAGAAGTGCTTCAGAGCCAGGGAAACGGCTCTTAACTCTAGCCAATTGATTGGCTTGGAAGCTTCCTCCGGGGACCACGTGCCCTGGGCTATCATCCCCTGGGCGTGGGCGCCCCATCCCGATAGACTGGCATCTGTGGTGATGACAAATTGATCCGGGCACCTGAACGGGGATCCTTTGTCCATGGCCGGAGACTTCCACCACTTGAAGGATCTGCGAACAATTGGTGGGATGACAATGCGACGATTTGAGTTGCTGTGCCCCGATCTCTGAAAGGGTAATAGGAGCCACTGAAGTTCCCTAGCATGAAGGCGAGCCCAGGGAATGATGCCTATGCATGACACCATCTTCCCCAAAAGGGAAGACAGGGTTACTATGGATACCGAAGGTTTAGATAAAATGCAAGAAATTAACTCCCCTATACTGAATTTTCTCTCGGGAGAGAGAAAAACCTGGGAGGATTCTGAATTAATAATGGATCCCAGGTGTAAGATGGATGTGGAAGGTTGGAGATGACTTTTATCAAAGTTGATGGAAAATCCATGGTCCTGAAGGACTGACATGGTGATAGAAAGGTCTGTTTTCACTTTCTCTAGGGAGTTCCCATGAATCAAAATATCATCAAGATAACATAAAATGTGAATGGGAGACGCCCGGATATAGGCCGCCAGGGACCCCAAGAGCTTTGTAAAGACCCGAGGGGCCGAGGAAAGGCCAAATGGCATCGCCCTATACTGGAAATGCCTGCCTTGAAAGGAGAAACGTAAAAATTTTCTGTGGCATTTGGCTATAGGAATGTGGAGGTAGGCCTCAGTGAGGTCTAAAGAGACCATGAAATCTCCCGTGTGGATGGCGGCCAAAATAGATGATAAGGAGTGCATCTTAAACTTCCTATATTTGATGAATAGGTTAAGCTTCTTTAAATCCAAAATAGCTCTCCAACCTCCGGAGGATTTTGGAACCATAAATAGGATGGAATAAAAACCTAGACCCTTCTGACCGGAGGGAACCGGTTGAATGGCTCTGATGGACAATAAGTGAGAAATGGCCTCCTCCATACGGTTACAATCTGGGGAGGACCTGGGAGAAGGGCAGGAAATAAAACGTTTCGGGGGGGGAGAAATAAATTCTAAAAGAAGGCCTGTTTGAACAGTGTCAATGACCCAGGGGTCCTTAGAGGTGAGACGCCAATTAGAGGCGAAATGGGCTAGGCGACCACCTATGGGAATTGAGGAAAAATTACCATCTAGGTTTCTTTGAAGCCCTGTTAGAGGACGCTCCCCTTTGGAAGCGAAAACCTCTGCCCCTGGAGTTCCTACCTTGGGAACGAAAGCGGGGGGAATACTGACCTGGAGATCTCTGATAGGAAGCCGCTTGATCTTGCTGACGCCCTGGGCGACGAAAGGACTGCGTTTTGGTAGCCTTTTTGGTGGTTGGACCCAAAACTTTCTTCTTGTCCGTGGTTTCCGTGAGGAGTGGATCCAGAAGATCACCGAAAAGAAGGTCGCGCTTTAAGGGTCCCAGGGATAACTGCCACTTCTGGCGTACTCCCGCTTGCCAAGGGCGAATCCATAGGAGTCTTCTTGCCGTTGTAGAAGCTGCAATAGACTTAGCAGAAAATCTAGTAGATTGTAAAGTGGCATCAGCCACGTACTGAGCAGCAGCAAAGTCCTTGTTGAAGTCTTGTTGACCTCTCAAGTCATCGGGAGGAATATGCTGTTGAAGTTGGCGAAGCCACAGAAGCATGGCTCTGGAGAAAAAGGAAGCCGCTGCAGAACTTTTAATGGCCCAGGAATCTGCGGTGAATCCTCTTTTGAGCATTTGTTCAATCCGCTTGTCCTCTGGGCGGAGGACTTCCTCTGCTTCGCCTGGCACAGCAGCCGCCGAGTGAAGGATCTTGACAGGTTCATCCGGTTTAGGAAAGGATAGGAGCTCCTCATAGGAAGAGGAAAGTTTGTACAATTTTCTGTCCTTGGTTGAGGGATTAAGCCCAGAGGCTGGGAAATCCCACTGCTTAAGTAAGGCATCTTTAAACAATTTAGGCATAGGAATTACCTCGTTATCCTCCTGTTCCTCTGTGAAGTAAGGTAAATTCTCCTCCGGGGGATCAGTGGATGTGGAGGCCTGTTTCTCCTGGGCCGCCAATCCCGTAGAAATTCTAGCTTTGAGGAGGAGAGATTTGAACAATTGAGAAGGAAAAATAGTAATTGGAGAAGGAACCTTTATTTGGGATTCCTCATCATCTGAGAGGCCTTGAAAGGGATCCTCATCCTCCTCCATATCCTCATATTCGTCCTGAGAGGAATCTGAATCATCCTGAATAGGAGCTCTAACCGCTGGGGAAGAACCCAAGGGGCGGGAGGGACGAGGAGGTGGAGGAGGTAAGGGAAGCTCATTGATGGTAGAGAATTTAGCATCAATGGCCTTGGACAACACAGAAAAAATAGATTGGAATTCAGGAGGTAAACTAGAAATATCAGCAGGAATGGCAGAAGAATCCCTGAAGGCCTGGGAGGATCCTGGCTGGGGGGAATCTTCAATAATATCTGGTTCCTCTGGACCTATTCCCCATAGGTTAGGTTGGGGTCTGTCTAGGTTTGGCTCATCCAGAGATAACACAGGGACCCCAGAAGGAGGCAGACTAGAAGCCTCTGGGGGGTCTTGACTACTGAGTACTTGGGCCTGTACCTTCAAACGCTTTGCTGATTTGTCATGGATTCTTTGTAGGGCTAGGTCCCTTCTCTTCTCAGCCCTGGTGACCTTGGTCGAGGGGCGGGCCCCTGAAGAAGAGGAGGTCGAGGCCTGGGGGATACTGGTAATCTCATCGCCTGTAGGCCTGGCCTCTCTGGGACCTTTAGTTGTGCCTCTCTTGGGAAAAGTAGCCATAGTCTGACAATTAACAGAAGACCAGGCTGAGCCAAATAACTGAATAATTAGGGAGAAGATTTCAAGGACTTCCCAAGAGGAATGGATCCTGCTCCGAGGCCTCGGAGCTGCTGAGACTTGAGGGCAATCTGGGCAAACCCAGAGTTCGTGTCCCCAAATACAGCGTGGCCAGCCTCCCTAAACTTAAATTAAAGTAAACCAAGGCACTCTGGTTGGAGGCTTAGCCGGTGGAGAATTAAGCCTGAGCGTCCCAAAGCCCACTCCGGGATCCACGCGGTGGACTGAGGCCTACGCGGCTGGCAGGAGGCCAACACGAGAGGCCTAAATTTAAAAAGGGCGCGAAGGCCTTCGCGCCGAAAAATCGCTCCGTAATAGAATTCTTAAAGGGGAAGCGATCGACTAAGTCCAGGAGACTAGAAACAAGCGTCTCACTCCGCAGGAGGTATTTCTTAAGCCCTTTTACAATAATACAATAATGAATCAATGAATCAATACTTGCACCAAGACCTCCAGGCCAAAGGATTAAAGGAATCCACAAGCGGCAGCGGGGATCGTAAACGGCAAAACAGCCGGGGGGAAACGAAACCGCAACTTCTCCCAAGGAAAAAAGCCGAGCCACAAACGGCTGGCGCTATTAGTGCAAGTAAATAAATAAGGAGAAAACAATTCTTACTACTTTTGAAGGAAAAGATCGAAGGGAAGGTGTTAGAATGTTTAACGAGCTATCACAATACAACCGCAGGATATGCGAACTGAGCGAATTCTGGGGAAGGGGCGGATCCGGCAAGCTTTTTTAACACTAGGCTCAGTTCCACCGGATTGGACATGAGCAACCCATGTGACTGCTGGACCCGCTCCTTCAGTACGGAGAAGGCTCTTTCCCTGGGTCCTGCCAGATGACATTGTTTAGTCGACGGGACCTGGAGAAGGCCAACTCTGTGGGACCTAACCAGTTGCTGGAATTCGTGCAGCAGAAGACGGTCCCAGAGGTATTCTGGCCCAATGCCATGAAGGGCTTGTATCTCTGCAGGATTCCCAAACAGTGAACTTCATCACAGCAATTTGGTTTGACAAAATAACATTCTTGGCCTACAGTGCTATAGATCCCTAGTACAAAGGTACCCCATAATAATATGTTGAGAAAATAGTTTAGCGAAATGTTAGGAACTGTTATTGCAAAGTACCCCATTGTAAGTATCTCCTGATTAGGATTCCATTAAAATTGTATTTTTGGGAGGAGCTAAAAAATTTCTATAGCACTTCCCTCCAAATTTTTATTTATTTATTGTATTTCTATGCTGCCCCTCTCCAAAGACTCGAGGCGGCTTACAACATATAATAAAGAATAATAAAATCCAATGGTAAATCCAATTATTTAGTTAAATATCTAATCTAAAATCCCATATATTTTAAAAATTGTACACACTCAGACCTCAGCCACTCATAAGGGGGCCTAAGATCTAAATAATAATAATAATAATAATAATAATAATAATAATAATAATAATAATAATTTATTAGATTTGTATGCCGCCCCTCTCCAAAAACTCGGGGCAGCTCACAGCAATAATAAAAACAATGTTGTAGCAAAACAAATCTAATATTAAAAAAGAAAGCATATAAAACCCTATCATATTTAAAAACCAAACAACACATACATACCAAACATAAAATATAAAAGTCTGGGGGAAGATGTCTCAACTCCCCCATGCCTGGCGATAAAGGTGGGTCTTGAGTAGTTTGTGAAAGACAAGGAGGGTGGGGGCAGTTCTAATCTCCAGGGGGAGTTAATTCCAGAGGGCCGGGGCCACCACAGAGAAAGCTCTTCCCCTGGGGCCCGCCAAACGACATTGTTTAGTCGACAGGACCCAGGGAAGGCCAACTCTGTGGGACCTTATCGGTCGCTGGGATTGCCCCAAACCTGGTGACACAAATGAGTCTTAAGACTTTTACGGAAGGCGAGGAGGGTGGGGGCAGTGCATATCTCTGGGGGGAGCTAATTCCAAATGAAATACTTACCATTTATTTGCTGGGTTCTGTAAAATGAAATAGGCTATGAATGTAAAATTAACTTTGCATGATTGACTCAAACCACCAACATATTAACCATCTGCCATTTTACTGTATAAAGATTGGAGAGTGGAGATACCTCTTTTTCTCTCTTCTCTTTTCTTCCACCATTAACTTTGGGGTGAAACAGCCGGACTTAGGTACACAGAAGAAATTAGGGGTCCTAAAAATTCTTAAAATCCTTCTCCACACTGATCACCCATCTCCACCATGCTGCAGCCAAATGGGATGTCACTGCGGTTTCTTGACATATCAAGAGTAGGTCACTGATAGAACATCTACATTAGCAGAACATCCTCTTCATATACCCCATCTTCATATACCCAAGCATCTGCCATAGCAGAAGAAATTCTTCTGTTCTTCTTAATATCTCTGTTCCGTTTTATAGGAAAGTTAGAGTGGCCCAGTAAATATACATAAGATTGTACTGCAAAAGTGCTACTTCAATTTGTAGGAAAAATAAGCATTTGTGCCCAGAATAGCAATTATACATACTTCATGCTCTTTGACTGCATGTGTTGGGCAGCAAAACTTAACATTTGGCACAATGTGTCTAATATAATATATTATTTTCCTTCTAAAGAGGCACTTATATAGGCATTAAACAGTATTTTGTGGAACTGTTAACTTGCGCTCAGTAAACACCACGATTCCTCCCACCCTTCTTCAGTAAAGCAACAATAGATGTGTATAGCAGCAATACTTAATGATCCATCCTACAAATATCACAAAAGCACCTATAAAGCATGCATATTTAACAGGAAAACCACTGGAGTACACAATTCATAGAATTGTCATTGTTAATATTTCCCTCTCAAAATGTCACTGCTTTTTTCAAAAATAAATGTTTGAAAATATCTTTAGAGCAGAAAACTGCTAGGAAGAATTGGACTAGCTAACTGTCATGTTTTTAATGCTCACTTGTTTTCAACTGATCTATAAGGTTAAAAATGCCCTTAGATTGTCTCCATAAGAAATTGCAGGTGAGAGAGGCAGCGCAGGTGCCTGCCACCGATGGAGATAGAGAGAGAGAGAGAGAGAGAGAAAGAAAGAAAGAAAGAAAGAAAGAGAAACAGAGAGAGAGGGAGAAAGAGAGATAGCAAGAGAGAGAGAAAGAAAGAGAGAGAGGCCAAGAGAGAGAAAGAGAGGGACAGAGAAAGAGACAGAGACAGAGAGAGGGGGGAGAGAGAGAAAGAGAGGAAGGGAGAGAGAAAAAAGGAGAGGAAGGAAGAGACAGAGACAGAGACAGAGAGAGACAGAGAGAGGGGGAGAAAGAGAGATAGCGAGAGAGAGAGAAAGAGAAAGAGGGCAAGAGAGAGAAAGAAAGAGAGAGAGAGACAGAGAGAGAAAGAGAGAGGGAGAGAGAGAGAGAGAAAGAGAGGAAGCGAGAGAGAAAAAAGGAGAGGAAGGAAGAGAGAGAGAGAGAAATTTTTTTGCTAATATTTTTTGGCTAAACATTTTTTAGATGTTTAGGTGGTGGAGACAAAGTTTTCTGTGATGTAAAGCAGAATTCGGGCTTTCTTCAATAATGGCGAGCCATCCGGCTAGTGAGGCAGAAGACCCTTTTTAAACCATGACACTACCAACCTCATGAAGTTGTTTTGAAGAGGCATTTAGCAATTTGCTGCTAAATTACTTAAAGAGCCATTCTATCAGCACCATTCCAGGCCACTTCCATCAGCTTCCTCTTCCTTCCACGTACTTTTCATTCCAGCTAGTTATTCAATTATCAGCAAGCATGACCATTAAACTACAATGGTCAGCAGGAATGAAAACAATTTAGGAAGAAGAAAAACCTGATGGAATCAGACTGTTGCTGGAATGGCTCCATCTTCTCCAGTTAATTTCAAGAGATACATAGCTAAGTTAGCGTCTTTTCTTTTATTCCCATCACCTCTGTCTAATGCAGGTAATTTAATGGGGAGGGTGCCTTTTTAAAATTAATAATATGTAAGTCACTTTAGATGCCTTTCCAGCTGAAGACAAGTATAAATTGCTGTGAATAAGTAATTACTTTAGAGGAGAGGAGAGGTTAGTATGCAAGGAAGGAGCCGCTCCAGGAAGATTCATTTCTTGTCAGATAAATGCTAGCAGAAATTAGGAATGCATAATTTGAAATAAGATTTGTTTATCACCGTGAAAGAGGATTCATAGACAGAACAAGACACATCCTCCCTGTTTGTATAAGCGAAATCAACACTTTGAATTTAACTATATTATTCTCTTATGAAATGTGGACAGATGACATTCACTGGTCCCCAGGACCTGTTTAACATACAGTGGTACCTCATGATACGAACTTAATTGGTTCCAGGAGGTTTGTAAGGTGAAAAGTTCGTAAGACGAAACAATGTTTCCCATAGGAATCAATGTCAAAGCAAATAATGCGTGCAAATCCTTCAGGAAAATCCCAAACTTTAGAAGGGAGGCGAACAGAGGGCAGGGATGAGCAGCTAAAGGGGGCAGGTGGAAGAAGCAAGACTAGGCTAAAGGGTGAGTGGGAAGGAAGAAAGGCAAGGGGGGCACCCCTCCCTTTTCTTTCTTCAAAAGACACCCTTTCAGTGCCTCTGCAAGCACACTGTTCTCCTACTTTTGTTAATGCAAAGTCTTTCCCCTCCAAGCCGCCCCTCCCTTTTCTTTCTTCAAAAGACACTCTTTCAGTGCCTCTGCAAGCACGCTGTTCTACTTTTGTTAATGCAAAGTCTTTCCCCCTCCAAGCCGCCCCTCCCTTTTCTTTCTTCAAAAAAGGGGGGGGAAAGAAACCCCTTCATCCCAGCAGCAGCAGCTTGGGTTCGTAAGGTGAAAATAGTTCGGAAGAAGAGGCAAAAAAATCTTAAACACTGGGTTCGTTAGAAGAGGCGTTTGTAAGATGAGGTACCACTATATTGTATTGCACAAAATGGGCCGCAAATGCCACTTCCAAGCAACCCACTAATCAAGTGTTTAATACCCGCAACTCTTCTTCTACTTTAATGCCTAAAATGGATGGGTGGGAGGAAAACTACAAGAGCCTTACCTGCTCCTTGGCTTTAAAGTATTGCCCCAATTCTCTATGATAGGTTACATTATACAGGTCCATTTTTTAAATAAACAAATCAGTAAGTGCTTTTCTCTTGCCTCTATCAAGAAATATTTCATGGTGTGGACCCCTGACAAATGGGGGTATTTATGTAGCCCTCTTTTTGGGGAGGAAAAAACCAACGGCAAAAACTAGAAAAGCTGTTTCTTTTCTTTTGCATCAAAAATTCATCAGTTCTAATCTCTTTTTTTGCTAGTAATCATCTGGATATTTGCAGTCCACGTCCTTTAGTGCAGTGTTTCCCAACCTTGGCAACTTGAAGATATTTGGACTTCAACTCCCAGAATTTATTTATTTATTTATTTTATTTATTGGATTTGTATGCCGCCCCTCTCCGCAGACTCGGGGTGGCTAACAACAATGATAAAAACAACATGTAACAATCCAATTTTATAAAACAACTAAAAATCCTTATTATAAAAACCAAACATACACACAAACATACCATACATAACTTGTAATGGCCTAGGGGAAGGAATATCCTAACTCCCCCATGCCTGGCGACAAAGGTGGGTCTTGAGTAATTTGTGAAAGACAAGGAGGGTGATGGCCGTTCTAATCTCTGGGGGGAGTTGATTCCAGTGGGCCGGGGTCGCCACAGAGAAGGCTCTTTCCCTGGGGCCCGCCAAACGACATTGTTTGGCCGACGGGACCCGGAGAGAGCCAACTCTGTGGGACCTTATCGGCCGCTGGGATTCGTGCGGTAGAAGGTGGTTCCGGATGTATTCTGGCCCAATGCCATGTAGGGCTTTAAAGGTCATTACCAACACTTTGAATTGTGACTGGAAACCGATCGGCAGCCAGTGCAGGCCGCGGAGTGTTGCAGAAACGTGGGCGAATCTAGGAAATGCTGGCTGGGGAATTCTGGGAGTTGAAGTCCAGATATCTTCAAGTTGGTAAGGCTAGGAAACACTGCTTTAGTGCAACTATTGATCTTCTAGATTTTTCCTTCCCTTGAGTTAGGGAGCATTGAGACAGCTGATCTGCAATTTCTTACCTATTCTCCTGCGAGGCTACCTTGCCATCCGATCCACAATTACACAATGTACACATGAAGTATGGGTTTTGCAGTTATTGCTAATTAATTGTGGCGCTATCCCAATTGTGGAGGGAGTCACAATCCAGTAGAGTTAAGCAATCTTAAATCAGCCAGACTATTTTGCATTGTAGTTATCCAATGCTGCAAATTAAAATGTAGCCCAGTGTTCAAAAACATGTTTAAAACCCACAGAAATGAAGAGTCTAGACAGAAAGCACTAAAAGACAAGCCTTCCAAAATGAACAGCCTTCCTATTTGCCATGATAATTCTTTTGCATATTAATTAATAGTACTTTTATTTTTAAATACTGCTATTTTGTTAGCATTTTTTTCCTTAGCTGACTTAACTGAATCGTAAATAGATAACGCTGCAATAAATAGCAACCATTTTTAAAAATTCTTTTTCTTCTCCATAGCTGCCTTAACACAATATTTAAAAAAAAAAAAATCTAGCTCAACTACAAAAAGAGCTAAACAAAGTAGAAAAATATTCCGGCCTTCATTCTCTCACATACCAAATTCATGCCACATTTTTAAAAGGTTTGAGAATTTGAGGATGATTCTACTTTTAAAAATGAAAATGGGACACTTTTCAAAGGCAATGAAAGCACTGATGTAGAGACAATTCCAAAAATTCGCACTTGTTCCTGATGCCTTCAAAGAACTTCACAGAACATATCAACATCACTTTAAAACACCTTCATATCTATTCGGTCATATGGAGTGTTTATTGGGGCTTTTAATAAAGAACGGTCAATATTGCTTTACATTGTAATTTGCATCTTGCTTCGGAAAGAATTGAGAGTTAATCAAATTTCACATTGACTTAAAGTTTAAAATGTGGGCAATGCTAAAATTAGGGATGGCCTGAAAAATTATTTTCCAGTTTTATAATCAGCCATTAAATTAGCACTCTTTAAATATGCTTCTTTTTTTCACCATTAAGAAATACTATATAAATTAGGCTAAGCTATTTCTATTCACATATTCATAACAAGAAAAATATATATATTTATATATGTAGTATGTACATATAAATGTTTTGATAACGGGGTTTGATTTGATTTGAGAAAGGCGAGTCCAATGAGAACTGTAGAATCACAGACAATGCATGTTACTGGCAGACACCAAAACTTCAAGCACCTCCTGGTCACGCTGAGCATCCTTTCAAGCTGTATCCGAAGAAGAGTCATAAGATGCAGACACTATGAAGTTGCCAGAGCTAGAATGGCTTGCTACAGACTGAGCGGCCTGTTGGCTTAGGTTGTTGCAGATTAGCACCAGCTGGTTACTCTGAGCTTCAGAGAGGGTGCTGCAGCTCTGGTACACACTGAAGTTGGTCTTCCTCCCAGGAATATTCCCTTTCTCACACATAGTCTTGACCATTTTGGCGAGTTTGTTCTTACCTAGAGCCTGACAATTGTACCAGTGCAATGCAGCCAGATTAACAACCGGCTTAATGGATAAGTAAAAAGGGGCATCCTCGTACCGCATTGCGGGGGGACGCCTCTGCGCGTATTCCTTGTAATCTTGCACAGGGCAAGTCTGTGGAGCGTGCTGAGTTGCGTACACCCTGGAATCTGTGCCTGTCCTCTTAATCTTGGCACTCCCGTCACCGCCATCTTGGCCCATCCATTCCAAGTATTCCAAGCCGGTCTCTGTCACCCGAAGTCTAATGTCCCCCCATTTGAGAGTCGACCCGTGGAAGCCAGTACAATGGCCAAAGGCCTTTGTGTTGTTGAGCCAGACAAGGTTCAGCAACCCCTCGGGATTATATCGGCTTAGCAGGCCTCTTTTGCGAAGAATCAGCTCATCGGCGAAAGTCAGCTTCATTGACTTGTGGGGCTTGTTGCCTTTGCCTTTGCACCTCAGTTCCATCTGCTTCTGCTTCAGTGCTTCTTGGGACCTCTTGAATTCCTTGTCTCGGGTGATACTGTATCCATATCGATGCTCTTTGAGATACCGCTCCAGCCCACACTGGTAGTTGGCCAAGCTGTTTGGCTCATATTCTGAACCATCCTTCTGCCGGGCATCGACAAAAAAAGATGCTAAGTAAGCGTCTAGTTCTTTGCAAGGAATAATGTAGATCTCCCTGGTTTCTGAAGGATACTTAGAGATGAGAAACTCTCTGAAGTTTCGGAGAGCTGTCTGGGTACTGCGAATTGTTTTTTCATTTTGCTCTCTAAGTTCAGCAGCTCTCTCATCTTGGTCTGGGAGAAGCAAAAGAAGTGATATGTGAGAACAAGCTCATGGGACGCATAATTTTTCTCAAATTATGTTTTTTTCTTAAAACAAAATGAAAGTCAATTATTGCTCACAAAGATTGCAAAGGTATTATTCATTACATACCTGTCAAGCACAGACAGCCAACTTCTGTTTCACAAATGATGTTACTAAAGATATGAAAAAAACTCAAACATATATATCTGGCACACAGTTAATTTACAGAGATTTATAGGAAGAAAAACCTGAGATATAGGTTGGTCTGCATTTTGGAAGAACCTAAACAATAGAAAATATTTTATACCAATTCCACTGTTGAATGGAAAGGTCAAATTAAGAAAACAATAGTGAATAATTTCATTTGTGAAATCAGAGGCTGTACTGGTTCCATGTTTAAATACTTTTTATAATTATTATATATTTATAATCAAAGCACTTTATAACATGCTAATAAGATGCTATGAACATATGAATATAATGTGTTAATTTACCAAAAACTCCCATTCTTTAAAAAAGTCTAGGGCAGTGCACTTTGTACAAAGAAGAAAAGCAATTAATCATATTGGGTGCTCTTGATTATTGATCTATTGAAAAGATTTCTGTCTGATAACAAACAATTTACAAGAACTGGCTTTGAAGACTGAAAATTTTAAAAGGTATGATATCTTTCTCTTTGGAGTCCAAAAAACTGCCTAAAGGCTGCCTACATAGATCAGATTTGTGTTCATTTTCTAATAATCACTGCAGAACATCCCACCACGTTTACTAGTTCAATTTACCATCTTCATCTCTGTAAGAAAATATGTTTTCATCTATTGATTTTAATATTCTTAAATGAGATACATGGACTCTCCAAATGCTAGTTAAGTACACACTCACATATGGCTGCCATTAGCAAGGAATCAATTTTTCAGGAAACTAGGGGCTTATCAGTTATTCATTCATATTCCATTCTACCTTTCATTGGTTTAAGATAAAATAGCAATCAATTAATCAATGTCAATATCAAAACCAATAAATAGACCTGTTTATCATACTTTTTAAAATGCACTCCTCATTTTTCCTGTTTAGTTAAGCATCTCTTCATCAGTCAACTGATTCATAGAGTTTCTGTACCTATTGCCAAATACATTAATTATAGGAGTACAATTAAACAAAGTTAAATAGTTCTATGCTGACAGAT
Organism: Erythrolamprus reginae; assembly: GCF_031021105.1. Taxonomy (NCBI): domain Eukaryota; kingdom Metazoa; phylum Chordata; class Lepidosauria; order Squamata; family Dipsadidae; genus Erythrolamprus; species Erythrolamprus reginae. The sequence continues at coordinate 248,436,513 of NC_091951.1, forward strand.
ATGGACAGAGATCAAGATGTACCAAGAGAGGAGAAGAACTGAACGGCTTGCCTGCTGGAGTTGTGGGTGTTGATGGAATAAGGTCTCCAACCCTGGGCAGGGGGTTGGACTAGAAGACCTCCAAGGTCCCTTCCAACCCTATGGTTCTATTCTTCATCTTCCCATTTGTTTCCCAATTTAAAAAATCCTCTTCCTGAAAGCTACCATCTGAAAAAATGCATACCTGCTCTTGAGAAGGAAGAAGGGAGCAACGAAACTGTTAGGACTTTGTCCATAACGGTTGGGTTGACAATATATAAACCAACAATATGTATTATAACTGAGCTATGTCTGTTTAGCTGTGGCGTTGCAGACTACCACAAGGGGGAGCTAGAGTTCATAGCTTATTTCTCTGAGTCACCCTCTCTGTTTCTCTTTGTCTCACTGTTAATGGCTACTCACTATTAGGTTAACTCTGCAATCTCTCTGTATTTAGTTATGTATTATAGTAAAAATGTGTTTAGGCTTGATATCTTTGATGATTATGACAAAAGGAACTAGTAAGAAAGACTATGTACTTAATAAAGTTTGGATTCTTATTCTGACTTATTATGTGTATGACTTTAGACTGCTTCTCTGAATATGTTATTTCTCAAGATAAACTTTAATTCATGTTAGTACTGCATATCTGTGTGTGGCTGAGTAATTATTCACAACTAATTTCAATCTAAACATTTTTATGTGTGTACAACCTTGGTAAACAATTATTAATGAGAAGAAAAATGGTTAAAGAACCAATGATAGCTTGAGCCAAAAACATAGGACATAGTATCCATGTGGCTGACTATTAGGAGACCTGGCACAATGGGCAAACTGGAAGTCCATTTCCCCAAATTTCTAGTTTGCCCGTTTGGCCATTTTTTCACCACTCCAGGCTTCAGTGAGGCATACACGGAGAGGCTGAGCACATGTACAAGGACAGTGGGATTGTGCACATGTGCAGAGGGAAGTACGGGGGAGTGCGCATGAAGGAATGGGTGTGGACATGTTCGCTATCACTGGTATATAGTAATACATCACGTTATGACGTAGAATAGAATAGAATAGAATACAATTTTTTATTGGCCAAGTGTGGTTGGACACACAAGGAATTTGTCTTGGTGCATCTCAGTGTGCATAAAAGAAAAGATAAGTTCGTCAAGAATGATAAGGTACAACACTTAATGATAGTCCGGGTACAGATAAGCAATCCAATCATATTAGGAACCAGTCAATATAAATTATAGGGATACAAGCAACAAAGTTACAGTCATACAGTCATTACTGGGAGGAGATGCAGGATGAGAACAATGAGAAGATTAATAATAGTGGAGACTTAGTAAATAGTTTGACAGTGTTGTGGGAAATATTTGTATAGCAGAGTGATGGAGTTTGGGGGAAAAACTGTTCTGACGTCTAGTTATCTTGGTGTGCAGTGTTCTATAGCTTCGTATTGAGGGTAGAAGTTGAAACAATTTTATGTCCAGGATGTGAGGGGTCAGTAAATATTTTCACAGCCCTATACAGTGTTCCCTCGATTTTCACGGGGGATGCGTTCCAAGACTGCCCACGAAAGTCGAATTTCTGCGAAGTAGAGATGCGGAAGTAAATACACTATTTTTGGCTATGAACAGTATCACAAGCCTTCCCTTAACACTTTAAACCCCTAAATTGCAATTTTCCATTCCCTAAGCAACCATTAAGATTATTATTCACCATGTTTAGTTATTAAAGTTTATTTTAAAAAAATATTTATTAAAGGCAGACGAAAGTTTGGCAATGACATATGACATCATCGGGCGGGAAAAACCGTGGTATAGGGAAAAAACCCACGAAGTATTTTTTAATTAATATTTTTGAAAAACCGTGGTATAGACATTTCGCGAAGTTCGAACCCGCGAAAATCGAGGGAACACTGTATATGAAAATCCAGATAACAGCAAACCAGGATTAAAAACAAGCCAGGATTCCTAAGCAAGTTTCACATTTTCACCTGTGATTTATAACCAGATTAGATATTGGTTTCTTTCCTGGGGTTGGACCGTACCCCAAACCACTATTAAACTAATCACATTAAGATGCAAATCCAGTTATTGCATTCGAAACTAGGCAGAGCCATTGCAATGATTTCTCCTGGCAGCCTGATTCTCTCACTTCACTTGACAGCGGGAGGATGAGGGATACACATAAAATTGTGGCATGCAAGGCAAGTAGGTCAAAAGGAAAACAAAAATTATTTTTTCTGCTCCATTGCAGTTAACTTCCTTCTCTTTGTGAAATTTTGACAAGGGGTGCAATTTACGTGTCATCTGTTTTGACTAGACATCAGATGTAATGTTGATCACTGTGACAAGGATTAAATGTTTTCTCAAATAAAGTCACCCAGCGCAATGCATTATTATCTGGGGGGCATGACTAAAATAGCTTTAGGAGTTTGTCCTATTTTCACTCTAAATAAAAGTTCCCGGTATCATTATGGTTTTACACAGTGGTTTTTCTTAAGCCACTTCTGTCTTCGAAATAAGTGTCCACTATGAGAATGCATCTTTTCTGAGTTTGGGTGGAGGTGTACACATAGCTCTAGGCTTAGTACAGACATAGAGAAAATTACTATATATTTACTTACAAAGGAGTCATATCACAGTCTGAATACAGGTAATCCTTGACTTATGATCATGACGGAGCCCAAAACTTCTCTTGTTAAGCGAGACAGTCGTTAAGTGAGTTCTGCCCCATTTTATGACACCTGTTAAGTGAATTGCTACAGTTGTTGAAGTTAATAACACAGTTGTAAAGTGACTTTGCCTGTCAGATGAACCCCAGGACACTGCAACCATCATGAATATGAATCAGTTTCAAAGTATCTGAATTTTGATCATGAGACCACAGGGATGGTGCAACAATGGTTGTAAGCAGCGTTCTCCGTAAGCTGCGTGCGTGAGCACACGCGCGCCCCAAAATACCCCCCCGCACACCCTTTTTCACGGGCGCGTGCTCCCCATCCCCCTGCCAGCCCGCGGGGGGGAGGCACTGGCAGTAGAAGGGAAGGGAGCCGCGGCTGCCCCTGCCTCCCCACGGTGCCTGCGGCCCCCTCGGCATTTTGGCGCTGCCCCACACCCACCCGATCCGCCCCCTCTGCTCCTCTGCTGCCTCCTGCCTTGTGGCATGGCTCCTCCCACACCAGGAACGCACGCCCTGCCCGTCTCACAGTCCCTTTGCCGAGAGCACTTTCGTCCCAGGCTCTCAGCAAGGGGGTTGCAGGAGAGGCGGGGCAGGCGTTCTCACAGCGGAGGCCGGCAAAAGTGATATTCAATGTCGGGAGCGCGCGGGCAGTTGCACGCGCTCCCTATCCCCCTGCCAGCCCGCTCAGAACATTCAAAATAAGAAAAACCTTCGCCGGTGAAGGCTTTTCTTATTTTGAATGTTCCGGGCTGGCTGGCAACATTGAATATCACCTTTGCCAGCCTCCGCTGTGAGAAGAACGGAGAGAGAACGAGAGAGAGTGAGAGCAACAGACAGCAAGATAGAGAGAAAGTGAGAGAGAGGGGGGGGAGAAAGAGATAGCAAGAGAGAGAGAACAAGAGAGAGAAAGAGTATGAGAAAGAAAACAAGAGAGAAAGAGTGAGAGAGAGAGAAAGAAAACAAGAGAGAGAAAGTGATAAAGAGAGAGAGAGAGCAAGAGGGGGAGAGAGAGAGAAAGAGATAGAGAGAAAGAGAGAGAGAGATGAGAGAGGAAGGGAGTGAGAGAGAGGAAGAAAGCAAGAGAGAGAGAGACAGAGAAAGCAAGAGAGAGAGAGAGAAGAGTGGAAGGAAGTGATAGAGAGAAATGATAGAAAAAAGGGGAGAAAAAAAGAGAAATGAGAAAATGATTGAGGCAGAGAATGACAGGAAAGAGAGAGAAACAGAGAGAGAAGTGACTCTTGATTTAAAGCATATGGTAAGAGCACTTAAATAATAACATAGGGGAAAAAACCCAGCCCTCACCTGTTTTTATTAATAGTTATGTTTTGGGTTTTGCTGGTTGATTTAGTTTTAATAGTAATGGATTTTGGTTTTTTTAAATTATTAATTTCTTTTAATAAAAAAGAAGGGTTTTTTTCTTATTTATTTATTTATTTATTTATTTATTTATTTAGAAATTAGAGGGAACATTGGTTGTAAGTGTGAAAAGCAGTTGTAAGTCATCTTTTTTAGTGCTGTAGTAATTTAAAACAGTCACTAAACAAATGGTTGTAAACAGTGAAGGGCTAGCAAACCTTTTACTACCACACTGTGGGCATGGCTTATGCAGGATGCCCTGTATTTTCTTTCAACATCTTTCAGTGCAAATTGGGTGCTCTGGGTTGGAGCTCCATTTTCGCTACCTCACTGCATCCCACCACCACCCACGTCCAGGCAGTAGCCCAACCTTGGTTGTACATTGAGGACTTTGTGCACTGTATGTTGGAACAAGAACAACACTGTATTGGGAGATATATTGAAATAGTGTATATCTTTATATACTACCAATGCATTTCCCACACCAAACAAAAAGATATTGACAAAATTGAACGGGTCTAAAGACGGGCTACAAGAATGGTGGAAGGTCTTAAGCATCAAACGTATCAGGAAAGACTTAATGAACTCAATCTGTATAGTCTGGAGGACAGAAGGAAAAGGGGGGACATGATCGAAACATTTAAATATGTTAAAGGGTTAAATAAGGTCCAGGAGGGAAGTGTTTTTAATAGGAAAGTGAACACAAGAACAAGGGGACACAATCTGAAGTTAGTTGGGGGAAAGATCAAAAGCAACATGAGAAAATATTATTTTACTGAAAGAGTAGTAGATCCTTGGAACAAACTTCCAGCAGACATGGTTGATAAATCCACAGTAACTGAATTTAAACATGCCTGGGATAAACATATATCCATCCTAAGATAAAATACAGAAAATAGTATAAGGGCAGACTAGATGGATCGTGAGGTCTTCTTCTGCTGTCAGTCTTCTATGTTTCTATGTTTCTATTATATTAACATTATATGTTATGAAAAGTGGAATCTAGACTCATATAGAAGTGAGTACACTCCCTCACACTTTGTAAATATTTAAGTGCTATATCTTTTCATGTGACAACACTGTTGAAATGACATTTGGCTACAATGTAAAATAGTGAGTATACAGCTTATGCAACAGTGTAAATGTGCTGTGTCCTGTAAGTAACGCAACACACAGCCATTAGTGTCTAAACTGTTGGCAACAAAAGTGAGTACACCCCTAAGTGATGATGTCCAAATGAGGCTCAAGTAGCCATTTTCCCTCCCTGATGTGACCTGAACCATTAGTGCTACAAGGTCTCAAGAGGGAAGCCGGAGCAGGTGTGTTAAATTTGGTGTTATCGTTCTCACTCTCTCATACTGGTCACTGGAAGTTCAACATGGCACCCACCTCACGGCAATGAACTTTCCAAGAATCTGAAAAAACAAATTGTTGCTCTACATAAAGATGGCCTAGGCTAGTGATGGCAAACCTTTTTTTCTTCAGGTGCCAGCACCCATAATTCAATGCCTGGGGAGGGCGAAAACAGTTTCTGCAACCCCCCGGAGCCCTCTGCAGGCCGGAAACAGTCTGTTTCCCAACTTCTGGTGGGCTCAGTAGGCTTGTGTTTCACACTCCCCAGGCTTCAAAGTCTTCCCTGGAGCCAAGGGAGGGTATAAACGCCCTCGCCCATCCTCCTTGGAGGCTCTCTAGAGGCCAAAAATGCCCTCCCAGAGCCTCTGTGAGAACCAAAAACCAGCTAGCCAGCACTCACATGCATAATGAGCTAGGGCAATGGCTCACGTGCCAGCAGATATGGCCCCGTGTGGCACCTGTGGCACCCGTGCCATAGGTTTGCCATCACTGGCCTAGGCTGTAAGAAGATTGCCAAGACCCTGAAACTGAGCTGAAGCCTTGTGGCCAAGACCGTGCAGTGGTTTAACAGGACAGATTCCACTTATAACAGGCTTCGCCATGGTCAACCAAAGAAGTTGAGTGCCCATGCTCAGCATCATATCCAGAGATTGGCTTGGGGAAATAGATGCATGAGTACGGCCAGCATTGCTGTAGAGGTTGGAGGGGGGGGAGAGTGGTCAGCTTGTCAGTGCTCAGACCATACGCCCCACTGGGGACCTCATCGAAATGTCACCAAGAATCTCTGAAACTTACACGGGAAACTGAAAGGACTAATTACCAAGTAACCAAATAAGCAACCATACAAATATTTCTAAAGCCAATACAATTAGAATAAATTAATACCAAAAATAAGAGACTGTCTATAAGTAGCCAGGTCCTTGTGTCATGAAGAGCTTTCTAGCTACCCTGTTTCCCCGATAGTAAGACACCCCCGATTGTAAGACGTATCGGAGGTTTCAGGGGTTTCGGCTAATATAAGCCGTACCCCGAAAGTAAGACATATGTCTTACTTTCGGGGAAACACGGGGGTATTGCCGCCTCCCTCTCATCTAGCTGCGCGCCGCCTCCTGCCCACGTCCGCACCGTCCTCCTCTCCATACGTCGCCGCGTCTGCCACCTCCCTCTGATCTTAATGAGCGCCGCCTCCTGCCCACGTCCGCACCGTCCCCCTCTCCATACGTCGCCGCGTCTGCCACCTCCCTCTGATCTTAATGAGCGCCGCCTCCTGCCCACTTCCGCGCCGCCCCCTCCATACGTCACCGCGTCTAAATGTTAATTTTATGGTTAAAACAAAAAATTCGACAATTTTTTTCCAATATAAGACATACCCCGAAAGTAAGACATAGTGGGGCTTTTGGGGATAAAAAGAAAGTAAGACACTGTCTTACTTTCGGAGAAACACGGTAATAACCAGCACCATAAATTTTATCTGGAAGATCACCAAAAGCCAGTGTAGCTAATGAAACAGTAGTGTTATGTGGATATATCATAGCATACCCAAAATTGTCCAATATATTATGTAATCATTTGCAGAATCAATGCGTTTTAATTTTAAGTAAACATTTGCTCACACAAAGAAGCAAAGTCTACCGTGTTTCCCCGATAGTAAGACCCCCCCGATTGTAAGACATATGGGGGGTTTCAGGGGGGTCGGCTTATATAAGCCATACCCCGAAAGTAAGACATATGTCTTACTTTCGGGGAAACACGGTATAAACGGTATTGCGGGGGGGGCGATGACATTGCTTCCAAGCTCCCCGCGCGCCCCTCGCCTTCGCTCGCCGCGGCCTCTTCCACCGCCTCTTCCCCTGCCGAAGCTCAGCTGCAAGCGGCCAGCGAGGCCGCTTGCAGCTTCGCTCGCCTTCCAAGCTCCCCGCGCGCCTTCGCATTCTCCCCGCTCGCCTTCGCCTTCCAAGCTCCCCGCGCGCATTGCTTCCAAGCTCCCCGCGCGCCTTCGCATTCTCCCCGCGCGCCTTCGCCTTCCAAGCTCCCCGCGCGCATTGCTTCCAAGCTCCCCGCGCGCCTTCGCTCGCCTTCGCTCGCCACCGCCTCTTCCCCTGCCGAAGCTCAGCTGCAAGCGGCCAGCGAGGCCGATCGGATCCGAGGCGAGCGGCCGGAGCTGCGCCCTCCTTCGCCCGCCTCCTTTCCGCTCGCCTCGGAGCCGAGTGGCCTCGCTGGCCGCTTGCAGCTGAGCCTCGGCAGGGGAAGAGGCGGTGGCGCCGCGGCGAGCGAAGGCGAGGGGCGCGCAGGGAGCTGCGCCCTCCTTCACCAGCCTCCTTTCCGGCAGCTCCCTGCGCGCCCCTCGCCTTCGCTCGCCGCGGCGCCACCGCCTCTTCCCCTGCCGAGGCTCAGCTGCAAGCGGCTCCGAGGCGAGCGGAAAGGAGGAGGGCGCAGCTCCGGCCGCTCGCCTCGGATCCGATCGGCCTCGCTGGCCGCTTGCAGCTGAGCTTCGGCAGGGGAAGAGGCGGTGGCGAGCGAAGGCGAGCGAAGGCGCGCGGGGAGCTTGGAAGCAATGCGCGCGGGGAGCTTGGAAGGCGAAGGCGCGCGGGGAGAATGCGAAGGCGCGCGGGGAGCTTGGAAGCAATGAGCGCGGGGAGCTTGGAAGGCGAAGGCGCGCGGGGAGATGTAAGACATACCCCCAAAGTAAGACACAGTGGGGCTTTTGGGGGTAAAAAGATAGTAAGACACTGCCTTACTATCGGGGAAACACGGTATCATTTGAGTGAATATAATTTTGTGCCTCAGCACTTATGCCTCCAGAAGGTCGGTACATCCGAGTATTTTATACACATCCAGCAATTATTTTGTAGCTGTTCACATCACCAGAATTTTGACTGACAATGTACCATTCCAAACAAAGTCCTGTTTAGACATCAGTGTGAAATGTGCTAAACAGTCATCACATCTTTATAGAAGGGCTTGTCACAACAGAAATCAAATGTGTTATATAGCTTCTTATTCTTGTTTAGTAAAGATGAATGACGCATCTGCGATGAGAATATGATATCTTTTATGAATTAAAGATCTCTTGTAACTAAGAAACCACTGAATCTTCTTGCAAAAAAACCCCCAATTTATCTGGAACTTCAGTTCTTCAGGTAATACACCTGCATAGAGACTCATTTCAAAACCTTGAAGAGTTAGGACAGATTTTTAGTGCTGTTCTAAGATGCTCCATTTTATTTCCTTTCAGTTTCCTACTTCAAAATTCATGCAGTCTTACAAAACTCAGGAATACCTACCAAGGGAGACATTTTAAGAAAAGATGTGTATACAGTATTTTTATGAATGCACAATGACCATTAAGAAAAATTACACTTCTTGTTGGTTTCCATACATCATAAATGATCTATTGCAGGGGTCCCCAACCACCGGGCCGTGGACCAGTACCAGGCCGCGGGGCATGTTGCACCGGTCCGTGGAGTCAGCAGCTGCCAGTCCTCCTGCCGCCGCCCCCTCCCTCCAGTGCTTCATCTCCCGCTGGGAAAGAGGCCTCGGGAGACAGGTTCTGCCGGCCACAGGGTGATGGACGGGACAGAGGGGCAGGAAGGACCGGGAGGCTCAAGCCTCTTTTGGCTTCTGCCGTGGCACGCCTTTGCGTTTTTGGCTGTGGGGGAGGCAGGAGGGCCGGCCTGACCCCCTCCTTCCAGCGCTTCACCTGCCGCCGGGCAAGAGGGTTTGGGAGGCAGGTTCTGCCGGCCACAGGGCGATGGCGGGAAAGAGAGGCGGGAAGGACCAGCACCCCCATGCTTAATCCCTCCCCCAACCACACCCCTTTCCGCCCCCACCGGGCCATAGAAAAATTGCCTTGCTGAAACTGGTCCCTGGTGGAAAAAACGTTGGGGACCACTGATCTATTGGCTCTGAATGGACAAATACTCACCAAGAACAAAGGGATAAATCAGATAAATGAAGTCAAAAGGTGCTTTTTCCAAAGGCAATAGGACTTATTTTGTTTTTTCTTTGAAAACTCTTCTTGAATGAGAAGTGAAACATTTTCAAGAAAAAACAAAGTAACTGCATGCTCATCCTGGGACAGAACACCTAACCGCACCAGCTGCTGCCTGTGATGATCCGAATGCTTTGCCAATGAACAGGCTGTTGGGTATTTTGATTATTATTAATATTATTTGTATTAGCAGAGTTCAGCTGGCTTAATTTGCTGCGGAGTTAGCATGGCAAGAAATAACACGTGGTTCAGAATCCCATTTGTTAGCAATGAATGACCACTCCTTCATAAAGATGAAAAATACAATCTTTGCTTACAATTATGTTGATTCCTGCAATTGATAGATTGCAGGCAGATAAGTTTATATTCCAGTCCATATTAATAACTTCTGGATGGTCCCATGTGTGAGCACACAGGAGTTTATTTATTTATTTTATTTATTTACTGGATTTGTATGCCGCCCCTCTCCGTAGACTCGGGACAGCTAACAACAGTAATAAAAAACATCATGCAAATCCAATACTAAAAACAACTAAAAAACCCTTATTATAAAAACTAAACATCCATACAAACAAACGTACCATGCATAAATTATAAAAGCTTAGGGGGAAAGAATGTCTCAATTCCCCCATGCCTGACGACAGAGGTGGGTTTTCAGGAGCTTACGAAAGGCAAGGAGGGTGGGGGCAATTCTAATCTCTGGGGGGAGTTGATTCCAGAGGGTCGGGGCCGCCACAGAGAAGGCTTTTCCCCTGGGCCCCGTTCAGAAGAAGAAGGTAGAAGAGGAAGAAGAAAAGGGGGGGGGCATCTACTCTGCAGAAGTTTATATAGCCTGCAGAGTATCTGCCCCTTTTGGTCATCAAAAGGTGACACACTGGTCAGTTAATTGCGACCTGACCATAGAGATCTGTTTACCAGACAGTGCAAGCATGTAGTAGAGTGGTTTAAACCCAACACAGGCTCCCCCTGCAGCACTCCCGAGCTTCATTTTCACTGGCAGAGATGCCATGGGTAGGTCCTTTGCTGTTTCCAGAGTGGCCCCGTGGACCAGATCTAAGCACCCCTCTAGGTGGATGCAGCCTGCAGGCCTTGAGCTTGATACCCCTGAACTATCACATCTAGTTTGGTTCCAATTGCAACATCTCAGGTTTTGCCCATTGTCATTGGAGGCAAACAGAGAAACAAAGGAATGAAACATCATATGCAATAAATATTTTATTACATTAATCATAATAAGCTGTGCTGTAGTCTAACCGGTGAATATTCTTAAATCAACTTTGGAATGCGATTGTAATTTCAGGCTTAGCAGCATGGAGCTGCAAGGCAGTAATTAACCCAGTAAATCACATTCTGGAGTTTTCTATGGAACTTGACAGGACTCAGCTGATATATTACTTATTAAGAAAGACATATACAGTCCTTAGACTGTAAATACTTTTTTTTTTTAAAAAAGATTGTATTGCCAAATGCAATAAATCACAGATGCCCTTTTCTAATTTATCTGTTATATCCACAGGAATATAAATATATAATGTGCAGTGAGCTATTGCTGCCAAATTCTCACAGTGCGCAGAATACCGTATGAACTTCCCAGGGAACTTCAGTTCTCACCTCTTAGAGAAAATAAAAGCTACAAAACATTGCTATTATTGAATTTGTGTCATTCCCCCTTCCCTTTATGCTATTTTATCAGATCAAATCACTGGCTTTTAAATGCATTGCCTTATCAGATTATTTAAGGCTTAGAAAGTGCAGCAGAAACAGGAAAACGTAACAAAGAGTGCTCTATTAAAGAACGTGGTCGCTGATCCTCTAAAAATAGGGGTCCCCAATCTCTGATATGTGGACCGGCACAGGTCCGCGGCATGCCAGCAACCGAGTCATGCAAACAAGACCAATTCATGGAAGCCACAGCATAGAAAACCACAGCCCCTCCGACCCACGGAAAAATCTTTCTCTGTGGAACTGGTCCGTGGTGCCCAAAAGGTTGGTTTCCAATGCTCTAAAATGCCTTCACATCTTTGACATAAATTGTTTCAATTCCTACACCCTCAAAACCAGGGGTCCCCAACCACCGGGCCGCGGACCAGTACCGGGCCGCGGGGCATGTTGCACCGGTCCGTGGAGTCAGCAGCTGCCGGCCCTCATGCCGCCACCCCCTCCCTCCAGCGCTTTGCCTCCCGCTGGGCAAGAGGCCTCGGGAGGCAGGTTCTGCCGGCCACAGGACGATGGACAGAGGGGCGGGAAGGACCGAGAGGCTCAAGCCTCTTTTGGCTTCTGCCGCGGGGCGCTTTTGCGTTTTTGGCTGGGGGGAGGCAGGAGGGCCAGCCTGACCCCCTGTCTCCAGCGCTTAGCCCCCGCTGGGCAAGAGGGCTTGGGAGGCAGGTTCTGCCGGCCACAGGGCGATGGCGGGAAAGAGGGGCGGGGACCAGCACCCCCATGCTTAATCCCGCCCCCAACCACACCCCTTTCCGCCCCCACCGGGCCATAGAAAAATTGTCTTGCTGAAACTGGTCCCTGGTGGAAAAAACGTTGGGGACCACTGCTCAAAACGATGCTATACAGCACTGTACACCAGAACAACTAGACACAAGAACAGTTTTTCCCCCAAACACCATCACTCTGCTAAATAAATAATTCCCTCGCCACTGTTAAACTATTCACTAAGGCTGCATTACTATTACTATTAGTCTTCTCATTATTCCTATCACCCAATTCATCCCACTTATGACTGTATGTCTGTAACTTGTTGCTTATATCCTTAAGATTTTCATTAATATTGATTGTTTCCTGATTGCTTATTTGTACCCTATGACAATCATTAAGTGTTGTAACTCATGAGTCTTGACAAATGTATCTTTTCTTTTATGTACACTGAGAGGATATTTACCAATGACAAATTCTTTGTTGTCCAATCACACGTGGCCAATAAAGAATTGGCCACGTCTATTCTATTCTATTTTGTTCTATTCTATACCTATTCCATTCCATTCTATTCCAAAATAATCTATTGGAACTTAGATGGATTCTGCAAAAAAAATTAGAATCATTCCAGATGATAAATGATTCCAGATAAAGAATGGTTACATACTGAGCGGAGCAACTGTAGCTCCTTTTTATGTTATGTGTTATGTTTTGCCTATTTTATGTTTGTTTAGAAACATAGAAACATAGAAGACTGACGGCAGAAAAAGACCCCATGGTCCATCTAGTCTGCCCTTTTACTATTTCCTGTATTTTATCTTACAATGGATATATGTTTATCCCAGGCATGTTTAAATTCGGTTACTGTGGATTTACCAACCACGTCTGCTGGAAGTTTGTTCCAAGGATCTACTACTCTTTCAGTAAAATAATACTTTCTCATGTTGCCTTTGATCTTTCCCCCAACTAACTTCAGATTGTGTCCCCTTGTTCTTGTGTTCACTTTCCTGTTAAAAACACTTCCCTCCTGAACCCTATTTAACCCTTTAACATATTTAAATGTTTCGATCATGTCCCCCCTTTTCCTTTTTAAAAAAAGGAATGGTTACATTTCATTCATATTGCATTGATAAGCTTCAGAAATGCTGGACAGAACGTTGGATCACAGAAAAATGTAGACCAATGTTTCTTAGCCTTGGCAACTTGAAGTCATATGGACTTCGGCTCTCAGAATTCTGGGAGTTGAAGTCCACATCTTAAAATTGCCAAGGTTCAGAAACACTGCTGCAGTTTGATCCAGTATATTCTTCCTGTATTTATGCAAATCTTTTATATCTTGCCTTGCCTTCTAACACCTCAAGGCAGCTCACAATCAAAAATCATAAAATGCATACATAGAAATAAACCATTGGGTTAATTTCTGACTCTCCAACTGAATGCTGCCACTACTGTGTTCAGTTCTGGAGACCTCACCTACAAAAAGATATTGACAAAATTGAACGGGTCCAAAGACGGGCTACAAGAATGGCGGAAGGTCTTTAGCATAAAACGTATCAGGAAAGACTTAATGAACTCAATCTGTATAGTCTGGAGGACAGAAGGAAAAGGGGGGATATGATCGAAACATTTAAATATGTTAAAGGGTTAAATAAGGTTCTGGAGGGAAGTGTTTTTAATAGGAAAGTGAACACAAGAACAAGGGGACACAATCTGAAGTTAGCTGGGGAAAGATCAAAAGCAACATGAGAAAATATTATTTTACTGAAAGAGTAGTAGATCCTTGGAACAAACTTCCAGCAGACGTGGTTGGTAAATCCACAGTAACTGAATTTAAACATGCCTGGGATAAACATATATCCATTGTAAGATAAAATAGAGGAAATAGTATAAGGGCAGACTAGATGGACCATGAGGTCTTTTTCTGCCGTCAGTCTTCTATGTTTCTATGGAGTGAAATCTGTGCAAAAGAAATCTATTATGAAGAGCTCTCTAGCTGAAGTGCTAAGCTATTAGTTCTAGGGCTGCTACAACGACAAAATCCTGCTGATATGTATTTCTTTGAACTGAAGAAAATAAATTAAAACCTTATTATATAAGTAGTCTGGTTTGCCTATGATTTGCCATCCCATATTTGAGTTAAAGAGCAAAACTGGGACTCTTAATGTATTTTTCCAAGGCTCCAATCAAATTAAATGAGGTATACAGGACAAATCCCACGCAGGAAAAAAAAAGGTTGGGAAACAGGTTGATAATCTGCATTAGAAGAGTAAAAGGAAATAGAAAGTTCGCCCAGGAATCCAACTGAAGATTGGGTTTGGATGAGAAGCGAAGGAAAATATTTTCACAGAAAAAAATACCAAATTAACTCCAGTTGCCTTTTGAAAAAGCACTTTTGGGAGAGCAATGATGTGGCTGACTGAGAATCTCCAGAAACATTTGGAGAGAAACATATCTAGCAACAATATCCTAAACTATGGGACAATGGAAGGACTTAATTTATGTATTTGATAAACAATATCAATAACATGTTCAGCTTACTTTGTGAGCAACTTAAGATAATTCACAAAACTTTAAAAGACAGCAAAACATATATTTATCCATGTGCAATATGGAAATCCCAGCACATACTTTCACTTAGGTTGTTATTCAGGGTTTACTAACAGCGACATAAATTGCACAGTGAAGGAGAAACAGGAGACAATATCTGATAGAACATAAAGCTAAGAATGAATGGGCCTTTTATTGTTTTCAATGTGGGAATGTGAGAAATAATATTTAATGCAACACCCCCCCCCCAAACAATATGCATTTTCCCATGGTCTTAGACAACCCCCATGAAACGGTCATTTGATACCACCACCCCAGAACCACTGTGTTAAAGGAAGTGGTTGTGCGACCCCTTTTCAAGAAGCCTTCCCTGGACTCAAATGAATTAAAGAAATTTCATCCAGTCTCCAACCTACCCTTCAAAGGGAAGGTTGTAGAGAAAGTGGTGGCATTCCAGCTCCTGTGGTTATTGGATAAAAAAGATTATCTAGACCCCTTTAAATCTGGCTTCAGGCCTGGCTACAGCATGGAAACTGCTTTGGTAAGGCTGATGGACGATCTCTGGAGAGATCGAGATGGGGGGGTCACTCCTCAATCTTGGTGCTATTTGATCTATCAGCTGCTTTTGATACCATTGACCATGGTATCCTTCTGGGACAAATAAAAGCGTTGGGGCTAGGAGGCACCGTGTTATAGTGGTTCTCCTCCTATCTCTTTGGTCGACCTCAATCGGTGTTAGTAGGACAGAGATCGACCCCTAGGCCCCT
Organism: Erythrolamprus reginae; assembly: GCF_031021105.1. NCBI lineage: Eukaryota > Metazoa > Chordata > Lepidosauria > Squamata > Dipsadidae > Erythrolamprus > Erythrolamprus reginae. Next base: position 248,451,651 of record NC_091951.1, read on the forward strand.
CATTTGTGGGGTGCCCAAGGGCTCGGTCTTCTCCCCCCCTTTAATATCTACATGAAACCACTGGGTGAGGTCACCCAACAATTCGGGGTGAGGTATTAGCAATATGCAGACGATACCCAGTTATATAACTCCACCCCACATCAATGAAGCAGTGGATGTGATGTGCCGGTGCCTTGAGGCTATGAGGATCTGGATGGGAGTCAACAGGCTCAGACTTAACCCAGACAAGACCGAGTGGTTGTGGATATTGCCTCCTAAAGACTATGTCAAGTGTCCATACTTAGCTCTTGGGGGGGAGAAATTGTCCCCCTCAAACGGGTTTGAAATTTGGGGTCGTCCTAGACTCACAGCTAAAACTAGATCAACATATGACAGCTGTTGCTAGAGGGACCTTGGCACAAGTTCGTTTAGAGCACCAACTGCAACCCTACCTGGATCGAGAGGCATTCCTCATAGTCAATCATGCCCTTGCCACCTCATGATTAGATTATTGCAACAAGCTCTACATGGGGCTACCCTCGAAGAGTGGTTGGAGACTACAACTGACCCAGAATGCAGCTGCGCGAGCTGTTGTGGGTGTGTCTAATTAGATCCACATTACATCAATCCTCCGCAAGCTGCACTGGCTCCCTATTGGTCTCCGGGCACAATTCAAGGTGTTGGTCATTACCTGTAAAGCCCTACATGGCTTAGAGCCAGGTTACCTTCGAGACCGCCTTCTGTCACACAACCCTCAGCAACCGGTGAAATGTCACAGAGCTGGTCTCCTCCAGGTTCCGTCAGCTAAACAGTGTCGGATGGCAGGCCCATTGGGGAGAGCCTTCTCTGTGGCTGCCCTGGATCTCTAGAACCAATTACCTCCTGAGGTCAGGACTGCCCCCACCCTACTGGCTTTCTGAAAAGCAGTTAAGACCTGGCTTTTCTGGGAGACCCAGGGCCATTGAGCTCGCAGTTATAATCAACGAGATCCGGCCATGGAATTATATGTATCAGTTTTATTGTTCTCATGCTTAAGATGTTTTTAATATTTTATTCTATTGTTAAGCCGTCCGGAGTCCTTTGGGAGTTGGCCGACATATAAATTTAATAAATAAATAAAATAAATAAATTGCAATCTCACGAATGGAGCCAGTGTCCCTCTAATTCAGAGGTGGGTTCCTACCGGTTCAGACCAGTTCTAGAGAATTGTTAGTAACTTGACGGCCTGGGGAACAGAAACTAGCAGCAACCCAGGCCTGCCCTGCCCTCAAACCAGATCTTTCACTTCTGTGCATGGGCAAAAAATTTTAGTACTGCCCATGCGCGCAACATATGGCGTGGTACCACAGCAAATCAAAGTAGCAGAATTCAGAACCTACCTCTGGTCTAGCTATTACCTTGCAAATAACTTTATTATTTTTATCTCTGACTGTAACTTAGGAAATCATCCGTCAAGTCAACATGCCTGATGTTAACTGGAATATCCCTAGCGCCCTTACAGGTCCCATCAACTAGACAATGTCGTTTGGCAGCACTCAGGGGAAGAGCCTTCTCTGTAGGGGCCCCAGCCCTCTGGAATCAACTCCCCCCCCCCAGAGATTCGCACTGTCCCCACCCTCCTTGCCTTTCATAAGAATCTGAAAATGCTTTTATGCCATCAGGTTTGGGGCCCCTAGACCCCAGCCTCTGCCCAATGAATGTGTAGGATGTGGTAGTATGCATGTGAATGTTTGATTTTTTAAATGTTTAGCTTTTAAAGATAATTTTTAAATTAATTATTTCTATGAGTTTGATTAGAAGTGTTTTATATATTGTAATTTTTATTGAAATGTTGTAAGCCGCCCCGAGTCCACAGAGAAGGGCAGTCTTGTGAATCTTTTTTTAAAATGGATATCTGAAGCAGGTGCTCAGAGTTTTAAATTATATTTTGCCTCTTCTCTTAATGCATGTTTTTATGGTATGAACACTACTAAATCTCAATGACCCATCCAAGAATGATGCTATCAGGGACAGTGAACTGTCCAAGAGCTACTGATCACTTAAATCTCTGAGGGGCACATATCCCAATCTGGTTGCTGGACAATGTGACACTGTTGCCATTTTGACTTCGCTGCCCAAGAGAATAAGCATCTGGCTTCCAAGCCCTATCCTAATTTTGTTTTGTTTTCTAATTGATTTCCTGGGCAATTGGATACATTGCAACAGAGGTCAATATGCTCAGTTTTCTTTTACAGAACTACTGTGTTAAATTCCATATTTGAAACACAGGTCTATTGATCTTCGAGATCATCGCATCTCAGAATTGAGTCGAGAACTGGTTCTTCCAATTGGTATACAGTGATCCCTCGAGTATCGCGAGGGTTACGTTCCAAGACCCCTCGTGATACTCGATTTTTCGCGATATAGTGGTGCGGAAGTAAAAACACCATCCGCGCATGCACGCCCTTTTTCCATGGCCGCGCATGCGCAGATGGTGGAGTTTGCGTGGGCGGCGGGGAAGACCCAGGGAAGGTTTCTTCGGCCGCCCAGCAGCTGATCTGCTTGGCAGCGCCGCAGCAGCGAGGAGCCGAAGATCGGGGTTTCCCCTTTGCGTGGGCGGCGGGGAAGACCCAGGGAAGGTTTCTTCGGCCGCCCAGCAGCTGATCTGCTCGGCAGCGCCGCAGCAGCGAGGAGCCAAAGATCGGGGTTTCCCCGCCGCCCACGCAAAGGGGAAACCCCGATCTTCGGCTCCTCACTGCTGCCGCGCTGCCGAGCAGATCAGCTGCTGGGCGGCCGAAGAAGCCTTCCCTGGGTCTTCCCCGCCGCCCACGCAAAGGGGAAACCCCGATCTTCGGCTCCTCGCTGCTGCCCGCCCGCCGCTCGCCCGCCCGCCCGCTGCCCGCCGCTCGAGAGCAAGAGGGGGAGAGATAGAGAAAGAGAGAGAAGGAAAGAAAGAGATGAGAGAGGGAGGAAGAGAGTGTGAGAGAGGAAGAAGCAAGATAGAGAAAGAGAGAGAGAAAGATGAGAAAGGAAGAGAGTGACGTCATCGGGTGGGGAAAATCGCGATATAGCGTTTCGCGAAGATCGAGATCGCGAAAATCGAGGGATCACTGTATAGCAATCTTTTGATTGATTTGATGGCTACAGATTTTATTGCTCTGGGTGTGAAGGAATAATGCAACATTTCATATATTCTGCAGAGTACTTTCTTACCCTTGCAGATCATACAGATGTTCTTTTATCACAAAATGACTCTGGGATCATTTTTTTCCTTTTGAAAAGCTACAGTGATTCTTTAGCATCCATCTGTCAACAAGCATGATTTTTTTAGGAACATTGATATATTTCTAGCTATTCTTACAGAACTTCACTATTTAGCCTTGGATGGTGGATGAAATCTGCAAAAACTGAATGAAGAGTAAGAGATAGCAAAGAGAAAGAAAGAACTTTGTTGGAGCATGTTAAAAAGATACAACAGCATGATGTGTTTGCTCTCTAACCTATTCCATAATTTTGCTTCTTGGAAATATAAAAAGTCTGATGCAACCTGCAAGAAATAGGAACTGTTGGTGGCCAAATATTCTGCAACACAGAGAAGAAGTACAGACTATAATGTATTTCAGGTTTTATTGTACTGCAACTTATACCACTATACAGGCAGTCTAATCTTTTCTATCAGCTTAGAGTGCATTTCAAATAAAGGTTTAATTTGATTTATTTTCTCATTATTTCTTGTTATTTGCCTGAACACTAATTTTCTCTTTATTACCAAAAAGGGAAAAAAGAAAAAAATCAATCTCTCCCTTCCATTCCAAACAGTATAATCGTATTAAATTTGGCTCACCAGCAGAGCTAGGCTGAATGACTGCCAGTTCTCTAAACTTGTTATTGCATACACAAGAGAGACTCAGTGCAAACGTAATTCATTCACAACAGTTTAATTGTTCATTTGAATGCATCTCTCTGGATATGATATTGGGGATCCTTCCAAAAGCTGGCTTAGCAAAGGACTAAGGATTTTCATTTCTGGACAATCTCATACAATGTAAAATAACTCTTACATCTTGGATCAACCTGCATAATTACATCCAGAATAATTTAGATTAGTTAGCTTGTTAATTATTAAATGTATTTATTAAATTTGTTTGCCGCCTATCTTATCAGAGTCAAATTTGGGCAGCTTGCAACATTAAATATTATATTTGAGGGAGGGACTTCTGTGCTACCTAATTTAAGATTTATAGCATGTCCTGTTCCCTAGTGGTCCAGATCAACAATCCACTTTTTATTGGGAGATTGTGATCCCCTTATATAGAGCGCTGGTGAGACCACATTTGGAGAAATGTGTTCAGTTCTGGAGACCTCACCTACAAAAAGATATTGACAAAATTGAACGGGTCCAAAGATGGGCTACAAGAATGGTGGAAGGTCTTAAGCATCAAACGTATCAAGAAAGACTTAATGAACTCAATCTGTATAGTCTGGAGGACAGAAGGAAAAGGGGGGACATGATCGAAACATTTAAATATGTTAAAGGGTTAAATAAGGTTCAGGGGGGAAGTGTTTTTAATAGGAAAGTGAACACAAGAACAAGGGGACACAATCTGAAGTTAGTTGGGGGAATGATCAAAGGCAATATGAGAAAATATTATTTTACTGAAAGAGTAGTAGATCCTTGGAACAAACTTCCAGCAGACGTGGTTGGTAAATCCACAGTAACTGAATTTAAACATGCCTGGGATAAACATATATCCATTGTAAGATAAAATACAGGAAATAGTATAGGGGTAGACTAGATGGACCATGAGGTCTTTTTCTGCCGTCAGTCTTCTATGTTTCTATGTTTCTATTATAAACAAACAAACAAACAAATGAAAGAATGAACCAATTCTTCATTATACATATGATTTATAAATGAACCTGTTTTAACCGTGTACGTGTGAGGAATCTGTGGGTCTCAATATATGGCCATTTCACAGCAGCTCTAGTCCAGCAGTGGGTTGTTCCCAGTTCAGAAAGCTTCTTAAAACTGCTAGCGCCAGCAGAGGGAGGTTCCGGCCACCCGCCTGGGAAACTTCTGCACATGTGTAGAAGCATTGAAACAGTGGCAAAATATTTTACAACCTACCACTATTCTAGTCAGAGAACCAAATGTGAGAAATGTCAGGAAGAGCAATTCAATAATACCTTAATTTATTTGATTTGACTTCTATCCCGCCCAATCCCATGGAACTCTTTAGAGAATTTAGAATTATAGTTCTATAATTAAATTAGAAACATAGAAGATAGATGGCAGAAAAAGACCTCATGGTCCATCTAGTCTGCCCTTATACTATTTCCTGTATTTTATCTTATATGTAAATTCTAGACAAATTCTATAAATGTTGGGGTATGTTCTATTGCTGTCTGGAAAAAAGGATAAAGTAACAAAAGCACATTGAATTAATAACAAAAGAGAGTTATTTACTGGTGATAAATGGGTTCATGGGAAAATAAATATAAGATTAGTTATATAAAATATGATTATTGTTTTAAAACTGGTTTACAATAAATATGTAAAAGTAGGTATGTAATAGAGTTTGAGCACAGTAAGAATTGCTATACAGATTCGCTACACAGACGTCCAATGTTTTTAAATGTCTGTTTTGTTTTGTATGTTATATGTATATATGTTTATAAATAAAACTTTATTTTAAATTTTAAAAAAAGAATTATAGATCTAAGTACAGGTAGTCCTCATTTTGCAATTACCTGAGAGCAATTGTTCCACTGCAACCATGATGAACAGATAACTTTACAACCAATCTCATATTTATGAACGTTACAGATCTGTAAACCTGAGGTAAGATTGAAAGCACTGTTGCTGTTTCACTTAGTGTCTCCCATCACTTAATGACTGAGTTGCTGGTCTGGACTGTGGTTACTAAACGAGGACCACTTGTACTTCTCCTGATGCAAATAAATGATTTGTATGCAGTAGAAAACAAAGCTCTTGTACCTTTATTAATGTATAGAATTTTAAAAAGTGTCAGTAGGTGTAACTTTTTTTCTTGTGCAATCACACCTGCAAATATTCCAAATATGGCAAAACAAATACATACAAATAGGATAAAATCTGATGGCAGAAGACCCTCTCAGAATATCACAGCATTGTTTGCTAAAGATATACTGAAATATTGCATTTTGCCATTGAAAGAATTCCTTCAAAATAACCTATTTAAGCAATACACATTTTCATATCTAAATTTCAGTTGAGCTTAAAGTTACCTAAGAATTGATAGTACCTAGAATTGACTAAGTCTCTGTCTAATTCACCAGTTATGTTTATCATATGGGATTTTTTTTAAAAAGCCAGACCTATATACAAAGAGTAAAATTGTATATAATAATTGTTTTTGCAGACATAGCTTTCTTCATAAATTAACTTAATACATCTAAGAGACAAGCCTTTTTTTCTGTTGACTGAAAATGTCCAATAGTTGCCTCTGGTTAATAAAAACGTAACGCTCAAAGACTAGAAGCGTATTTATTTCTTTGACTTTAAAAAACCTCACTAAGAACAAATTTTAAATATATGTTGAAGTTTAATAGATATTGTATGTGTAATTTTATGTCTACTGAGATAATCAAAGTTAGAAAAGTGATAGTGATTTTTTATTTCCAGCATTAAAAGGTTACTAATGAATGTTGGCTACCTGAATTTTTATTTTAGACAAATTTTCTTGTGCCATTGAAGGATTCCAAATGCAATATAAAAAGTAAACACTAAATATTTTCAATGGATTACATTTTCTTCAAAGGTTTCTCAATGTCTGACTTGGAGATATCCAAAGCAAAAACTTTAAGTGAAGATTCTGTTTTATAAACAATTAAAACAGTTATTGTTCACAGGCGTTTTACATTTCGCAACTAGTTGCTTCTATGCAACAAAAGCCCCACGTATAAGATTTAGTTTTTAAATATACCAATTTAAAAGAAATATTAACCTTCAAAAAATTCAAATGAATGAGACTGCATTGCTAAAATAAAAACCTCCACCAATTTCTACTTCCGTAACCCTCAGAATAAAATCAAAACAATAAGAATCTACAAAAAATATATTCATTGCAGATTATTACAAAGCATTAATACTATCCTACTTTGATACTATATATTGTGCTGACAGGTAACTTCTTCCAATGACTTCACGAAGATATGGAAAAGAAGAAGGAAGAACCTGGAGTCCTAAGGCAAAGCAAAGGGATGAGATGATGCATCCACCCTAACTTTTCTTGACCACTCTGTGGCCTTTGCTACAATATCCTCCCAGTTTAGCCTATCAAAGATTGGGACCTTTGCACTGTTCTCCATTGTTCTAGTTCAGTGAAGGCAAACCTATGGCATGCGTGCTATAGGTGGCATGTGGAGCCAGACCTAAGGGCATGTGAGATGTTGCCTTATGTCAGCTCCAGCGTGCATGTGCCTTCTTTCCAGCCCCTTTTGGCCTCCCCAGGCTACAGGAAAACCTCCTGGGGATGGCGAAAATGGCCCAATGGGCCAAACAGAAATTTGGAAAAGAAATTCCAGCTTGGCTGGTGAGCCATTTTTCACCATCCCCAGGGTTCTGGAGGCTTCAGTGAGGCCTATGCGCATGCGTGGGAGGGCAGTGCATGGGGGGGAGGGGCAGCACAGAGGTTGTACACATGCGTGCAAGGGGAGGGTATTGCATCATGGGTGTAGGCACATGCATGCACCCTATCTCTCACGCGCACCCTTTTGGCACCCAAGCCAAAAAAGGTTCGCTATCAATGTTCTAGTTGGTGTTGGGGGTGAGTGACCAGGCAATGCAAGGTTTAAAAAGTAAGGGAGCAGGCTAATCACATCTAAATCAAAACACCCATTCCCCCCCTCCAAAAACCCCCTAAAAAGCCTCCATCAAAATGATATTTTAATTTGGATAACTTGTATATTTTGGATGATGCAAAAATGGCTGCTGTATCTTAAAGAGAAATGCCACTGTATCTAAGTGAGAAAGACAATGAATCCACTGAACATTTTCCTTGGAGAAGAGCGGCATACAAATCTAATAAATGAATGAATGAATGAATGAATGAATGAATGAGTGAGTGAGTGAGTGAGTGAGCGAACGAACGAACGAACGAACGAACAAACAAACAAACAAACAAATGATGTGCATAAAAGTCCAATATAATTTGTATACTCTGTTAGACATAATTCCTTTTCTATAACAGTGTTAGAAACTGAGATTAGCACATAGCAGGTTACTGTCCTGGCCAATCTGTTATTAGCTACTTTATTATTGTAGTATCAGGTTAGAATACAGTATTGCAGGCTAATTCTGCCCATTGCCAGGAGTTCAATCCTAACCAGCTCAAAGTTGACTCAGCCTTCCATCCTTCCAAGGTCAGTAAAATGACGACCCAATTTGTAGGAGGAAATAGGCTGACTCTACAAACCATTTAGAGAAGGCTATAAAGCATTATGAAGTGGTATATAAGTGCTATTGCAATGTACTATCTATCTATCTATCTATCTATCTATCTATCTATCTATCTAGCTAGCTAGCTATCTATCTATCTAGCTAGCTAGCTATCTAGCTATCCATTAAATTTGTATGCCGCCCTTCTCTGTAGACTCGGGGTGGCTCACAACAATAATAGAAAACAATATATAATACAAATCTAATAATTAAAACTAAAAAACCCATAATTTAAAAAACATGCACACAACATACCATACATAAACAGTATAGGCCTGGGGAAATTATCTCAGTTCCCCCATGCCTGATGGCAGAGGTGGGTTTTAAGGAGTTTACGAAAGGCAAGGAGGGTGGGGGCAGTTCTAATCTCAGGGGGGAGCTGGTTCTACAGGGTCGGGGCCGCCACAGAGACTTCTCTTCCCCTGGGACCCGCCAAACGACATTGTTTAGTAGATGGGACCCGGAGAAGGCCAACTCTGTGGGACCTAATCGGTCGCTGGGATTCGTGTGGCAGAAGGCGGTCCCGGAGATATTCTACCTATCTTGGCTCCAAATTACACTGATTCTTGGTAAGTTATCATTTCCTTACGGTCTCAAGTTTTCAATAGGAACGGTATTCCTACCACTACCATCACCACCAGTAACCAATTCGCGCTTGTATATGTTGAATTAGAAAAAGTAACCTCTGGAAAAAAATACCATGTCTTTTTTTAAAATGCATTAATCAAATAATCATTAGGAACATTCGAAATGTTGATACCTGTAAGTGTCTGTGCCACCGGCTCAGTGACTGTGCTGGGAGCAGTGCTCGGCTGCTGCTGGCTAGAGCTAACCTCCGGCTCCGTGCTAACAGAAGGAGACAATGCTACATCACTGGAAGCTTGATTTGGCCCAGGCTGGAGGAGATCTTCTGAAGCCGACAGCTCTTCTTGCCCAGGAAGCTGCAAGGCTGATAAAGGGATGCTGATAGGTTTGCCAGAATTAGAAGTGCTGGCCGGCACCTGGAGGGGCCCCTGAGGATTTACAGCCGGGATGTTACCAGGCCTTCTGCTTGAAGAAGGCAGATTGAGTTTTGGAGGTTTCTGGCTCACTGGCCTTGATGTAACTTGCGAAGAGGCCGAAACGTTCTGTAAATCGAAGTCAGCGCTGAGGGAAGGAGATGAGTGAGAAGTTGACTTAGATGCCGCAGGGTAGGAGGTCCCACCTTTAGGCTTTGACATGTGCGTCAAGGACAACGCAGGGCCGTCAATGCCACCAGTGATTTCGGCATTCGCCACGATATAATAATCCTCCGGGAGTTCTTGCTTGATTTTTTTGGTTAACACATCATTGCTGCTTCCATCGATGACCTGAGACTGAGAGTCCAAATGTAGAGAAGAAGATGGGCCGGACCTTTTAAGGGAATTCATCTGAGATCTTTGACGATGGGGTTCAAAATCGCTGTCTTCATCCGTCACCGAGGACTCACAGACCATGTCGAAAAGGTTAGACTCATCTTCGTATTCCTCCACTGTTTCATCCAATTCGGAAGGCTCACTGCAGTAGGAGAAGTCGCAGGAATCTCTGGTTCTGTTACAGTCCAACTTTGCTTTTCCTGATCTCCCTGGATAGCGTTCCACCGGGCTGGCTTGGGGGTCTGAAGGCATGCCAATTATGCTGGGGCTATCCAAGTTGAAACTCCTGCTATCCTGGAAACAAACTCTTTCCTGTGAGCCAGCTCTACAAGTAGCTGTCAGTGGCCAGTGATAGGCATGACCTGCACTACAGCCCCACATAGCTGTCAGGTTGCCATGGGAACCCTCCGAAAGTAGGTGTTTTAAATTTGGAATGAGGCTGCAAATGGTACCGTGACTGTGGGCCCAACTGACCAGCTTGGAAAGGTTTTCGGAGGACGTGTGGAGGCAGTCTTCCATGGTGCATCACTCAATAACTTTGTTCCTTGAAAAGAAAAGAAAAAAAAATGCATTAGAACCAAAGTCTGCACTTGAACTAGAATGCATATTCCGTAAAATACGGGTAGTCCTTGACTTACAACAGTTAATTTAGTGACTGTTCAAAGTTACAACGGAGCTGAAAAAGTTACTTATGACTGTTTTTCACCCTTACTCTGGAACCAACTCCCCCCAGAGATCAGAGTTGCCCCCACCCTCCTCGCCTTTCGTAAGCTCCTTAAAACCCACCTCTGTCATCAGGCATGGGGGAATTGAGATATTCCTTCCCCCTAGGCCTATACAATTTACGCATAGTATGTTTGTGTGTATGTTTGGTTTTTAATTAGGGTTTTTAGTAATTTAAATATTAGATTTGTTATATGCTGTTTTTATTATTGTTGTTAGCCGCCCGGAGTCTACGGAGAGGGGCGGCATACAAGTCAAGTCAAGTCAAGTCAAGTCAAGTCAAGCCAAGCCACGTCAAGTCAAGTCAAGTCAAGTCAAGTCAAGTCAAGTCATAAATAAATAAATAAATAAATAAATAAATAAATAAATAACGACCAATGCAATCTCTCCGTGATCAAAATTCAGCCGCTTGGCAATTGACTCATATTTATGTCACATAAATATATGAAGAACGGTCACAGGAACTGGGCATGGCTAGTCTGGGGTGATAATGTTCTTGCTCCTATGTTGTTACAAGAGGATATTCTAAAGGCTCTGCATGACGGACACCCAGGGGTGGTCAGGATGAAGGCACTGGCCCGAAGTTATGTGTGGTGGCCCAGCATGGACAAACACATAGAGGATTGGGTCGCAGGGTGTACTCTGTTCCAGGAATCTCGAGCATTCCTCCCAAAGTCACCTGTGTATGAATGGGAACAACTGAGAGCTCTTTGGACACGCATATATTTGGATTTTGCGGATTCATTTCATGGGCAAACATTTCTAATAATAGTCGACACATATTCTAAATGGTTGGAAGTGGCATGGATGCCTAGCACGACGACAGAAGTGTTATCAGGGTTTTAAGGAAATTATTCGCAACACATGGTTTGCCAAATATAGTAGTGTCTGACAATGAACCACAACTAACATCAACACCTTTTGAAGGGTTTTTAGCAGACCTGGGGTTTAAACATACATTGATCGCTCCTTTCAAGCTGAGCAGTAGCAGCCTAGTGGAATGAACTATAAGAACTATAAAGGAGGCACTAGGCCCAAGGGATTGGCAAGCCAAAATTGACAAACTCCTAACAACACAACACATAACTCTGAGTACAACCACATGCAAAAGCCTGCCAAAGTTCTAATGGGCCAGAAGCTCTGGTCTGTCCTCAACAGGTTGCACCCAAGTTATTGGAATAAAATGGAAAATCCCAAAACAGAGAGATTCAGAACATCCCAAATAAATACACCCATTTAAGCAAGAAATTTCACCATGGGGTCCCTATGGCTACCTGGGAAAATCTTACAAATAATAGGCCCAAAATCCTACATAATAGGCCTACATGATGACCAAAAATGGCGGCGACATATAAATTACGCGACCGCTGGCCATTAAACACTGACTGGACCGCTAGCCCAACACTTGACCATGTTCTCCCTACAGCTATGACTAAATCCCAGAAGCCAGTTCACTTAGCTATCGATCCGGAGGCGCCACTCAGCAACAGCAATGTGTCCAGTCCAGGAGGTCCGAACATGTTATCCGAGCCGTTCCAGAAGTTTCCAGAGAGGGAGCCAGAGAGAAAAAACATGTCAACTGAATTCTGCAGGTCAACTAGAGCTGTAACACCCCTGCGGACCTCAGTGATTACGTATGCAAAATTATATGCTGAACTAAGGGGTGAGGGATGTTATGTCCTGAAGAAGCTGGGAAGTTTTCGCTCTAGTCCAACAGGGAAGTAAAGTAGGAAAATTCTGATTAGTTCCCTGCCGGGTTGGCTCCCTATTTAACTCCCCTGCCTTTTGTATACTGCTGCTGGATAATACCTGTAACCTAATAAACAGTTGAAGTCATTCCACTACTCTCCTGTCTCTTCAGTAACCAAACTCAACATGTTTAATAACAGTAAGCATTACATCTGTATGCATACCCACATGCTCTTGCTCTCTCTCTCACACACACACACTCACACACACACCACTGTCTCTAACAAAATGTCACAATCCAGACAGTGTTTTGACAAACATTCAAGGCAGGATAGCTGAAACAGGAAATGTGCATACTGTATACAGTAATACCTCGTCTTACGAACCTAATTGGTTCCCAGGAGAGGTTCGTAAGACAAAAAGTTCGTAAGACGAAACATTGTTTCCCATAGGAAACAATGTAAAATCAATTAATCCGTGCAACGAAAAAAAAACGCAAAAAAACGCCGCCGCACGGCTGTCACCTTTTGAAACAGCCGGGGGGCTTCTCAGCGGCCTCCCGAATGCCGAACGCCAAACCCGAACCTCCGGATTTGGCATTCGGGAGGCCGCCCAGAAGCCCCCCGGCTGTTTCAAAAGGTGACAGCCGGGCGGTGGGGCTTCTCGGCGGCCTCCCAAACCCGAACTTTTGCCGAACTTCCGGGTTCGGCGTTCGGGAGCCGCTGAGAAGCCCCGCCGCCCAGCTGTCATCTTTTAAAACAGCCGGGGGGCTTCTCGGTGGCCTCCCGAATGCCAAACCCAAAAGTTCGGGTTTGGCGTTCGGCGTTTGGGAGGCCGCTGAGAAGCCCCCCGGCTGTTTCAAAAAGTGACAGCCGGGCGGCGGGGCTTCGCAGCGGTGGCAGGTTCATAAGAAGAAAAAAGTTTGTAAGAAGAGGCAAAAAATTTCTGAACCCCAGGTTCGTATCTCGGGTTGTTCGTAAGACGAGGGGTTCGTATCATGAGGTACCACGGTACTTATTTATTTATTTATTTATTAGATTTGTATGCCGCCTCTCTCCATAGACTCGTTATAGAGCAGGAGTCCCCAATGCCTAGGCCATGGACCAATACTGGTCTGTGGCCTGTTAGGAACCAGGCAGTGATGGACTCCTACGGGAACGGTCAGGAACGCAGTTCCGGTAGCAAAATTTGGAGCTCCACCCCAGAGCACCCAATTTTCACTGAAAGATGTTGAAACAAAATGCATAAGCCATGCCCACAGTGTGGTAGTAAAAATTTTTGGTAGCCCATCACTGGAACCAGGCCACACAAGTGGTGTGAGAATGCACAAAACTTTATTTGTGTATGTGCAGGATTATGTTGCAGATGTGAAATCATACCATCTCCCTGCCCCGCCCTGCCCCCCCCTCCCCTGCTCATGATGCCACTCCTGCCGGTCCATGGTTGAGGGCCGCTGTTATAGAGGAAATCATTCTTCCCACAAGAGTTGTAGATCTTTTCAGAAGTTTTATCTCAGCTAGTGAATGTCATTACATATAGGGCACACTCCTTTTAAAAATATTTTTTGCATTACAATATGTTTGCTTTAGATCAGCGGTCCCCAAACTACAGCCCGCGGGCCGGATGCGGCCCACTGAGGTCTTTTAACCGGCCCGCAGCAGCACACGAGATTTTACCAATCGATATAATAAGAGAGAGAAAGAGGGATAAATAGAGAGAGAGAAATGAAGAGGAGAGATAGAAAGGGAGAGAGAGAAAGGGAGAAATAGAGAGAGGGGGAGAGAGAGAAAGCGTGAGAGATTCAAAGAGGGAGAGTTAGAAAGAGAGTGAGAGAGAGAAAGAGAGGAGAGAGAGAAAAAGAAAGAGAGAGGGACAGAGAGAAAAAAAGAAAGAGGGAGAGATAGAGAGGGAGAGAGAAAGGAAGAGGGAGAGATGGAAAGAGAGAGAGAGAGAAAGAGAAAAACGAGAAAATGATGGAGAAAAAGAACGAGGGAGAGGAAAATGAAATAAATGAGAGAAAAGGAAGAGGGAAGAGAGAAGTGGAGAGGAAGGAGGGAGGGAAGGAAGGAGAAATGGAGTTTGTTGATTTAAGTTTAAATTTACTTGTTAATAAAAAAGTATAAATTACTTTATTATTTAATTATTAATTACTTAATTATTTATTACTTCTTCTTTATTTTAAATATTGTATTTGTTCCCATTTTGTTTTTCACTTTAAATAAGGTATGTGCAGTGTCCATAGGGATTTGTTCATAGGTTTTTTTTATAGTCCAGCCCTCCAACAGTCTGAGGGACAGTGAACTGGCCCCCTGTGTAAAAAGTTTGGGGACCCCTGCTTTAGATTGTTTTAATTTATTGTTAGCAAATACAGGTATATAAAACATGTCCCTAAACCTGAACCATCCAACTGAAAGAAATTTCTCAGATGGCTGTAGAGTAAACCCTGTGACCTCCACAGCAATCTTGGCTATACACAAATCTTCTTGTTTCACATGTACCCATCATAATAAGATAAGCTCATTAAAAAAAAGATAATCACTTTGGTTTGTAGGAATGTCATAATCCATTAACACAACACTGTCTAGAAGTCTGTGGGATCAATCTCTTGTAACTCCTAATGAAAAACTCCTATCTCTACCGGTCATTATTCATATACTAGATGGACGAATAATCCGATTTATTATAATGCAGCTTCAGACATTTATCATTATTAGCTTGCTGAAATAGTCTCTTCTGAAGCTCTCCTCCCCTTTTCCATTTGCCAGGCTCCTGGCTGCATATTATTTAATATATTCTGCTCTTGTGCAAATTCATTCCTCTTTCAGTTCGTCTATATTGACTATTGTATATAGAGTAAGAACTATTTGCCTTATCCTTACCAGCTTTGTTTATATTTATACAGGTAGTCCTGGACTTATGATCATAATTGAGCCCCAAATATGTTTTGCTAAGAGAAACGTTCGTTAACTGAATTTTGCCCCATTTTACGACCTTTCTTGCCCAATTATTAATTGAATCACTGCAGTTGTTCTGTTAGTAACATGGTTGTTAAGTGAATCTGGCTTCCCCATTGACTTTGTTCGTCAGAAGGTCACAAAAGCTGATCACATGACCCTGAGATACACCAACTGTCATCAATGTGAGTCGGTTGCCATGGTTAGTTGATCACATGACCATGATGTGCCAAAATAGTCATAAGTATGAAAAGTAGTCATAAGCAAGGGTGGGTTCCTTCCGGTTCAGACCAGATCACCCCAAATCATTAACGACTCGCTGGTGATGTGACAATGGCATCACAGATTTGGTTTGGTCAGTGCCGGTCAATGAGCACCGACATCTTTTTTGTGTGAATTTATTGTGATTCTTTTACTGTTTTGAAGGTTTTGCCTGTTCTTGTAAAAGGGCGTTCCTGCCCGCCTCCGGGTTTAAACTGACTTTTATTCCTTCACCCAAAGCACAGCTGCTCAGCTATGTTTCAGGTAGATTCCAGCTACTGAGCATGTGCAGAAGCCAAATTGCATGAGGGAATGTGCTTGTGCATGTATGAATGGAGTGTGCACAGCTGCGTACCCCTGATGCATGCATGTGCCCCGGTGTAAGATTTCGCTTCTGCACATGCGCAGCAAGTGAAATCTTGTGTGAAGATGCTCCCATGAGCGAGATTTTGGCAATTTTCACCAATATTTTTGCTGGTACAGTAAGACCTCACCTATCGCGGGTGTTACGTTCCAGACCCGGCCGCAATAGGTGAAATCCGCGATGGGGAATTTATCCTCCTTTCCACCAGCTCCGGATGCCTGGAGGCGAGCAACGGCTAACCTTTCCCCCCCCACTACTACTTAATCTGCGCCTGAGGAAAAGAAGAGGAGGGGGGCAAAAGAATCGCAGCCCCCGAGCATTCCCGACCCACTGCTGTTCTTTGCAGCAGTTCGGCTAAACGTTGTCTTTTTTGCCTTGCCCCGGCTGGAAAGTCCCTGGTGAGCTGCCCCGGCTGGTTCTTTTTTTCTCTCTCTCTTTTCTTTTTTTTTCCCCCTCCACCCACCCAGCACTTCCTCTTCCGCCCTCGAGCCCAGTCTGGAAATCCCTGCCGCGTCACATTCCTTTCTTTGCTCGTGCTCGCTCGTTCGCGCGCTGCCGGGAGCTCTTTCTACAACCCCAAGCACGCCACCGCCAACCACTAAGCACACCTCCAAAGACTGCCTTCTCGGCACTGGCAAGGCGGGTTGAATGAGGGGACGGGCCTCCGCCAGAGCTCAGTCCCCGCCCCGCTCATCATTCGGCAGTCCCGCTGGAATTATTCTAGCGCTTGTTTGTGTGGTGAAATGATTCCAATGAAGCTTCTCTCTGAGCATGGGCTGAGCGCTTGTCCTGCCCTTCCAAACTTCTAAGCGCCGTATCTGTGCCAACGCTGACTTCAAAACCCGCGATGAAGTGAAGCCGCGGTAGGTGAAGCGCGATATAGCGAGGGACTACTGTAGTGCCGAAGACGGCAGGCCTCCCTGGTGCACGTGCATGCAAAACCTTGCGATTTGAACCGGTGGACAAGATAAGTGGAACTCATCCCTGCTCATAAGTCACTTTTTTCAGTGCCGTTGTAACTTTGAACAGATACTAAATGAACTGCTCTAAATTGAAGATTACCTGTACAAGTCTCATTGCAGATCAGAGCTTTTTTTAAAAAAACACACACACACAAAGCTTGTCTTAAGTTGTGTTTAAATGCATTCTCCGAAAATAACTTTCTATTTCTAGGACTCTTATTAAGAAATTCTTTAGGAATAGAGTTTCCCCAACAATTAATCTAATAAATAGTGAACAATGTTTCCTTTCTTGACTACTATTTTAATTAAGGCCTGGAGTTTTCATTTGCTTAATCCTTAGCATGGTGCCACATATTTTTCTACCGTTATTCTGCTACGGCTGGCAAACGTTCAGGGGAAAGCGGCTGCTTCGCCAAGTACGAAATGGCATATTTCAGCTATGACTGCCTGCAGAACAGGTGCTGAACAGACTGCAAACAGATTGGCTGATTAAACGCCTTCCGCTATCAGGGGCAACACAAGATACATTTTCCCTGAAAGTGTATTAGTTCAGCGATGGACCGTGGATAGATACAAATACAGATGCTTTATAATTCTCTGCTAAGACCATCTTTCATGTAATCAGTCAGATCCGCGGTTGGCACACATTAACAATGTCACAGTAAAATAAATAGCTGAATAGGAGAAAAAAACCCCATCATTTGAATTATTTTATCTCCTAGGATTCGGTCCTATGATTTAATGAAGAAGGTTTTTTGAATCAAGCACGAAGGCAACTACTTGTAACAGCACAGGGTCTCTTCACCAGTTGTAGTGCCTCAAAAGGACAAGCCAACACCGTAAAATGGGTGAACAGTGCAGTCAGGCAGTAGGGAAAGCAAGTAGGATGCTTGGCTGCATCGCTAGAGGTATAACAAGCAGAAAGAGGGAGATTATGATCCCGCTATATAAAGTGCTGGTGAGACCACATTTGGAATACTGTGTTCAGTTCTGGAGACCTCACCTAAGTGAACACAAGAACAAGGGGACACAATCTGAAGTTAGTTGGGGGAAAGATCAAAAGCAACGTGAGAAAATATTATTTTACTGAAAGAGTAGTAGATCCTTGGAACAAACTTCCAGCAGACGTGGTAGATAAATCCACAGTAACTGAATTTAAACATGCCTGGGATAAACATATATCCATCCTAAGATAAAATACAGAAAATGGTATAAGGGCAGACTAGATGGACCATGAGGTCTTTTTCTGCCATCAGACTTCTATGTTTCTATGAAGTCCCCTATATTGGGGGTCCCCAGTCTCTGGTCTGTGGACCTACCAGCTCAGGCCATGTACCCTAAGCTGTGCCAGATGTTGGACCTGTGTGCAATTATTCATAGCTGTATATCCAGGTTTTTTGGCCAAATTATTTCTTACATTAAAATAGGAAAAGCAACATTTCACACTATCTTCTGTATAATCCCAAAACATTATCCTAATTCTACGAGCTGCAATGGTGCTGTGGCTAGAATGCAGAATAGCAGGACTACTTCTGCTGCCTGGCTGCAAATTTGGCAGATCAAATCTCACCACCGGCTCAAGGTTGACTCGGCTCTCCATCCTTCTAAGGTGGGCAAAATGAGGACCCAGATTGTTGGGGGGCAATATGCTGACTGTGTAAATCGCTTAGAGAGGGCTGTAAAAGCACTATAAAGTGGTAAATAAGTCTAAGTACTATTGCTAGTGCTATAATTCTATAATACTCTGGATTCAGATGGTATGGTATTTACTTCCTAAATAAATGTTCCTAGGACTTCAGTTATGGAACTGTGATAGTAGTAAATAGTGGTATGTATACAATAACTTTTTCCACAGCTAAAGCTATGTATCACTAAACATTAGGAGAAGGGAAAGTAAATAGGAACTATCCATTGCTTGCCCATTCCTTTAATATTTCCACTACCACACTAATTACAAGAATAATTTTCCTAGTTCGAACTGTGCACCTAGGCAGTCAAATATAGTACCAGGAAAAGAGAAGGAAATGTAAACATTTTAAAATAAATGTTATTTTAAAAGATGTACTGTGAAGTTACAAAGATGCATAAAAACTTACCAAAATATAAGCAGAAAAGCTAAAGTTGATTGCAGGTCTGAACTTGGATATGTTCAGGTGTAAACAAGAGTTTTACCCACAAGGCCAGCCATTTATCTATCTAAAGGGGGAAAAAGAGAAATAAAATAAATTCCATAAATTATTAATCCCACATACATTTTGCTATCTATTGGTTGTGAAAATGTATGCTTAAAAGTGAAAAATTGAAGGTCATTTCCCCCTTTTGAGTTTAAGTATAGCTAAATGGGAAAATAATACTACATGAACAAAAAGATTATTCCTAGGGAATGAATCTATGACCAACTTAAACAAGCATTTTAAAAAGGAGATATTTCTATAACATTATTGAAAGTAATGATGTAATAATGTACGGCTCTAAAACCCAGACATTTAAAAAGAACAAGGTGAACAAGATAGGCTCCTTCAAATTATACATTTGGAAGACGGTCACTAAAAGGGCATGAACTTCAAGAACCCAATTAATCAACCCTGGATTAAAGGAACTGACTATTTCCTTGAGCTGATGATCAGTCAAGCACAATCCTTTGGGCATGTGATATGAAAAGTTGAGAGACTAGAAAAGAAAAATGATGTTTGGCAAAGCTAAGGAAAGAAAATTAAGGGGTGACAATGGATAAGATGGATGATGAATTCAAAGAAGAGTTAGGGCTGTTGTTGGGATATGACGAACAGTCAAGCATTTACTCATGTAGCCATCATCAGATAAGTTCTACTTGATGGCATTTAACTAAGTGTATTGTGCAAACACAGTTACTGCTAAGATCATATATCATATTAATCACAATGTGGTTTATTTTTAGTTTAGGACATTGTACAAATATCGCCAATGTAATTTGTAAACCATGATTTATGGCAGTGTATTGTATGAACTAATCCAATGATTTATTCAGTAACAGTTAAAAAGTGCCTTGGGATAATGTATTAACCCATGCAGTATTTATTTATTTAACATATTTTTTTTATTCTTTTCTTTAGCTCAAAAGATTTTCAGTGCTAATCTATTCCCTGTTGGAAGGTTTACACTCAAAGTTCAAAGCACAATTACTAATTCTTAAAGTTACTATTCTTATCGCTAGCATTTTTAATTTGAAGGAAAAATATTTACAAAAGGGAAAGGAAGAAAAGATTGCCTAAACGTTGTTTATTTTAAATATTTATGACATTTGTATAGCCCCA
The DNA here is from genome assembly GCF_031021105.1 of Erythrolamprus reginae. Taxonomy (NCBI): domain Eukaryota; kingdom Metazoa; phylum Chordata; class Lepidosauria; order Squamata; family Dipsadidae; genus Erythrolamprus; species Erythrolamprus reginae. The sequence goes on from NC_091951.1 coordinate 248,471,728, forward strand.
TGTAAGATGAAGCTTTGTGCAAAGATTACAAAAAGTAAACAGAAAACCAATTTAATACAAAAGGCTGTGCGGAATCAAAAACAAGATTAATGCAACAAAAATAAAAACTCACAGCAACAGCAAAATAACTTGAAAACTGACAGATCTCAAGTGAATTATGTAATTTTAAAAGTCTGGGTGAATCTTTTTTGCTGCCTAGTGAACCCATTTGAGAAATCTTACTGAATGAGCAGGCATGACAGAGTACAATTCATGAAAAGGTGTATGTAATTTCATTGAATAATAATAATGAGGTGAGGCCTCTGGAAAAATGCCCATAATGTTCATATATAGAGATATGAATTGGCACTATTATGCTTTGTTTATTGATTTTTATGTATCTTACTATTTTTATGCTAAAACTTCCAGGAAACTTTTTTTTAATCAAATCAGGCGGTAAAAGCAATAAATAAATAAAATATAGAAATATAAATAGCTTTCAATAAATTAGTACTAAGCAATTTAAGACTTTTAAGATTAAAACCAACATTTTAAGCTGGGCTCAATTACACACAGGGAGCCAACATTGGTAATCTGTTGGCCATTGTTGGAATCAATAGCAAACTGATACTAAAGCAGTACTGCAAACATATGATTATAATAATCTAAATGAACTGTTATCAGAGTGTCTGTAATTTCAACCAGGTGACTCTATCCAAATGAACAAGCTACTTATATATTAGTTGAAGCTGATAAAAGACAACAGAGGTCACTAAAGCTTTTAATGATAGATCAGAAATCTAATTCTTTGCCACCTAGAAGCAGCAACATATTCGATTAATACCGACGAAGCCTCCAAAATAGCTGCAGACTTTTTTTTTTGTTCATCTCTCTTAGTACAGGTGTTCCCAGAGCCCGCTATCAATCTGCAGCCTATTTGGCCTGCATGAATGGCCAGCTGGTGCGCAAAAATGCACACAGCTCCACTCGTGTGAGCATTGCAGGTGCTCGAGGCCTCACTTGCGTGTCACAGGTGCTTGCAGTCCCATTCACAGTCTGGGCCCCACTCAGCACGCATGCACACATGCCTGCCCTTCCACAAAACCATCCCCTCTTTTCCCTCTCCCCCCCCCCGCACTCCAGGCCACAACCCAGAAAGTTTGGGGAGCTCTGTCTTAGCATACCAAGACTATACAAATATAGTCTTAGTATGCAAGACTATACATGCAAGACTACAAATTTTTCAGGCTAATGGAGAGTTCGCCTTAACGTGGAAGCCATAAACCATACTTCAGTTGTTGTTCAGTTACTAAATTGTGTGTGACTTTGCAACTCCATAGACTACAGACTGCCAGATCCTACACCACCTCATGGAGTTTGCCCTGATTCATGTTCATTGTGTTAATGAAACTATCAAACCATCTCAAAACAAGTGTTAGTTATGACCTCTAAAGCCCTACATGGCATCCAACCAGATTACTTATGGGACCGTCTTCTGCCTCACACATCCCAGCGGCTGGTCAGGTACCACAGAGTTGGCTTTCTCCAGGTTCCATCAGCTAGACAATGTTGTCTGGCAGGACCTATGGGAAGAGCCTTCTCTGTGGCGGCCCCGGTCCTCTGGAAGCAATTCCCTCCAGAGATTCGCACTTCCCCCACTCTCCCGCATTCCACAACAGTTTAAAGACCTATCTCTGCCGGCAGGCTTGAGGCCATTAAGTCCATCATCTTGCCCTGGCCGGCAAATGAATGTACAGGTTTGATTGACTGAATGTGAGTGATTGGCTCTATTAAGAAACGGGTTTTATTATGTTTTAATTTTAGGTTTCTATATGTTATGTATTTACTTTTGTTGTGAGCTGCCCTGAGTCTTAGGTATAGGGTAGCATAGAAATCAAATCAAATCAATCAACCAATCAATCTCATCCTTTGCCATTGTGTTCTCCTTTTGCTTTCTACCTTTTCCAACATCAAGGGTTTTCCAAATTCTCTCTTCTCATTTGGTGGCCAAAATATTTGAGCCTCAAGTTCAGTATCTCTCCTTTCAAAGAACAGTCAGGGTTGATTTCTTTCAGAGTGGACGGATCTGATCTCCTTCTCATCCAAGAGACTATCAAGTGTCTTCTCCACAATTTGAAGGCATCACTTCTTCTGTGTTCAGCTCTCATAACCATATGAGATGATTCAGCTCTCACAACCATACTTTTTTTTTCTTTTTAAAACCCTTTAATCTCTTTATTCAGGGAGACTGAATGGAACTGAGCGTTTATTGGTCTTTCCTGATGCCTACATTGAGTTCATAGCAGATATTTTCTGTTTCTGCCTGGATAGAGAAATATCTGCCTCTACCTAGGATTAAACTTTCAACCTTCTGAGGGGGAAAGCTAGTTTCTTCATTTTTGGGCCATTGTGCCACTCTTTCACATCCCATACATTATTCCTGGGAAAACTATAACTTTGACTATACAGTGTCAGCAAGGTGATTCCTCTGTATTTCATTGCTTGGGGGGGTCAAAACTAAAACTAAAATTCAAGTACAGTAATACCTCATCTTACAAACCTCTTGTCATACAAACTTTTCTAGATACAAACTCGGGGTTTAAGATTTTTTTGCCTCTTCTTCCAAACTATTTTCACCTTACAAACCCAAGCCGCCGCCACTGGAATGCCCCGCCTCCAGACTTCTGTTGCCAGCGAAGCACTCGTTTTTGCGCTGCTGGGATTCCCCTGCAGCATGACAAAAACAGGGAAGTCCGGAGGTGGGTATTCCCATGGAGGGGAGCCTCAGGGGAATCCCATCAGTGCAAAAATGGGCACTTCGGCTGGCAAAAGGGGTGAGTTTTTGGCTTGCACGCATTAATCGCTTTTCCATTGATTCCTATGGGAAACATTGTTTTGTCTTACAAACTTTTCACCTTACAAACCTCGCCCCAGAACCAATTAAGTTCGTAAGACGAGGTATCACTGTACATGCTTTTAATCTCCATGAAAGGGAACAAAAAGTCAAAAATACAAAACAAAAATATACCGGCAAGAGATGCCATCACTCACTGGTAATAGTATATGGTAGAAAAATATTACTGTACTGTATTAAGGGAATGCAAAAAGATTGACTAAAATAGCAAGTTCATATAGGTCTGGTTAAATTAAATACTGTACTTGAAAACAATCTGAGATTGGCACTGCTTTCAAAGAAACTGCATTCACTGCATTCACTTCTCTCATTCCAGTTTTCTTTCAGTCAGACAGGTTTTTCAAGTTTCCAATCATTTTAGTTATCTACAGATCCTACCATGAGTGTAACAATAAGATATGTATAATATGAGTATTTTCTCTTTTTAAACAGGTTACAAGAAAATTAAGGCTGCATGTTCAATAGCTCTGCTTCTGGAACATCTGTCCCTATCAGCCACCAACTGAGTAAAATCTCCTTAGCAAATTTTCTGGCTACACATATGGTTATAGTAACTGAGTCAAAACCTCCTTTGTTATAGCTAAGCTACGGGAATCGCTTAGTAACGTTTCCAACGAAAAATGGCTGAATGGGTTTTCTTTAGTATGTGATTTAGTCTGCTTCAAGATAAACGTAATTTTCAAAATTGTTTAGCTTTCAGCTAAAATTAATTTAACAGTAATTTAGTTTTTTGTGTTTCTACAACAGACTAACCTTCCATTTTAAGCATTCAAGTACAAAACTTATTTCTAAGCAAATATGTATAGACTTCCCAAAAGCTGTTTATTTTTCTGTCCATGGCAAAAAAAAACCCCTAATTTTACTTCCCCACCCCCATTAAAACATATTATTTAAATATTTAATTTTTTCCCAGACTTGGAGATTCATCTCACCTTTATTAATAAGGTCCACTGTAAACCCAATGGCAATCAAATATGATACTTCCAGTTATTAATCACTCTCAATTGTTATTGTAACCAGAAGTTATTATAGTTCTTCTGGATAATCCTTCCTCAGAAACCTCTAAGAAGGTTACAAAGGTTTTTTATTAATAATAATAATAATTAGCTATTAGAAGCTTTCTGGCTCCTCCCTGATATTAGTGTTAGTCATAAAATGATTTAAATTTTTCTCATATTTTATTCTTTTTATAATTATTAATGTCCTTTTTCTTTTGTTTGACATTAGATCAGGGATGTCCAACCTTGGCAAATTAAGACTTGTGGACTTCAACTCCTAGAATTCCCCAGCCAGCACTTACTAAAATTTGATGTTCACGGAGAGGGGCGGCATACAAATCCAAATAATAAATAAATCCAGAATGATCCATTCAGATTTAAGAAATAGAATAAAGCAATACGGAGTTAAATTCTGCCTTTGTATAGAACAGATCTGCAGAACACATGGACTTCCAAGCAGCTTTGTATGGTCCACCATTTTTTAAAAGTAGTAAATTTAAACACAGCATTACTACTGCTTCCACTACTCTAGTATCCACAGAACAAGTGGATTGGCACTGCTCCTAATTGTGGACCACACAAAAAATTAATTTATCAACAATCCTCAATAAGTTGTACAGGCCTGGTATATAATTCAGAAGGTAGGTGTTGTACATACTCTTGATCAGTTGGAGGATGATGAAGATATTGAGGACTCAGATTCAGATAGTGTTTATGAAGTAGTGGGGGGCCCGGGGTTACAGGTAGTAGAACAGGTGGGAGGCCAGCCACAAAATGGGGCTATGAGTTCAGGATCTAGCGAGGGAGAATCAGATGCACGCTGGGTTAATCCTAAATTCAGAAGAATTCAGAAACGTAGAGCACAAAGGTCTGGAAGAAGATATTAAGGAGAGGAATGGGTTAAATATTGTAGTGAGGTAATTGGCACGTCAGGAGGCTAGTGGAGAAGAAGGGTGGAGTTTCAACGTTGCCGAAAAGAAATATGGAGGGGTTTTTCCCGCTACGCTAAAGTAAGCCAAAGTATTTTGTATTGTATTTACTCAGTGTAACTGTTTTTAATAGCTATGTAGTTAGGAAATAAATCTTGTCTCAGTTAAGCAGGAAAGGGAATGTGAGGAATGCGGCTAGAAGAGAGAAAACGGACCGATTGATGTTGGAAATGTGTTGAAGTACAAGAGAGCAGAGAAATAAATGGAATTGCTTTATTCATGAAATGATGCATTTAATGAGAGTTATTTGTAATTACTAAACTTCTACCAGAAACCAGAACAGTAGATAGTCCTCATTTACCCATTGCCTTGCTCAGCAACCATTCCAAGCTGCAACAGTGCTGAAAAAAGTAGACTTACAACCAGTCCTAGAACTTGTGGCTATTGCAGCATCTCCTCTGTCACCGAATCATGCTTTGCATGCTTCAAAACCAGTGTGCATTTATGATGGCCACTGATAGTCATGTGATCACCATCACAACTGGCTTCCAACAAACAACATCAATGGCAAAGCCATGGTCATATAATGTAGCACTTAACAACCAACAGTATTCACTTAATTACTGAAGCAGAATTATTTTGTAAGTCCAGCACAGTCATTTGATGTTTCACTTAATAATGACACTGCTTAGGTTGGCTGCTCACAACTGAGGTTGTGAGGACTCCCTATTACATCTTTTCTGCTTCTGACATTGCGATAAGAGAATATCTGGTTGCATGCAGATTATAGAGTTACAGGATACCATGGACACAACAATACAATAAATAATAGATAACTGATCTATGAAAATAGCCATTTCCATAGCTGTTTATTTTAGACTAAACCACATGTAAGACTGTATCTCGAGCTGCATGCAACTGATTTACCCAAACATTACTGAAGAGTGAATTAAATTTCTTGGGAGTAATGCAATTAAATGTGATGACTGTTTATCTGGAAGAACCTTTTTAGTTTCCTTTCCCCTAAATGTCTGGACAATGTAAAAAAACAAGAGATTATGCAATCTATTCAAATATCTTCCACTAAACAAAGGGGTTGGATCAGACGACTATACAGTATATGGAAATTAACCCAATATTTATCTTTTCAAATTGCCTAAAAATCCTACCCAAAGTCTATTTCTCCATTAATATATATATAAAACGGGATTTATGCTGCTTTGACACATATGAAACTCTGTGCAATGCAATTAGGAGGGTGGGGGAAATGATATTGTTGCAATTGCTTTCAGAATTTACTGTACATTTTCATGGCTTGAATGCATAATTAAGGACAGAGTAGAACTGCATTTGAATAAAATGCCATATGACGAGGTAACACTCATCCTATTTCGGGAACGAGCCGGGTATTGTGTTAATGATAATTCCTAACAGTTTGAAAATGTAAGTTCAATTATCCAAGCATAAAGCCTGTTACACTAGCATATAAATCTTACAATCAGTACATTTTATGGACATAAGAAGAGGCTTGCTGAGATGTGTTGGATTACAACTCCTTTCTTCCCCCAGATTATTTCCAACAGAAATCAAACGGAGTCTCACAAGTAAGGCATAATGGCAGTAACTCTCGTCTACGGTTGTTTCCAATAATTAGTATTCAAAGACACGATGCTTTAAATTCTGGGGAATAGTATATATTTCCAAAGTTCAGCTAAATTTCCTTTTAAAGCCTTGTAAATTAGAAGCTATTATATCTTCCGGCAGGGAATTCTTTAGCTGAATTATACATAATGCATTTTTCTATCAATCTCCCAACATTTACCTTCATTACATTGTTGTGGTTGGCTCTGGCCCAGCTCCTGCCCCAGGGAATGGGGAAGTGGATGCAGGGGGAAATTCAACATGTCACAGGCCTGTGTTATTGCCGACAGAATCAGTTCATAGTTTAGTTTCCTCGGACGAAGAAGAAGGTGGTAGTGACTCAGCAGAGGAGGGCTTGGCAAACAGCCAAGGCAGTCAATCTTCCTTATCTTCTATAGCTTCAGATGATGACATTTTGGACCCACATGAGTGCAGAATTATGCGTAGAAGAGACCAAGTAAGAACATATTACAGGAAATAAGGGAGGCCACCTGTGTTTGGGTGGGGCTCCAGTAATTAGGGCTGCTGCTATAAATAGCAGCATGTGGATTTGGCCATTGTGGAAGAATATCTGTTGCAGTTTCGTCAGGAATCTTGTGTGCTGGACTTTGTTGCTTTTTCACGCCTTTGAAACCAAAGCAGAGCAGCGTGTGTGTGTGTGTGTCTCCCTTCGTTGGAAGAAGAAGGGGTGTGAAGTTTCTTCACAGCTGCTAGCTAAGTACTTAATGACTGCTTAAGGGAAATTGTACAGACTACCTGGTTGTTTTGGGAAGAGTGCTCTTTGCAATACAAAAAGAGTGCTTAGTTTATTTTGACTTTTGTGATAAAGAACACTGTTTTGAATTTTCAAACGTGTGTGTGTGTGTGTCTGAAATTTGTATCCTTGATTTTTCGGGAGGCTCCTATCAGAGAGCCAGACAGAACATACATGATCTCAATTCCAGTATTAAAACAGAAGTAATAAAAAGCTTTTTTTAATGCATGCCTCTTCCATGATACATAAAATACATACATGCCTTTTATTCCCTTCTACCAATCATCTTTTTCTCCAAGCTAGAGGCCAAACTATGTATCATAATTATTAGGGGTACATCTCACTTTTGTTTGTGTGTGAAGTAAAATCATTGTACATAAGAAGACTCGTGCCAGTAGCATTATTTCCCAAATTAAATGCTCTAAAAAGAAGAAAAACTTTCCACGAATACCAACAGATATGCACATACAAACATGTGATGGATGAGGGATCTTTTTAGAAGAGAAGATGCTACAGAATTAGATTTAAACTTCCATACTTTCTGTTTGGTAGCTCTCTTCCCAAAAAAGGTCCCAGATGCAGGTAGTCCTCGACTTACAACAGTCCATTCAGTAACTGTTCAAAGTTACCACAGTACTGAAAAAAAGTGACTTATGACCATTTTTTACCCTTATGACCGTTGCAGCATCCTCGTGGTCTCGTGATTTACATTCGAATGCTTGGCAACTAACTGACTTTTCAGTCACATGATCCCCTTTTGCAACTTTCTGACAAGCAAAAACAATGGGAAAACCAGACTCACTTAACAACCAAGTTACTAATTTAACAACTGCAGTGATTCATTTAACAACTGTGGAAGTCGTAACACGGGGCAAAACCTACTTAACAAATGTCTCACTTAGCAACATAAATTTTGGGCCCGTAAGTTGAGAACTACCTGTATTTACTTTAGAGCCGGGGTAGCACAGTTAGAGTGTAGCACTGCAGGCTACTTCAGCTAACTGCTAGCTGTAGTTCAGCAGTTCAAATCTCACCACCGGCTCAAGGTTGACTCAGCCTTCCATCCTTCCGAGATGGGTAAAATGAGGACCCAGATTGTTGGGGGCAATATGCTGATTCTGTAAACTGCTTAGAGAGGGCTGTAAAAGCACGATGAAGCAGTATATAAGTCTAAATGCTATTGCTAAAATATAAATTGACAAAAAGATCAAGTTGAAGCCTTCTTATTAGGTATGCTAAAAGCTCAAAATATCATATTTTTCGGAGTATAAGACGTACCGGAGTGTAACACACACCTTACTTTTGAGGGAGGTAAATAGGGGAAAATAATCTACCTACCAAGTATTCATCTGGCTGTCCGGAGTCTGTTCAGCTTAAGCACATTATTTTACCCCCTGGTTAGGGCTGAAAAAAACTTTTTCAGGGCAGGAAAAACTGCATTGGAATTCCTGCAAACCAGGAAGATCATTAGAACCACGTTAGTGCTTAAAAATCATTTTTTAGACTAGGAATGAAAGCCAGCCTGCAAAAACGTAGGGCTGGGAAAACCCTTCTTAAGAGGGAGTAGGAAGCCGGGAAGATCATTAGCACCTAGTTAAGGCTGGGGGGGTGGGAAGCTTCAAAAAAAAAGCTGCATTCGAAGTATAAGACGTACCCATTCGAAGTATATGACGCAGCCTCTTTTAGAGAGGAAAAGAGTGTGTCTTATACTCTGAAAAATTTGACATATACTGATAGTCTTCCATTTACAACCACAATTGGGGTTGGAATTTCAGTTGCTAAGCAATTCATTGTAAAGTGAGTCATCATATGAGCAGATCCAATTTTACAACCATTTTCCCCCATGGTCATTAAATGAATTGCTTGTAGGAGAAATGTGGAAACAAATACGAGCAATCTAAAAATTCAGATGCTCACATTTTTAGTTTGAGTTTCAAAGGAGATATTTTGCCCACAGCACACCATGCTGGCTAGAAATTGTAAACCCTGCATCACTTCAAACTGATAGCAACAAATTCAAGAATGACATAATCAACACTGTATTTAAAAGCCAATTCTAGCAAACTCTAGCAAGCAGAAACTATCATTGTACAATAAAAATTGTACAATAGAAATAAAAAAAGAGCTCGCATAGAAAAGTTTTCACCAAACTCCTCAATCCAAAATGAGTTAGTAACAGAGGTGGGTTCCTACCGGTTCCGACAGGTTCTATAGAACCTTTAGTAGGCAGCCTGGGTTGCTGGAACTGGCAATGACCCGGGCCTGCCACATCCCTGAGCTGCTTCTCTCGGCAGCGCCATAGACACCACCATCTTTTTTTATTCTGCACATGTGCAGAAGCTTTTTTTAAAGTACTGTACTGCGCATGTGCGTGCAATGCCTGCCCATGCGGCGCGTCCCTGGGTGAAACAGCAGTAGCAGAATCTGGAACCCACCCCTGGCTAGTAGCCCAGTATATATTTTCATTGAGTGACTGCTGGCAAACTGGGGATTCGGAATTTTAGAATCACAAGACTGGAAGAGACCTGGAGGTTTTCTAATCCAACCCCTCGCCCAAGATAGGAGACCTCATTGCATCAAGGACAAATAGCTGTCAAATCTTTTGTCTTTGTTTCCTTTCTATCTATCCAAGGAAGTCCAGGGCTGCAGGAACCCGAATGACCAGCCAATAGCGGCCAGATGTTTGCTGTCTTTTTCTGCAATTTCTTCTTTATTTTTAACCTGGCTTTATTATTTTCACAAATAACTCAAGGTGGTGAACATATCCAACATACCTTCCTCCTTTTATTTTCCTTTTCTTCTAATGCTCTTTCAGATTATTCTGGTAGTCCTAGGAAAGCATCACCACTATTATTTTAGACTCCAAACTAAGCACTTTGTCAGCAAGGACTCCACATTTTCCAAATAATAACTTTTAACCCAGTTAGTGTGTCTACCTGGGCCAGAGCCACTGGTAAACAAATCTTAATGGATTAGTGGCTTAAGACAGGGGTGAACATAAGAAAATAAGAAGAGCCATGCTGAATAAGACCAAATCCCATCGAGTCCAGCATTCTGTGTCACACAGTGGCCCACCAATTGTACATGGGGATCTTGAGCAGAAAAAGGCAAAACCCTCGCTTTCCCTGGGGCCCCAACAAATGGTACTCAAGGGAATCCTGCCTGCCTCAACCAACATAGAGGCGGCACATGGACATCTGTTTCAATAACCACCGATACACTTGGCATCCATGAATCTGTCTAATCCTACCTTGAAGCTATCAAGGCTCACAGCTGTCATGACTTCTTCTTGAAGTGAATTCCATAAACCAAGGACCCTCTGGATGAAGAAATATTTCCCTTTATTTGTCCTTGCTTTCTTACCTATGAGCTTTAGGGAGTGCCCCCTCATCCTAGTACTGTGTGATAGAGAAAACCTTCCCCTTTTCTATCCCATGCATGATTTTATACACTTTGATCAAGTCACCCCTTAAATGCTGTCTTTCAAGGCTGAAGAGACCAAGGCGTTGCAACCTGTTTTCATAAGGGAGATGCTCCATTTCCTTGATCATACTTGTTGCCCAGTTCCATTATATCCTTCTTGAGGTGAGGTGACCAGAACTGTACACAGTACTCCAAGTGTGGTCTCACCATCGATTTGTACAGAGGCAATACAACACTTACTGATTTATTTTCGATTCCCTTCCTAATCATGCCAAGCATGGAATTTGCTTTTTTTTTACTGCTGCTGCACACTGGATTGACATCTTCATTGAGCTGTCCCCCAAAACCCCAAGATCCCTTTCTTGAGTTGTCTCAGAAAGCTTGGTCCCCATCAGTCGGTAGGTATAATTGGGGTTCTTTGCCCCGATATGCATAACTTTGTACTTGGTGGGCTTCAAAACTTTTAGCAAGGGTTTCTCTGCCTGGGTTCTGGGTGGGCATGGCCGTGGTGGGTGTGGCTTAGTCAACCTCCTGCACCCCGGCTGGTTGTGTGTGTCTGCCCCCCCCCCCGAGGCTCCAAAGGCTTTCTTCAAGCCTCTGGGAGGACAAAAATGGCCTTTGGAAGTCCAGCCTTCCAAAACTTTCATTGGGCCCTTTTTTCACCTTCCCTGAGCCTCTGCATGCACCTTGCACTTACCTGCATCCAAAACGGGCTGCATGGGGACTCCTGGAGGGGCAGCAGGGCCCAGCCAGGAGTAGAATTTGAGGGTTCTCCGAATTGCATATAATCTTAGCTAGTGTTTCTCCTGAACCCCTGCGAAAACCCCTGCGAAAACTCAGCAGCCCACTCCTGGCATAAGAATGTTGGGGAATGGAAGAGCTCTGTCATTAAAAAAAACAGCACAGATTTCAGAATGGTTTTAATAACCCTATTTGCCTGTCTACTCCCATTAACTGAAAAGTCTAACTTTGTATAGGCTGGTGAAAAAAAATCTAGGCCATTCATGCCAATCAGAGAGCAATGCCAAGTACTATTGACTTCTTAAACAAGCAATCTGTTTAATAAAGGATAATTGCATAGAAGCTATAACACAAACCTTATATGATTATATAAAGTTTTTGTTTGTTTTAATCAGAAACCAAGGGAAATAGATTTTAAGCATTCTTTAAAAAACTATGTACAATAAATGCAAATAACACAATGTACTTATTAAAGCAGGTGCAGCTTGCTTAAAAAGACCAATTAAAGAGTAACATATTTCATGTAAATTAAGGTTATGTTTAATAACAACCTTGTCTATAAATTATCTATTTCTTTGCATAGTAACGCTGTACTTGTTCCATACATAAGTAACTCAAAACCTCACGTTTGGCATAATGGAGTATTTTTCGTGCCAGTGAAATTTCATTTTCATATACTTCTATGCCAGACAGTTCTTTCTGATTATATCCAGAAGGTGGCCAATCTTAATTTTCAGAAGATTAGCATATTAGGATGCTTCAATTGCTTACTTAATAAGATACTCGGCTGCAAAATATTTGGATGAGTTGGAAATTGCTTACAGATTTTTGACAGGAAGGAAATGCAACATGACTCATGGACAGCTTTTAATCAGCTTCAAATTAGAAACATGCCACACGTTCCATGCACAAAATACAACAAATTGTGTCTCTGGTTTGAAGAAGGTACCAAGTGTACAAATATGGTTTCCACCAACTGCATTTCCTAAAATCTGTAGAGTTAACTCTTGCCAAAAAGGATTACTATTCAGTTTGATTTGAAAGATCTCTATAAAACAAAGGGGAAAAACCTCTCTCTCTTTTTGTTAAACACAGAACGGTCAGAATACATATAAGGAAAATAATGCACAGGTGACCTATTACATTTGTGGCCAAAAAAGGACACTTAAAAACTACCAGATATTTACAGAAGCTAGCAAATTATGGAAAAGCAAAATAAATTTTTTAAAGATCCAAGAAAAAGGTAAAATAGAAAAGCACATGTGTGGTTTTATCATCACTAACTATGATAATAAAGAACCTTGGTGATGCAGTGGTTAGAGTGCAGTACTGCAAGCTATTTCTGCTGATCACCAGCTGCCAGCAGTTTGGCAGATTGAATCTCAGTAGGCTCAAAGTTGACTCAGCCTTCCATCCCTCCAAGGTCGGTAAAATGAGGACCCAGATTGTCGGGGGAAATATGCTTACTCTCTGTAAACCATTTAGTGAAGTGAAGTGGTATAAAGTATACAGTGTTCCCTCGAGTTTCGCAGGGGATGCGTTCCGAGACTGCTCGCGAAAGTCGAATTTCCGCGAAGTAGAGATGCGGAAGTAAATACACCATTTTTTGCTATGGACAGTATCACAAGCCTTCCCATAACACTTTAAACCCCTAAATTACAATTTCCCATTCCCTTAGCAACCATTTACTCACCATTATTACTTGTACTCACCATTGAATAAGACACAGTGATCCTGATATTTATAAACATAATTATTTATTAACAATAATTATTTTTTTGTTATTTATTTGCAAAAAATATTAGTTTGGCGATGATGTATGACATCATCGGGCGGGAAAAACCATGGTATCGGAAAAAAACCCGCGAAGTATTTTTTTATTAATATTTTTTGAAAAACCGTGGTATAGGCTATTTGCAAAGTTCGAACCTGCGAAAATCGAGGGAATACTGTACTGTACTTATATACCACTGTGAAGTGGTATATAAGTCTAAAATGCTAATGCTAAATGCTATGATGATTTAAATGGAAAGAGACCCTGTTGATACATCAACCATTTGGGGAGTGGCAGACCTTCCTTGAAATATTGTAAGTTCATAACTAATAGACAGAAAAAAATATTGTCTCTAACCAATAAGTAATTATGGAAGGGCAACTGAGACTGTCCTGATTTAAGAGACAACTATGATAGAACTAAAACTTTTAATTGATTGCCATACAGCACTGGAAGGTTACAATTTATTTACAAAAGGAATAGGTCAGGAGAAAGGAGGGAGAGGGGAGTTTGCACTGTGCCTAAAGAAAAAAACCCCACATTCTTACAGAAATTCAATAATCAAAACATGGAAATCCTGTTGAAAACATGTGTTTAAGAACAAAAGGAGAAAGACAGATGGGGTATACAGTTGTCACGGTTTATTACAGATCACTTGGACAGCCAAAGATACAGATGGGGCTTTTCTGCATTAGTCTTTCAAACAGGCATGCAATAGTGATAATAAGAGATTTCAATTATCCTGACATCTGCTGGGAATCTAACTCTGCCAAAAGTCAAAGGTCCAACAAAGTCCATCTCTGCTGTCATTGACAACTTCATTTTTCAGAAGGTAGAGGGATGGGGAACAAAACAAGGAAGCCTGTTATTTAGGATCTAACCTCACAACAGTGAATAATCAGTTGCAGAATTGAAAGTAACTGGTCATGTAATGATTGAATCCGTGACAAACAGAGGAGGAGTAACGCCAAATAATTAGCCCTGCACACTGGAACTAATTTTGATTGAGGGAAAGAGAGATCAGACCCCAGGGAGAAAAATATTTGAGGAGGAGGAGAAAGCCTATACAATTTTGAAGGCATATTGAAGGCACAATCTCAAACAACCCCACCACAAGGAAAAATGTGAGTAATCTGGAATAGTGAAGAGATAAAGGGATATGCACAAAAAACAAATGAAGAAGTAGAACATGATGAAAGCAAACATAAAGCTAGTTGTTGTGGTTGGCTCTGGCCAGCTCCTGCCCCAGGGAATGTGGAGGTGGAGGCAGGGGAAACGTCAACATGTCCTAGGCCTGTTTTGTTGCCGGCAGAGTCAGGGAGTGCAGTTTCCTTGGACGAAGAAGGTGGGGGTGACTTGGAAGAGGGGGGCTTGGCACACAGCCCAGGAAGCCAATCACCATTATCTTCAGTCGATTCGGATGACGAAATGTTAGACCCACACAGGTGCAGACTTATGCATCAAAGAGACCAATTGAGGAAATATTACAGGAGATAAGAGAGGCCACCTGTGTTTGGGTGGGGCTCCAGTAATTAGAGCTGCTGCTATAAATAGCAGTGTGTTAGTTTGGCCGTTGTGGAAGATTATCTGATCGCAGTTCTTCAGGATCGTGCCTCGCTCTTTCTGAACTTTGTGGATTTTTCACACCTTTGACACCAAAGCAGAGTAAAGTGTGTGTGTGTTTCACTTCGTGGGAAGAAGGAGGGCTGTGACGTTTCTTCACAGCTACTAGCTAAGTACTTATGGACTGATTAAGGGACTTGTACAGCTTACAAGGTTGTTTTGGGGAAGAGTGCTCTTTGCAATACAAAAAGGGTGCTTTATTTCTTTTGAATTTTGTGATAAAGTACATTGTTTTGAACTTTCAAACATGCGTGTGTCTGAATTTTTAGGAGGCTTCTACCAGCAGAACAGTAGTTGTCAGAAATTGTAAGAACTGTGATAAAGAGGCTATAGCTCCGAATGAATTAAGTTTGTGAGCTACCAGAAACAATGAAAAATAGAATAGAATAAAATAGAAAAAACAGTTAAAGAGCCAATGATAGCATGAGTGAAAAACATCGGACATAGCATAAACTTGGCTGACTGGGACCTGGAACATAAATTGCAAAATTAAAAAATCAGTGGCATTTAAAGAAAATTATTATAAGATGTTTTATAGATGGTATCTGGCACGATCAAGATTAGCAAAAATCTATCCAAATTTAAATTTGACATGTTGGAAATGCAACAAAGAATTAGGCACCTTCTTTTATTTATAGTGGACATGCCCCAAATCAAAAGTATTATGGAAAATAATACATAAATGGCTACTGGAGATAACTGACATAGACATAGAATTCACTCCAGAATCCATGTTATTAGGAATCAGGGGAACCCCCCCCCCAAAAAAAAAATATAATATCTAATGATACATATAGTAAAAGCTGTAAGGATATCATATGCACAATTTTGGAAGAATAAAACGATCAGAAAACAATATTATAGATAAAATTTACAGATGTGCAGAAATGGACAGGATGACTATAGAGATTAAGGGAACAAGTAATTTAGAATATTATGAGATTTGGAATAATTGGTATAATGGGATTGAAAATAGAAGCAAAGGATTGTGATAAAATGTGAAAGGACATATGAAAAACGAGAAATATATAAACATAAAATACAATGTATATAATTATATAGATGTAATGTAAGAAATGTAAGAAACAGGCAAAGATCTATATTATTAAATTATAGTGATGTTTTTAAAGATGGGAAAACTAATAAAAACTTTTTAAAACTTTTTAAAAAGAGAAACTGTTCTTTAAGTACATTAGAAATAAAAGAAAGGTAAAGATAGGAATAAAATGTGAAAGGATGTACTAAATGGAATAAACATGCAATGTAACATACGTATATACAAAGAAGTGATATAAGAAATGTAACGAACGTAAGAAATCGGGTATAGATCTATACTAAACTATTGAAATGTTGTTTTAAAAAATTTGGAAAAACTAATAAAATATTTTTTTAAAGAATAAAAGGAAAGCTAGAGTAGGTGAGGTATAAGTAGTGAAGCAATCATGAGTGACAGTAGAAACACAGAATTTCCAAACTTCTCTTCTGCTTGCTTCTCTCTCTGAGGGAAATTAGAGCCCTAACTGGTAATTATTATGCTACTGAAGAAATGAGGGGACTGTAGCTTGAGATAGACAAGGGGAAGGTAAGAGAGAACTTAGTTAATTCAGAGTCAGATGGCTTTCATCCCAAGTAGCAGAGATTATTGTTGAACTGCTCTCAGTAATCTTTGAGAACTCCTGGAGGTGTAGCTCAGGATTGAAATGTGGGCTCCTTGGTACCCTCTGCACTGATAATGTTACCTAGTTTGGTAATGAAACATCTGTAAGAAAACAACCAAGCTCAAAGGACATCAAGGACACCACAACCCTGGAGGACTAAGCTCCTAATAGGCTAGAGGAGAGCAGATGTCATCATCCCTGTCTTCAAAAAGGGGGATAGGGAAGATACAGAAAACTACATATTTATTGAGCATCACAAAGATCCATTGAGCATCATAAACAATGGTTTACTGTTGCAGCCCCCATGTTGTGGAAAACCCTCCCTGTTTGGATCAGATTAGCCCCCTCACTTTTGGCTTTCCAGACGCTGTTAAAAACAGGGATGTTCTGGAGAGTAGGGGATGAATTGTCAATGTTGCCATTTCTTTATTTGTAGATGAATTTGAATATAAATTGATGCTTGTGGAATCTTCAGTTACTATCAAAGATCTCTAGCACAATTTGTAGAAATTGTATAGTTATAAGGAAACACTCTTGGTAATGGAATAGCGCTAATATTATAGTAACAAGGATCCAAATAAATTAAATAAAAAATTGGGGGGAGGGGGTTATTGTTCTAAATCTATTAATTCCTAAAAATTATTATCACGAGGGAAATATCCTGACTATTCAATAAGAACACTTCCATTATATTACTTTACTAAGATAAAACTATCCTTAAATTTGTGGGGCGCAATCAACGTGGTAAAATTGAATATTGCAAGAGAGACAATAGATTGAGAGAAATGCCTATGCAGATTTTAAACTGTCTATTCAGTCCAAAGTATAAGCTATCATGACCTCCTATTGGATGTTTTCTTTGCTGCTGTAACCTTTATTTTTCTGTACCACCAGTCATTTTTTCCCCCTATGGATGAGTCTTTCTAGACCTATGTACACAGATATATAAGCACTTGCATACATACATATATACACATAAAGAAGTAAGAGATGACCAGGCTGAGCTCGAGAGTCAAACACATCATCAGTCATGAGTCCCTGGATACCCACAAAAGATCTAAGTTTAATCCACCTTGAATTCCTTCTACTCTTATCTCCCGCAAATTTCCCTTGACGGTTAGTAGTTCAAGTTCTTGTGGCGAGCTTAAGCTTGCAATACGTCTTTATACTCGTTTGAACTACCTGAATCTCCTGATTTTCCCAACACTTGACAATACACACACACACACGCACACACACACACACACACATATATATTCAAATGTATATAAATGTTATAAATATTATTATTATTATTATTTATTAGATTTGTATGCCGCCCTTCTCCGTAGACTCGGGGCAGCTCACAACAGTGATAAAGAACAATATGTATTGACAAATCTAATAATTTAAAATCTAAAATAGCAATTGTACATTTAAAAAAATCTAAAAACAAGGAACCCCAATATAAAAAACATACATACAGTCATATCATGCACTAACACTACATAGGCAGGGGGAGATGTCTCAGTTCCCCTATGCTTGACGACAGAGGTAGGTTTTGAGGAGTTTACGAAAGGCAAGGAGGGTAGGGGAAGTTCTAAGCTCTGGAGGGAGCTGATTCCAGAGGGTCGGAGCCGCCACAGAGAAGGCTCTTCCCCTGGGTCCCGCCAGACGACATTGTTTAGTCGACGGGACCCAGAGAAGGCCAACTCTGTGGGACCTGACCGGTCGCTGGGATTCGTGCGGCAGAAGGCGGTCTCGCAGGTATCCTGGTCCAGTGCCATGAAGGGCTTTATAGGTAATAACCAACACTTTGAATTGTGACCGGAAACTGATCGGCAACCAGTGCAGTTATATAAATGTATATAAATATATATAAATGTTATTTAAAAAGTAAAAGCATAAAAATGAGATACAACCAGCTTTTTAAAAGAATTATTATCTCCCCAATAGCAATAATTAATTTATTAAATTATTTTTATAAATAAACAGCAAAAAGTTAACAAAACATGTATTTGCTTAACAGATAAAAGGTTGCCAGACTGAAGCCCAGCAAGAATGTAGCTTTTGGATTCTTTCTGAAATTGGTTGGTTTCTCCATTTTTTTTAACGTAATCCAGAGATTTTCCACTTTACTGATTTTCAATTAGAAGAGTTTTACTCCTGACTCTGAAATTGCCCATTATTTATTGATAAGTAATTCAGGAAATGTTGATAGTAAGGACAATCAACCAGGTTTTCTTTAATCAAATTATAGCTATCATATCTTATACTAATAAATCAATGGTTAAGGTTCATAAATATTCTTATTATTTTAAAATAAGATTGATTAACAAAATATATTTTCATGTTTATTGGACAGCTCATAATTTTTTTTATTAATCTGTCAATATTATGTAAAAGGACTAGTTACTTAGGCAGATGATACGAGCTTGTCCACAATAGTTCATTTTTAATATCCTTAATAAATTAATATGTTCACTAATTATAGCAGATCCACCGCCATCATGTGGTTTAACAAAACTATTCTATGTATTTCCATTTATTAAAATTTGATTTTGTTTGTTTCTCAAGAAGTTGATTCCTCTTCCCAGCGGAAGAGGGAATATTGAAACCATCACTGAAATGCCTTTATCCTATAAGTTAGGAGATTGCATTATAGATATTATTTCATTATTTCCATTTACTTTCACTTCCATTTCCATTTACTTTCCAGAAGAATGGTTCAGGTTTTAATAAGGTTCCTAATGTCTATGACACACTGTGATACCTCATGCAGCAGCAGTACCAAGGCGCTATGGTGTTTAGATCTAGCAGCATAGAATTAAAATACATGAATGGACAAAATATAGTGTACTATAATATGTTTTCTACCTTTGTATAAAATATTGTCAGGTGCAAATGACCAAAAGCATGTTTTGAGTTCAAAGCACATAAGAGTTTATAATTGTGATAATAATCTCTTCACAAGGATTTGGTCAATGAACGGTCAAAATTTAGGGCCAATGAAATTCAAAAGTGGCTAAAGTTGGGTGTCCTCTGGTGCACAATGTTTACTAACTCATGACACACTTAACCTCACCTTCCAGCTCAGCCCACTCATCTACCGATACTAAAATAGATTGCACATTTTACATTGTTTTACTTTAATATTTATTTTTTCCATTTCAAAGGAGTTATGTGGTCACCCCTCTAATATACAATAAGCCTGGGCAGGGGACAATAAAACATAACACTAAACCAGTTTTTTAGCAATTCAAAGCAAGACTTCCCTACACATGGACATTTACATTAACCAGGTTTCAGTCTCACTTTAGCCAATGCTTGTGGGAATAGATGACTTTAATGCCTTCTGGAAGTATAGAAAGATATCGGGCTGATGCCTTTTGGTGAGGAGTATTCCATACAATACTCTCATTCAATGTTCCCCTCAGTATCAAAGTGTTCTCATCTGTGAAAGGTTTCCATTTTTCAAAGATAATTTCTCTTTGATTTATCTTTTAATAGCATATGGATGAACAGCCATATAACCAGACCTAGTAAGCAGTTCAAAATACTGTACAATTATTAAGGCAGACAATATACAAAGTATGCTGCCAGATTAAGAATCTTATTAAGGAATCTGTGTAGTATATTTGTTACCAAGGTAACAAATACAGCATGATTGTTGACATACAAATGAGTTTATTAAGTAATGCTGGTTTTCATATAGTAGCCTCCTACATACAAAGATGCACATTTTTTAAAAGTTCATTTAAAAGTTCAAAGCAATTCTAAGCAGTTGTTGCTCCAAAGTTGTTGTTTTTTAATTGACACTAAAAGCATATTTTAAAGAAATAACTGAGTATAGTCTACCTAATTAGCAGCTTTACTTACCTGATATCTTACAGATATCTTAGGACTACAATTCCCAGACTTATACAACAAATTGGATAATTACATTCATCAGTTTTGGAAAGGTTTCCATTTAATGTAAACTAAGTAGACCCAGTTCAGTAAAATTAAGCCCCTTTAAGTCCCAGTGATATCAGTAACCAGCTATAACAATATCTTTAATTAGGCCTAAATAAAAATGTAAAAACGTTCAGAATTTTTCTGAAAATAGGCAATATTATTATTTATTATTATTATTTATTAGACTTGTATGCTGCCCCTCTCCGGAGGCAATTCAAAGGCAATTTTTATTCATTTTGATTTTTTTTATTTATTTGTATCCCATCCCCAAATAACTCATGGAAGCAAACACATCCAATATTTGTCCCTCCAACAAATTTCCCCCCAAACAACAACCTCGTGAGGTGGGAGAAAATGACTGGCCCAAAGTCATCCAGAGAGCTGTCATGGCTAAGGAGGGACTTGAACTCAAGGTCTCCCACTTTCTAGTTTGGTGCATTCACCAGAAAACTAAACTGAATTATATACATTAGGCAATATTGTTGTTAGCCGCCCTGAGTCTACGGAGAGGGGTGGCATACAAATCAAATCAAATAAAATCAGAGAGGAGCAAAATGATCCAAAGTTTAGCACAGATTTTGGGAATAACTGAACTGCAGCTCTCATGGTGAAACATTTTGCTTTGGTGGGTTTCAGCAGGTTCTGACCAGTTCTAGAGGACTGGTAGCAGAAATTTTGAGTAGTTCAGAGAACCAGTAAATACCACCTCTGACTGACTAGCTGATCCATCTATTCTCTGCTCCTGAGTCCCAGCTGATTGGAAGGAAATTGGGATTTTGCAGTAACTTTTCTTTGGACTGGGGAGGGAATGGAGATTTTGCAGCATCCTTCCCCTGGAGTGGGGAGGGAATGGAGATTTTACAGTATTCTTCCCCTGCCACGGCCACTGCCATACCCCCTAAGCCATGCCCACCAAGCCACACCCACAGAACCGGTAGTAAAAAAAGGTGAAACCCACCACTGCCATAATGATACCATTATGTCTACTACTTTTGCAGAATACTGAACAAATAAAACCAAATGCGAGTATGTCGATGCAAATTTGCAAACACAGATATTACAGGCATACTTCAGGGAGGAAAGTAGGGCAGATTTAGCCACATAATAGGAGAGCCTTCATGTAATAAATTCAGTTTTATTGCTGTTTGATGAATAAAACAACTGTCAAAAAGTGTATCCTGACTTAGACTACTACGGTTAAAAAAGATATGCTAAGGCATCAGATTTCTATCACTTAATTAAGATTCATTTCATTATTCCTTTGAAGAATCCAATTAAAGTAACATCAAGAGGAATTTTATAGCAAACCTTAACAAAGTACGTTTGATCACGACCACAAATAAAATGGAAGCAAAGCCAAATAATCCTTTCAATAACACATGGCAATGTATTAAAAGCAATGCTGTATACATAAATACATAAAACATACATATACATGTTAAAATGACCCAAAGTGCTTTGACAAGCAAATATGCACTTATTGCAAAAACCTGAATAGTAATTTAAAGGATGTAAGACAGCCACCCCGAATTAAGTGAGAATTAATGCACTTTTTATTTATTTTTAAATCTTAACTGTGAAAGTCTCAATATATTCGATATTCAATATAACCCAAGAAGTAATCTAACTTCTTTTGATTGCTGAAAAGTTTTGTGAAATCAAAAGCTTCACAAATCTTTGTACTGGTCAATGATGTAATCAAAATCAGTATTCTATATCCTACATATGTCTGGGAAATAAGCCTGTTGATAGCAATAGTAATAACATTTAGACTTATATACCGCTTCACAGTTTTACAGCCCTCTTTAAGCGGTTTACAGAGAGTAAGCATATTGTCTCCAAAAATCTGGGTTCTCATTTTACTGACCTTGGAAGGATGGAAGGCTGAGTCAACCTGGAAACTACTGAGATTCCATCTGCCAAACTCCTGGCAGCCGGTGATCAGCAGAAGTAGCTTGCAGTACTGCACTCTAAGCACTGCACCACTGAGGTTCTTAGAATAGGACTACAGTGAAATAACTAGGGTTTCAAATAGAAAATATAGAAATACAATGTATGTCTAGTCTAGTGCATATAATCTCACTGAGATTTATTTATTTGTTTATTTATTTATTTATTTATTGGATTTGTATGCCGTCCCTCTCCGTGGACTCGGGGCGGCTAACAACAGTGACAAAAAACAGAATGTAAAAATCCAATACTACAACAGCTAAAAACCCTTGTTATAAAACCAATCATACATACAAACATACCATGCATAAATTGTAGAAGCCTAGGGGGAAAGATTATCTTAATTCCCCCATGCCTGACGGCAGAGGTGGGTTTTGAGGAGCTTACAAAAGGCAAGGAGGGTGGGGGCTATTCTAATCTCTGGGGGGGGGGTTGGTTCCAGAGGGTCAGGGCCACCACAGAGAAGGCTCTTCCCCTTGGCCCCGCCAACCGACATTGTTTAGTTGACGGGACCCGGCGAAGGCCCACTCTGTGGGACCTAACTGGTCGCTGGGATTCGTGCGGCAGAAGGCGGTCCCTGAGATATTCTGGTCCGGTGCCATGAAGGGCTTTATAGGTCATAACCAACACTTTGAATTGTGACCGGAAACTGATCGGCAACCAATGCAGACTGTGGAGTGTTGGTGTGATATGGGCATATTTAGGGAAGCCCATGATTGCTCTCGCAGCTGCATTCTGCACGATCTGAAGTTTCCGAACACTTTTCAAAGATAACCCCATGTAGAGAGCGTTACAGTAGTCGAGCCTCGAGGTGATGAGGGCTTATCAGAGATATTATCAGCATTAGAAGAGCTGCTCCCAATTCAGCAGTGGGCTGCTCCCAGTTTGGCCCAGTTCCACCCATCCCACAAACCAGTAGTTAAGGGTTTTAGAATCCACTACTTCCCCAATTCTTCCAACCTCATACTGTATGAACTTGAAGAACATTTCCAGGTAGTTTTATGCTATTATCCTGTCCTCCTTACTTGAAGTTCAACAGCAATAGTAATAGCACTTAGACTTTTGTGCTTTGTTCTCTATAGCCTTCGCTAAGTGGTTTGCAAAGTCAATGTATTGCCCCAACAATCTGGGCCATCATTTTACCGACCTCAAAATGATGGAAAGGCTGAATCAACCTTGAGCCAATCAGGATCAAACTCCTGGCTGTGAGCAGAGTTGCATGCTAACCACCGTGATGCCGCCACCACCCTTCAATAGAAAGCCATGTTTAATACAGAAAATTGTTTAAGGTTGGTACATCTGAAATATGGTAACTGTCCAAGAACATTTTATGAAAATTGGAACATAGGTCTTTTTGCTGTAATATAACATTCAATGAGGAACAATTTTGCAGATTTTATTAAGTCACACCTCTGTATTAAAGACTTGGAAACTGGCCAATAAAGATGCAGAACTTAACAAACTAGTTAGTTTAGCATCTCTTCTGGGTATATCGCTATAAAGCAAAACAAAAGATAGTATCATTAAATATAAAGAAGTACTTAAAAAAAAAGCCAGTGGATTTATTAATGCCAACTCTTCTTTTCCCTGCAGGCTTAGTCAGGTGGGTTTGGGGTTTTTTTTTAGCATCACTAGAAGGGAATGACAATTTACTCCTTGTCCCCATCTTTTTGGCTTTGTTCCAGGCCATAATTCATGCAATTTTATCCTTCTGTTATCCATGCTGAGAAACATTATCTAGTCATAAAATAATAAAGAGAGTCTGAACAGTAATGTTGATGCCAGCAGTATTACTAGTGCCACAGCAAGATCTGGGTTATGCTAAGAACTGCTTCTGTGGAAAGTTTCTAAAAGTTTCTAAATTAAATCATGTAACATAGTTTAAAAAATCATTTATTAAAATTTGTGAACCCAATTTTTAGATCATCACTGCATTGCTAATTAATTACCAGCCATAATTTAAGCTGTTGGTACAAATTTTTAAAATCTCAAACAATGTATTGTTTAGCTAACTAGGAGATTGTCTTTTCTGAATGAAACTAATTAATATTTGCAGGCAAGATCCTTTTCATGGTGTCCACAAACTGCACATGCCTATTTAGTTGAATTTTACTATTAGTCGATTAGCTAATAAATTCTAATAAATGTTTTTTTAACTTTTTATATTGCTTTCGGTATTTTATTTTGTCAGTTAATGAAAATCAAGGTGTAAATAATCTAAGATAGTATTTCAGGGTGTCAACAAACAAGTATGGTTGACATACAAACTTTGAGATCATTTTGTGAGAAACTCCTGTACCAAAACTTTTTCACTAAAGTTAGCAATCTTTGGATAAGTTATGTTACTGTTGAGTTTTAGAACAGGAAACGGATCCATTTAACATCCCCCCCCCCCGCCCGGAAAAACTGTTTTATTGAAAGGGTCCCATAAACAATGGGATCTCCCAAGGACCTGCATCCAAAAAAGTCTTCTCAAATGATCTGAAATAACTGATGAATATTGACAGATCCACATGTGCTGATGACACCAAATCCATTAGAGTAGATGAAATAAAAACTAGAACAAAAGCTTTACTTTAACTTTCCTATATTGGGAAATAACCATTAAAGTGGCAAATGGATGTAATGTAAAGTACCCTATGAACTGATAGGGTGTAAGCTAGGTATGGCCACACACAAAATACTGTATACAAGTCCAGTTATACCTGAAATGAGAACACTGAAGACGTGAGAAAAAGTGGATAGAAAATTGATAACCTTAAAATACAATGATAGTACAATGTTCTGTAATAAAACATGAACTATTTGTTGAGTGATTATCACAAATATATAATAAATACGAGTGAAAAGATGTCTATAAATTAAACATGGTATGGAAGAAAGTAAATAGGCTATTTCTATAATATGAATATCTGGATTTACCTGGAAAAGCTGAATGTGAAATTCAGATCAAAGTACTGTATTTGTTAATTCAATTCAATTCAATTTATTAGATTTGTATGCCGCCCCTCTCCAAAGACTCGGGGCAGCTCACAACAGTAATAAAAACAGTATAACAATGGAACAAATCTAATAATAAAATATATAAAAACCTCAACAATTAAAAACCATACAGCACATACACATCAAACATGAAATATAATAAGCCTGGAGGAGACGTCTTAGTTCCCCCGTGCCTGGCGATATAGGTGGGTCTTAAGTAACTTGTGAAAGACAAGGAGGGTGGGGGCTGTTCTAATCTCTGGGGGAAGTTGATTCCAGAGGGCCGGGGCCACCACAGAGAAGGCTCTTCCCCTGGGGCCCGCCATACACAGACTGGAAAATAGATTGATTCATGGGCTATTAAAGATTGCTATTCACAAAAGCTATATTTAGTATGGGCCTCTCAGTTGTTGAGGAATACAAGTAATTCTCAATTTACAACAGTTCATTTAGTGACTGTTCTAAGTTGCAATGTCACTGAAAAAAAAAATGACCTATCACAATTTTTCACACTTATGACCACTGCAGCATCCCCATTGTTACGTGATTAAGATTTGGATCCTTGGCAACTGGTTCATATTTAGGACATTTCAAGGGTCCTGGGATCATATCAGGTGTGAAATGCTCCCTATTCGCTCGTGCCTGTCAGTCGTCAGAGAGTCAGTCCACCCGCCCAGACACCACCATTTATTAATTATTTTATTTATTTTATTTATTGCATTTATATGCTGCTCACTCCAAAACAGACTCTGAGCGGCTAACAACGGTTATAAATGCAATACAAGTTAAAAAACAGTAAAAACCTCACTAAAATCACGTATATAATAAAAAAACATACATACTAACAATCAATCTTAATTCCAGGCCTGCCAGAAAAGCCAGTTTTTAACAGCTTTCTGGAAAACTGGTCAGGAGGAGATAATGCGAATCAAATTCCATAGGGTCGAAGCCACCACAGAGAAGGCTCTTCCCCGAGGTCCCGCCAACCGACATTGTTTGGCAGACGGGACCTGGAGAAGGTCGACTCTGTGAGCCTTTACTGGCTGCAGCAAAGTATGAGGACAGATGCGGTCCACCTTGTTCGTGTGCAGAGGTTAAAAGAACCCAAATGGTGGCGTCTCGGAGGGTAGGAGGAGCCTCACACTGCCTCTGTGACCGGCTCTCCGTCGACCAACAGATATGAGTGAACCAGAAGCATTTCACCCCTGGATCATGTGATTAACTTTCTGACAAGTAAAGCCAATGGGGAAGCCAGATTGTGTTAATACATTAAGAACTGAAAGTGATTCACGTTAAAAAAAAAAGTGGCACAAAAAGCGTAAAATGGGGCAAAATTCACTGACCTACTGTCTCACTCAGTAACATAAAATTTGGTTTCGATTGAGTTTGTAAGTCAAGGACTACCTGTATGGGCTGGAAGTTGTAACTGAATTCTTGTCCAGTTTTTGGGCTCACTGTAGGTATGTGGATGACTGATAATACAAACCATTGTTGTAGATCAGTGTTTTTCAACCAGTGTGCCGGGGCACACTAGTGTGCCGTGAGACATGGTCAGGTGTGCCGCGAAGCTCAGAGAAAGCAAACAAGAGAGAGAGAAAGAAAGAGAGAGAAAGAGAAAGCAAACAAGAGAGAAAGCAAGCAAGAGAGAGAAAGAAAGAGAGAAAGAGAACAAGAGAGAAAGAAAGCAAGAGAGAGAACAAGAGAGAGAAAGAAAGAAAGCAAGAGAGAGAGAGAGAGAAAGAGAGGGAGGGAGGGAGAGAGAAAGAGAGCAAAAAAGAGGAAAGAAGGAAGAGAGAAAAAAAGAGGAAGGGAGAGAAAGAGGGAGAGAGAAATAGAGCGAAAGGAAGGAAGAGAGAGAATTTTTTTGTCCAATATTTTTTTAGCCAGCGCCCCCCCCCCCCGCCCTCAATGTGCCCCATGGTTTTGTAAATGTAAAAAGTGTGCCGCGGCTCAAAAAAGGTTGAAAATCACTGTTGTAGATACATATTTGGGTTTGATTCAGTATGAATCTTGTATTTAATATAGGTTTATGTGAGACCTACGAGCAAGCATTAAATAGCACACAGGATTGTAATCCAAGTGCCACTAAGATGTAAATAAGAAATGTTTTTTTACATTTTTAATAAGGTACTATATTTATAGCAATATTTAACCCAGATAGTATCATAATTTATACAAACACCAATAGAAACATGGAACCATTACCTCACACACCTTGTTATAATTAATTCATCAACACAATAATAGTGTCACTTAATAGAATGGATGATGGATGCTGAATGCAGCATGGGAGAAAAAAAGATGACTTCAGAGTTAATGAATGTGAATGGAATATGCAGATCCTGAATATTCTGCTCATCGGCCCTCTTAATAAACTGCACGAGAATCTAAACTATTCTGCTGAAGACAATGCAATTGCCATTACACAAACCACTGTTCTGCAAATCTTTATTAATGGTAGGGGGGGAAAGAACAAGAATTTTGGGATGAAGAATCCTATTTTGGAGTCATGTCTCTGTAACAGAGGTTTCCATGCTTACCATGACTAGAATTTCACCTTTAATTTATTCTGAAAAAAACAATTAGCATTTTTGCATTCTTGAGGGATGAATACAAATACTGTACTGCAACTGTGCACCTTTCCTTTTTGGGGCCAGAAAAGCAGACAAAAGACTTAACTTCTTTTCAAGTTGTCTTATATAGGAGAAGCACCAGAAATAAAAGCACTGAATTCAATACAATCAATTGGGTTGAAGTAAGCATGACTAGAATAACACTTTAAACAATTGGGAAGGCTGTAATGAATGAATATGCTACCAGACTTTAGTTCCTGTGCACAAGATTACCAGACAATAAATACTTGCCCCTTCTCCTTCCCTCCCCGCCCCCCATGGTTAAAAACAATAATTGTTGAACTGGTGTAAGAATTCCAAAAGAGCTAGAGGAATTTATCTTCCATTCTAAACTCTGATAATTCAGCTCCTTCACTTAACAAAGCAGGAAGCTTTTCCTTATAACTCCCTCCCCCATTCTCTCCCAATTCTTTTTCTTCCTCTCATTGTCTTTCTTTTTAAAGTCAAACTAAAGAAAAACTTTTTTGCGGAGTAA
Organism: Erythrolamprus reginae; assembly: GCF_031021105.1. Classification (NCBI taxonomy): domain Eukaryota; kingdom Metazoa; phylum Chordata; class Lepidosauria; order Squamata; family Dipsadidae; genus Erythrolamprus; species Erythrolamprus reginae. The sequence goes on from NC_091951.1 coordinate 248,500,138, forward strand.
AATTCCAGGAATCAGACACAGGATCTCTCGTATTTCATTGTCATAGAAAGAAAGGAGGGGGAGGTCTATCCAACTATCTTCCCGCTTGTTGTCCCAGCATACAATACCATATTTTTTCCATCTACCCTTGAAAGGCATCCAGAAAAATCCATCCCCAAGATCATTTACCTGGCTAAGAGTTTCAACAAACTCAATGGAAATCTCTGTGGGCCACTGCAAGGTGGGTTGAGGCTCTTTGGAACTAATGTTAAAATCTCTGCCCTGGCACATCAGTTCCATATATGTCTGGGTCTTGCTATTCCCTATATTAGTTGTATAGACACCTTGTTACAGGTACACCTGTCCCTAGACATCCTAAGCTTCTTTCTGACTTCCCACCTGAAGCAACTACTGCATGCTTCTTTCTTGGGTGTAAACCAACCTCTCCTTTCAACCAAATCATACTTTTTTTTTTACGACCCCCCCCCTCCCAAAAAACCTTCCTTCTATTTCCTCGCCCACAAGCAGCCCTAACCCTTTTCTTCAACAGGCACCAACTCGCAGGTCTTTGAATCAGCCTCATCACAAAAGATTATTATTATTATTATTATTATTATTATTATTATTATCATCATCATCATCATCATCATCATCATCATCATCATCATCTCTCCGAAGACTTGAGGCAGCTCACAGGATACAATATAAAACAGTGAAGATGCCTCCCTTTCTTCAATCAGCTGTCTCCCAATCCTGCCAGAGGAGGAAGGAAGGAAGGGATGGGAGAAGAGAAGGGGGGGAGGGCTGCAGCTCATTCCTTTCATGCTCTAATAAACTTACATACTCAGGCACACACAGAGAGAGACACACACAAGCAAAACAAACTCTGATTTTTTTTCAAAGTATTCACTAAGTTTGGGGTGCAGCTCTTCAAGCTTCTTCCACTGGTGGTCCTTCTCCAGGAGAAAGTGTTGGGGTTTCTTTTACACCCACACCCCACAAAGGGGGACCCTTTTGCCTATGTTGTTCTCTCCATTCATTCTCTAACTGCCCTATTTCTCTTGCTTTCCTCTCCTCTCAAGGATGAGGACCAGCAAGTTGCCTTCCACTCGCAAGCGTCTTGCAAGAGCTGCCTTCCTAACCCCCCCCACTCACGCCCCCCCCCCCCGAAAGCTAGACTTGCTTTCTGATCCCCAGCCAGGTGTCCCAAGTGCCCAGAAGCTGCTCCCACCCGGGGGCGTCCCCGAGACCTTCGCCACCTCGACCTCCGGCTCCCCACAGGGCTGAGATCCACCTACCTGCACGTGCCCGTCCATAGGAATGCGATGGGTGTCCCCCACGTGATAGTGGAGGGAGGGACGGGAGGGGTGAAGGAGGAAAGAGGCGCCCGTGGTCTATTGGCGATATTGGATGGCCAGCTTCTTTATAAAGCGGAGGTTGTTTAGGCGGGGAGGGGGGGGAAGAGTGTTGTGTCTGGTGGAGGGGAGCGCGGATTTCATCCCCGCTCATTGGCAGCTCCCCGCTTTCCTCCTCCTCGCGCCCACCCCGCCCCGCGCCACCCCATGTGTTGGTGTGCGCGTCCGCCGACAGCTCCCCCGCCTTCTTTCTCGGCGATATTATTAAACGCTGGGTGAGACACCGGGGGAGAGCGAGCCCGTATCAGCTACCGGAAATCGAAGCCCTGGCCATAAATATACCACAGGAAGTACCACACGCACTCACACATCTCTCCCCCACACACACACACCACCATTGTTACTTGCTTAGCCAGTCTTTGCCGCCCCCTCCCACCGCCTCAACTCTCTCTCTCTCTCTCTCTCTCACACACACACACACACACACACACACACCGGCGCCCTTGCCTTCTCGATCCGCCGATACGCACTCGGGCGCCCTGCACGGAAAAAGGCTCCCTGACCACTATGAGATGGTGGTCCTGGCGGGCCAGTGCCAAATTCACGTTAGGGAAAGGTTAATAATAATAATAATAATAATAATAATAATAATAATAATAATAATAATAATAATAATAATAATAATAATAATAATAATAATAATAATAAACAATAATTTATTAGACTTGTATGCCGCCCCTCTCCGAAGACTCTGGTCCAAAGGAAGAGGTTTCCTGGGCTGGTCCAAAGGAAGAGCAGAGGTGTCAACATGTCAGATAATGCCGGATAACTTATGTACAATAGAATGCAACATCTGTACTTCAGATATTTCTCTGTAAAGGTATAGAGCCAGCAATATTACTGGGGGGGGGGGGGAGAGAGAGAAAAGAGAAAAGGAAAAGGAAAGAAAGAGACAAAGAAAAGGAAAGAAAAAGAAAAGGAAGGAAGGAAGGAGAAAAAGAGAAAGAAAGGAAAGAGAAAGAAACAGAAAAGGAAAAAGAAAGAAAAGAAGGAAGGACGGACGGAAGAAAGAAAGGTCTTGAATAGAAAGAAAGAAAAAGAAAGAAAGAAAGAAAAATCTTGGATAGGAAGGCAGGGAGGGTATTTCAAAAGGTTTTAAAGAAATTCACAGAAGGAAAAAGTACTGGAAAGTGTGAGACTAAAAGCCCATTACAAGCGCTCACAACTGGCGGTTTTCTTTAGACACCCCGCAGAGTAAGATGATTTCGGTGTCAGAGTGCCTTCATCCAGACGGCAATTGAGGTCCCTCCCAGGTAAAGGTGCAGATAAAGGTATTTAAATTGTTCACGCTACATCGAAAAAGAAAAAAAAGAGAGATAGACTCTCAAAATAGTCCCATCCCTATGCAAGCAGCACACAATATATAACGAGGTGCCCTCAATGTCATTTTAATAAGCCTCCCTTTCACGCAGGAACGTGTGCGCCTTTCTGGGCGTTTTGTTGGCGACCTCAATCAAACCCAGGATCCCAGTGTCTCTGCTACAGATAGTCGTCCGTCCAGTATTCCTCCCTCCCCCTTTTACATTCGTCGACATTTGTTTCCTTTATTATTGTTGTTACTATTGTTGTAGTTGTTGTTGTTGTTGTTGTTGTTGTTGTTGTTGTTATTATTATTATTATTATTATTACAATATTTTTCTTCTTTTTGCTGCTTTCTCTTTCCCCCCCAAAGATAATTCACAACCAAGCGAAATATCACCTCAGCCGTGCGCTGCGGTCACGGGGCTCCGGTTGGCGCCGGGTTTGGAGGGAAAAAAAATAATGAAATTAGTAAGACTGTCACGGTTCCTATTGTTTTGAGGCGAACGGACTCTGCCGGGTTTTTTTCTCCTGCTTTTTCCAGCCCAGCAAGGAAACACAGAAAGAGGGAGGGAGGGGAGGCCAAAAAGATGGAGGAGTCTGAGGGAGGATGGGAGTCTCTTATTATTCAACGGCGAGGCAATAACAGCAGCTCATTAAATACAATGCAAAGCAAATGTCCGCCTGTGGGAAGAGCAGCTGGAAAGCATTCCAGCCCCTTGGAACCATCTGTATTCCAGGAGCAGCAAAAGGGAGGTGTTTCTGAACGCAGTATGAATATCCTTCTCTGGTCACAGGATATATTTATTTTATTTTATTTTACCAGGTTTGAAAACTAGAGAAGGGGGTGGAGTTAATTTGGGGCAGTTTCCTCTTTCCTTAGTTATTTGTAGTGTGCAGACATCAGGAGAGGCAGTGCTTCTGCTTATTGGAGTGAATAGCAATCGCAGGAGAATATATCTCTTTCGCTCATGCACATGTTATATATAAGGTGCCACTTGGTAAGAAAAGTACAGTTTGAACGCTGGGACTGGAAAAATAAAAATAGGATCTAGGTCACCCCAAAGGGGAAGGAGGACAAAAGATGACAGGCATTTCTAACAAAATTTGCAACTGCTGGGTTGATAGGAGTGGGGAAGGACATGGATCCAAATTTGGCATCTGCTGATTTTCTAAAGAAAGAGATAATTTTGAGAGTGATACAGGATGTTTATGTAATAAAGATTGCCATTAAACAGTAAGTCTTCAGAAGTTGTGGGTGCTCCATCCCTGGAGGTTTTGAAGAAGAGATGGAATAGCTATTTGTCTGGAATGGTATAAGGTAGCCTGCAGAGGGTTGGATTAGAAGACCTCTAAAGTCCCTTCCACCTCTGTTAATTCAGCTTATATTATCTAATATTATTATCTAATATTATTTATTATTTTTATAAATAACTCCAGGCAATGAATACACACAATACTCCTTCCTATTTTCTCCATAATGACAACCAGGTGTGGGTTCCACTTACCTTCTCTACCAGTTTGCATTGCGAGGGAAGGTGGAATGGATTGAGAGAGAATGACTGGCTTGAGGTCACCCAGCTGGCTTCCATAATTAAGGAAGGACTTAAACGCACTTTCTAGCCTTAGCCACTAGATCAAACAGGCTGGCCCTGTCTTTAGATAGACAGAAGCGTCCTCAGACCTGGTTCTAGAGACCAGCAAGTATAGGGTTAGGTCAACAGGCAAGGGAGATATTGACTAGATTAGATTAGATTAGATTTATTGGATTTATATGCCGCCCCTCTCCGCAGACTCGGGGCGGCTCAAAACAATGGCAAAAAACAATACATAGTGACAAATCTAATATTTACCAATCTAATTACAGTTTTAGGTTAAAAAATTCATAAAATCAACCCAAGGACACAATAAATCATACATCAAAACAACATGGGCAAGGGGGAGATGTTTCAATTCCCCCATGCCTGACGTCAGAGGTGGGTTCTGAGGAGTTTACGAAAGGCAAAGAGGGTGGGGGCAATCCTAATCTCAGGGGGGAGCTGGTTCCAGAGGGTTGGAACCACCACAGAGAAGGCTCTTCCCCTGGGTCCCGCCAGACGACATTGTTTAGTCGACGGGACCCGGAGAAGGCCAACTCTGTGGGACCTAACTGGTCGCTGGGATTCGTGTGGCAAAAGGCGGTCCTGGAGATATTCTGGTCCGGTGCCATGAAGGGCTTTATAGGTCATAACCAACACTTTGAATTGTGACCGGAAACTGATCGGCAACCAATGCAGACTGCGGAGTGTTGGAGTAATATGGGCATACGTAGAGAAGCCCATGATTGCTCTCGCAGCTGCATTCTGCACGATCTAAAGTTTCCGAACACTTTTAAGGTAGCCCCATGTAGAGAGCGTTACAGTAGTCGAGCCTCGAGGTGATGAGGGCATGAGTGACTGTGAGCAATGACTCCCGGTCCATTCAGATCTAAGGTGTGTTATTTGAGCATTCCCTTTATTTTTTTGAGCAGTATATATTAATTTTCCGGCATCCCAAAAATTAGTTTCTCAATCAAAATATTTTCAAAAAAAAAAAAATTATTTTCAAGAAGGTTTGCTAGTGATAATATAAAACCAATGATGCCGCTTTCATGTGATTTAGGGATTCCAGTGATCATAGATTTGAAGGTCTGGGTTGAAACCCACGGCTGGAATCAGGAAGTAAATTAAAAAATGTAAATTGAAAATGTCAGGTCTGTATTTGGATGAGGGAAAGAAACACACAATTAACAAGACACAAACATTTAAATCACTGATTTTATCAGAACAGTCTATTTTTTTTTTTAAATGACACTGTATAAAACTGGACAATATTACATTTAACACTATGCTAGCTTGATGGTGAACAAAAAGAAGGACAGGTTCTCTTTTTCCTGGCCATCCAGTAACCCTAAGCAAGAATAGTCTTCATGGACTCTCTAGGATTTGCTGAAAGTTAGACATGCTTAATGAACTACTGAACATCCTGAGCTCTTTAAATAAATCCATTTTTAAAGACCATTATCCTATCACCAGAGATGATTGAAAATCGTATTTCACTCCAATTGACTTCTTCAGGTGGACAGAAGAAAGAATATCATCATATTTTTAGCCTCCGGCAGAAGATGGCTAACTGAGAATGAGCAGATATTATATATAACCTAGAGAAACTGATAACACAAGAAAGAAAGAAACTTAGAAGCTTCAGGAAAAATTGCATGGCATAGAAATGTTTTATGAGAAAGCAGCTTGGAGGTGGATCTCCCCACCATCACGCAAGATGACTCTCATCAAGCTGTCTGATAAAACCTTAGGTTGAAAGTAGTAGTTACTTAAGACTATGTCAACAGTAGATAAGAATGCTTAATAATAATTACCACGAAGCACAAGAAAACCGCTTGGAATTACATTTTTTGCTAAACTGGTGATCTGATGACAAGTAGATCAGTGATGGTTTTTAAATTTTTTACTACCGTTCTGCGGATGTGGCGTGGCTTGGTGGGGGTGGGGTGGCTTGGTGGCCGTGGCAGGGGAAAGGGAAGGGCATTGCCAAATCTCCATTCCCTCCCCACTCCAGGGGAAGGTTACTGCAAAATCCCCATTTCCTCCTGAACAGCTGGGATTCGGAGGCAGAGAATAGATGAGTCAGCTAGCCAATCAAAGATGGTTTACGGGTTCTCTGAAATACTCAAAATTTCCACTATCGATTCTCCGAAATACTCAAAATTTCCACTACCGATTCTCCAAAACTGGTCAAATCCTGCTGAAACCCATCTCTGAATTAGATGGCTGAATGAAGTTATTAAATATGTACATGAGAACATTATTAATAGATTGAGAATACTGTATTAAATATGTAGAGATGTTTCAAACTATGCAACAGTCATTTGTAATGATTAAATCTTATTGCATTTTTCAACATACAGCTGCAACTCAGCAACAGTTGTTCATTCCTTTTGAATAGCCTTCCCTACATTGAGATAATAGCCATCTCCATAAAGCTTTTTCATTCAGTTTTATTTCAAATCTATTATACAGTGATCCCCCGGGTATTGCGCTCCCGATCATTGCGAAACGGCTATATGGCGATTTTTGAACCCGGAAATAAAAACACCATCTGCGCATGCGCGCCCTTTTTTTCTATGGGCACGCATGCGTAGATGGCACCGGGCAGATCAGCTGCTGGGCGGCTTCCCTGGGTCATCCCCCTCTTGCTGGCGGGAGGGCGAAGCGCCCCCCCAGCACCCGCTCGCCCGCCATTCGCCCGGCCACCCGCCATTCGCCGCTCGCCCACCCTTCGCCCGGCCACCTGCCGTTCGCCCGCCATTCGCCCGGCCACCCGCCGTTCGCCCGGCCACCCGCCGTTCGCCCGGCTCGCCCGCCGTTCGCTGCGAGCCCGCCCTTCGCCCGGCCACCCGCTGTTCGCTCGCTGCTCGCCCGGCCACCCAGGTTCGTTTGGCTTCGGGACATGCCGGCGGCGACGTTTTAAAACAGCCGCGCGGTTTACCAACTGAGTCCCGAAGTTGGCCTTTGACTTCGGGACTCAGTTGGTAAACCGCGCGGCTGTTTTAAAACGTCACCGCCGGCATGTCCCGAAGCCAAACGAACCCGGGTGGCCGGGCGAGCAGCGAGCCCGCCCTTCGCCCAGCCACCCGCCGTTCGTTCGCCGGGTTGTGGGTCCGGGGGGTGCTGGCAAGCCCCCCCATGCCGGCGGCGACGTTTTAAAACAGCCGCACGGCTTCCCAATGCGTCCCGAAGACAAACACGGAAGTTCGCCTTTGACGTTTGTCTTCGGGACTCAGTTGGCAAGCCGCGCAGCTGTTTTAAAACATCGCCGCCGGCATGGGGGGCTTCCTAGCAGCCCCCCAAACCCGGGTTCGGGGTCCGGGGGGTGCTGGCAAGCCCCCCATGCCGGCGGCGACGTTTTAAAACAGCCGCGCGGCCCCCAATCTTCGGCTCCTCGCTAGCGCTGCGGAAGTAAAAACCCGATCATTGCTAGGGGTCCTGGAACGGAACCCTCGCAATGATCGGGGGATCACTGTACATCCATGTCTTTGGATTTTTATTCGGCTGAAGGGTCAAGTTCATAACTGCTATAGAATAGTTTATTATCATACTGCTGTGCTTCTGTTATAACCCCCTCCCCCAGAAAGAAGTAAATATTTTGTCACCCACCCACCCCACTCTCTGATCTGGGCCCCAATGGAATTTTAGTGTTAATATTTATTATTTTATTTATTATAAACTGCAAGCAAACTACTGGCTAGGAAGGCTGCTCTACCCAGTTACCTGGGAGTAAGTCACACTGAACTCAATGGAGGCTGTTTTCGGTTAGGCAGGCAAAGGCTACTGTGGTTAGGGCCCTCTTTTGACATGGGGCCAGGGCAGCTTAATCAAGATGATGATTTAGGGTTGCTGCCCAAGCCCATAAGCGTCACCTTTGCTGGGCACTCACAGCAAATGGTGTGAAAGGAAGCTCTAGGGTACTGCTGAAGCTTTCACCCAGCTGCAGTGGATGGTTCTCCTTTTCCAACACTATGCCTTTCATGGCTACTGTGACGCCCACCAAGAACAATAAGAACCCACACAGCCGCCCTGCCCTGCCTGGCTGCCTTGTCTTCTGGGCCTGGAGTAGCATGCAACTGGGAAAACACTCCCCGTCCGGGGGAATAGATTGAGAGGGACCACACGTTTCTCAAGGTCACACGCGCCCCCTGGCATCAGTCCATGCCCCCCCCATGGGGTGCGCCCCACTATTTGAGAAGCACTGTCATACTGAGATATATTATATGAAAATATTGACGATTAAAAAACAAAATAACTTCTCCATCTTCCATGCAAATTTTCTCCTAGGTCCTCATTATCAGAATCAAACATATGATTTTTAAAGGGGGAGGGAAGAGGTTATGGAAGTAACAAATCTTTGCCACAAAAAAATGTTCCAGCAGCCAATAACTGATTGTGGGAGAAAATTTTAGATTAGTGGCAAACTATACACTTAGCATCTTTTAGGTGATCAGGTGCCAAAGCAGGAAGAAGGGTGTAAAACCATTCCATCAGGGTTTTCTGAGGACTGGGAAGCTATTTCTGAAATATGTTATACATTAATTATTTTAGGATTTGGGTTACAATTTTTGAATCAGTGGCAAGAAGCCATAGTTAATTGTTAGCAGCTGTGATCTGGAAATCATGAAAAGGGGAATTGTGATTGCATAAATCACATTGCCAGTCCCTCCCCTTAGATGAATCTCCTTAAACCTGTGGTCCTTAATTATGATGGAATTTGTTTGTTGATAAAATTTATATAGCTGCCTTCTCGCTCACAACTCCTCTATTACACCTTATTGCAATTATTCTGCAAGATTGGATTATAACTCAACACATTTGGGGAAGGTTGCTATGAAAAAACCCTCATCCTTTCACAAGGCCATATAATGCCTCCCCCCCCTTCAGAAAAGTGGCATTTTATGTTAAGGGGGCGACCTCTGCAAGGTGACTATGTTTCATATCAGGCCACACCATCAGAGTCTTCTGAAACTGAGTGTTAAATACTTAAAATTATGTTCAAAATGAAAGTGAGAAGGAAAAAGATGGGAGAGAGGAAAGAGAGGCACTTTGATGGTATTTACTGCACACACTTTGCACATCTACTGAGAAGATAGTTGCTATTGTGTTTTACTTTTTTAATTCACAACTTTTGTTGCCTTCCTAGTTTATTTCTGCAGGTGGTTTTATTTCTTAGAGCAAATAATCAGCTTCATGGTAGTTGAATTGTGAATGTTGGGTAGACATGGTAGGTTGGACAAAGAAAATGCAGGAATTCAACATCAGATTTGCATAATATACCTGTCCTAACTAAATGTTATCAACTGTGTCAGTACTACGTACTTCACCGGTTGGGTTTGTCGATATATGAACTAACCAGCAATATATGGAGGAATTAGTATATTACTTTAAGGACTAGGACTGCAATTAGTTATAAAAGGGAGTCAGATGTATTGCTCTGGGGTGGCTATTGTGGTTAGTCTTGTTAATGCTTGCTATTGCTCTATTGCTCTTGCTAACGCTAATTCCTTGATCTCCCTGACTGCTAATTTTTGTCTGTGTGACTATACTATAAATATTGCTGTGTGCTAAATATTGCTGTATGCTAAATATTGGTCTATGTATTATGTATTATGTATGTAAGTACTGTACTGTAATACTTACGGTATTATATAGAACTGTGTGTTCTGAAGGGGAATATTATTGTTTAGTCCGAGTCCTCGGAGAGGGGTGGCATATAAATCCAATGAATGAATGAATGAATGAATGAATGAATGAATGAATGAATGAATAAATAAATAAATAAATAAATAAATAAATAAATAATAAACAAATGAATTTACCAGCAGAAGGAAACTTTCAATAAAGTGTAAAGAGGCAGTATGGGGCACAATGCTTGGCAGGAAAAGAGTAACCTTCTCTTTTTTCAACTAAAAAATGCTGCACTGCACTCATGCGCTTTTATAAGAAAAAGTATAGTCGCTAAAATAACATACGTTAATGACACAATGACTTTTGCACAGTGAAATTGTGATGTGAATTTCTCCATTTGCCACCATTCCTTCTCTGGTGGATGCCTATGGCTGCATTGTTTATATATTTCACCTAGAATGATCATCAGTGAAGAGTGAATATTTATCAGGTTGTAAATTGTAATCCCACTGAAGTTATTTTTACAATCATTCAACGTCTATAAAAAAATAAGTTGGTGGGTTAGATACACAGTTGTGCTTACGGGAATTCAGAAGACTAGAGAGAGATTACAGGTTTCCTTAATCTATTTGTTATAGTTTACTTTCTCTATGGAAGCAACATGTTTTCTAGAGTAAAAGAGTATGTCATTGTGAGTCATTAATCATACCCAGAAAGGTTGTAACTGCCCCCTTAGTCATATGGCCAGGCATGTCCCATATGACTGAGGACCCAGATTGTTGGGGACAATATACTGAAACCTGTAAGCCACTTAGAGAGGCTGTAAAGCACTGTGATTTGTAAGTCAAAGCGCTATTGCTATTACAGAATTCTTCTCACTCATAACTCTCCACAATATTAAACAGCTACTTTTCCCAGGAGTCCAAATTAACAAATAACTGGAATGAGTTAGCAGCGACATCTGGTGTTAGCAATGAGTTTATGCAGCAATCTCTGCAAGGGAATGCATTATTTCTTTTGTTGGGAAACAACTGAACAGAAGAAAATGCAGAAATATTCACAAGTATTTGAATTTTTGTGTGAAATTTTCTTTATTTTATTCTCTTCAGTTGTTTCTCAACAGAAGAAAAGTATTAAACTGAACAGTAAATGCTTGAAGAGAGAGAGAATAAGCTTAACATTATCTCAAGACGCTAGGACTAGAGGTGGATTTGAACTGCCGAGTTGGGAAATTTATTACCATGCAGCAGTATTGACATGAATGAGAGAATGGATTTTATTAAGAAACCAAAGACTTTTGACATTGGAAGGACATGACTTGCAGATAGGTTGGCACGCATTTATATGATACGAGAGAAACAAAATACAGTTATTTCCAGAGACATTATATTAGGAATTCATTATACTTAGTATGGAAAAAATAAAAGGGGAATACTATATGAGCATACCTACCTGATATTGATAACAGAAGCATTAACTCATCCAAACGTAGTGAACTGGCAGAATATACCACGATATAAGAATATTTTGACAGATGAAGGGAAGCTGAAATTGATTCAGGAATTAAGGTAAATGTTTATCCACTTTATTACAGGTAGTTGTAAAAATAAAAATAAATGGTTTATATGGTCCACATTTCAAAATACATTTTTCTTCAAATTAAAAAAAAAACAAAGGGATACTTCTTTGAGGATGATGTCAATTGTCTTCTTCTTCCGAGGAATGAATGATTTCCATTGTTGATGGCTACTGTAGCTTTTCACTTTCTCTTATTTGACCAGTTACAAGTTTATTCATGGAGGATCAGAACTATGAAATCTATTTCTGTTTCATCACATAAAACCAATTCATGCAGTTTATCCAGTCGTTCAATGAACAGTTAACAAATAAAACTGAGAAAGAAAAGGCATTATTTTTCTGCCAAATGTTTCCTCGCACCTCCCCAACTGCTGGTCACAAAGCATGGCAATGATAATTATCAGGTTTAGGTAACTTTAATGGGTTAAGTTTGGGTGGAACTGTAGTCCAAGCCACCCAAAAGGGCTCTGATTGGGATTATAAAAACATCCACATAATCCAGCACGAAGCTTACAACTTCAGCCTGATGATGGCGAATGTGATTTCACCGAAACCTCGCATAGACATTCAAAATATTACACAGGGCAAAACCCGAACTCAGAACAATCTACATCCACATAATTATTTAAACAATCTCAAGAGAACAATATTGATTGTTCATGTAATACTTTTAATTACTGGTAGCTTGGTTAGCTTAGCTTGTGTAGTTCTAAACTGGCTTTTCTCAAACTTTTTACCCTCAAAGTAAATTTCAACTCTCAGGGAACCTCTGCTTAACAATTACCGTAGCAACAATTCATGATGTCAAACATCAAAACACCGGCTGTTTTCTGACACAATTTCTTGCACAACTCTTTGTGAGTAAAGAAAGGCTGATCCAGAACTTCACCATTAAAAAAAAAAAGTTTCTTGCAATACTGGGGCTTTTGAGACTCCATTCTCATCTATTGATTCTTTACAGCAGTGATTTTCAACCTTTTTTGAGCCGCGGCACATTTTTTACATTTACAAAATCCTGGGGCACACCACCAACCAAAATGGCACAAATCTAATAAATAATAACTAACTAACTAACTACATACATACATACATACATACATACATACATACATACATACATACATACATACATACATAAATAGCCCCCTCATATATACAATCCCATGTAACATCCCCTTATAAATACAGTCAATCAATCATCCCTCCTCAAATTTATACCACTGTCTCATTTCTGGGTACTTCTCCTGTCTTTCCCCCTTTTCTCTCTCATGTTTCTCATTTCTCTCTCTTCTTCCCTTTTTCCCTCATTCCTTCTCCCTCTCACTTCTCCTCTTTTTCCATCCCTGTCTCTCTCTCCCCTTTATGCATGTGTGTGTATACACACTCGAACCATTTCCAAAACCAGTTGAGGGCTGGGGTTTTTTTTCTCTTTTATTCTTTTCAAAAACAGGTGTTTGGGTGGGGTTTTTTTCTTATTATTTGGGTGCTTTTTACCATATGCTTCAAGAATCACCTCTCTCTCTCTCTTTTGTTTCTCTCTCCTCTCATTCTCTGCCTCAATCATTTTATCTTCTCCTTTTTTCTCCTCTTTTTGTTCTCATTTCTCTCTCTCTCCTTTCCTCTCCCTATCTGTCTCTCTTGCTTTCTCTCTCTCTTGCTTTCTCTCTTTTTCTCTCTTGCTTTCCTTCTCTTTCTCTCTAGTTCTCTCTCTTATTTTCTTTCTCCCTCTCTCTCTTGTTCTTTCTCTCTCTCATGCTTTCTCTCTTGTTCTCTCTCTCTTTTGCTCTCTCGTTCTCTCTCTTATTTTCTTTCTCTCTCTCTTGTTCTTTCTCTCTCTTTTGCTCTCTCGTTCTCTCTCTTATTTTCTTTCTCTCTCTCTTGTTCTTTCTCTCTCTCTCATGCTTTCTCTCTCTTGTTCTCTCTCTCTCTCTGTTGCTCTCTCTCTCTCGTTCTCTCTCTTCCTTTCTTCTCTGTGGAGGCCGGCGAAGGTTTTCCTTAGTTTGAATGTTCTGAGCAAGCTGGCAGGGGGATGGGAGGCAGCCCCTTTACTGACAGCCCAGGACGGGACTGTGAGAGGGGTGGACGTTCCCACAGCGCTCGGAGCGGCTAGCAGCCGGATCGCCAGCGCCGCTGCAGCCACCAGGAGGAAACGGGGGAGCTGCCTTTCTGGCGGCAGTCCAAAGTCATCTGTTGTCCTCCTGATGCTGCTGACATGGTGCCAGGGACAAAACACCCACCCACTCCTGAGGGAAAAGACGGACTGGTTGGGATGGGAATTAGCATCTCTCCCGCCGCGTTACGTAGGCAAGGCAAGGCAGAAACTCGCCGGACACGGAGCCCAAAAAAAGCGCCTCAGGAAGGCAGAAGCGAAGCGCCCCCACCGCCCGCTCGCTTTCCAAAGCTGCGCCCGTTGCGCCGGGCTCTTTGCCTGAATCCGCCTCCTTTCTGAGGCTCGAGCGAGCCTCCTTCGCCGGCAGCCGAGGGGGTCGGCTTCGCCCCCTGCCCAGTCGAAAGTGTGCGTGTGAGGTGGAGAGAGGCTGCTTCTGCAACGGCATGGCCAGAGAGAAGCGGGATAGCAAGGCGGCGGCATTCTTCTGCCTGGCCTGGGCGCTCTGCTTGGCTCTCCCGGGCTTCCCCGCAGCATGTAGGTGGCCGAGAAGACCGAGCAGGACTGTGAGAGGGGTGGGCGTTCCCACAGCGCTCGGAGCGGCTAGCGGCCGGATCGCCAGCGCCGCTGCAGCCACCGCTGTGGGAGGAGCCGCGCCCCAAGAAAGCCCGAGAGAAGGATGGATCGGGCGGGCGGGGACAGCCACAAGTGGAAGCCTCAGCCCTGGAGCTCCCACTTGCAGGAGCCGCCTTGCGGCACACCTGACCATGTCTCGCAGCACACTAGTGTGCTGTGGCACACCGGTTGAAAAACACAGCTTTACAGATAGGAAGAAAAAGATATTTTACCAGCCCTTAACACAAAGAGAAGGGTGGTAATTGCCTAAGGACACATAGTGTAGCTTCAAGTTCAAAAGACTGCAGAAGGTTGGTTTACAATGCCTAAGTTCACCTTCATCAGCTACTTTGCAGTTTTATCTAGTGGAGCTTCTGTCTTATTTTGATTTTTGCCAGACAGTGAAAAAATATTTGGAGAGTTACAATCTCCAACAAAGCTTTGTTATCATTTTTTTTTATTTTGTTGCTGGTCTGAGAATGGAGAAACTTAATTTCTTTACTCTAAATAAAAATGGTAGAGTTACTGCAGCTTTTTAAGATAGATGATTGATAGATAGATAGATGATAGATAGATAATAGATTAGATAGATAGATAGATAGATAGATAGATAGATAGATAGATAGATAGATAGATAGATAGATAGATAGATAGATAGATATGTAGACAGACAGGCCCCAAAATAAGCACCAGGTCTCATTTTCAGATGTCTTACCCGCTTACCTTAGGACCACCACAGCCACGCTTCCCACACCCTGACACCTGTCGTGCCGTTGTTTGACTTCTTCTGTGGCTGCTCATGGCCAGATACCACATTACTTGTGACAGGGCTGCTGCTCATGGCGGGAGGCTGCATGGTGCAATGTGCTATTGCGGGTGCAAGTGGCAGCACCGGCACAATGAGGCTCACAGCGTTCTGCGAGCGGCGGCACTGATGCAATGAGCCACATGGAATCCTGCCATGAATGGTGGCAAAGGTGTGACACGCCATATGGCATCTGGCTGCAAGCAGTTGCATCTGTCGGGCAACAACATGACAGGTGTTGAGGCATGGGAGGTTTGGGTGCAGTGGTCCTAAGATAAGTGGGTGTGGGGCACATGGGGCAGCTCCACACCCTCAGCCCTGCCCTAGGTTGATTTTTACACCTGCACCTCATCCCACCTTGTTCAAGAGACAGTGGATGGAGCTCAACTAGGGCTTATTTTCAGGGTAGAGCTTATATCAGACGCAGATGTGAAAATCAGGCTAGGGCTTATTTTCAGGGTAGGTCATATTTTTGGGGAAACTAGATAGATAGATAGATAGATAGATAGATAGATAGATAGATAGATAGATAGATAGATAGATAGATAGATAGATAGATGATAGATAGATGATAGATAGATGATAGATAGATGATAGATAGATGATAGATAGATGAGATAGATGATAGATAGATAGATGGATAGATGATAGATAGATAGATAGATAGATAGATAGATAGATAGATAGATAGATAGATAGATAGATAGATAGATAAGAGAATAAAATAAAGATCACATGAAATATTAGTGCCACTTTACAAAATCCTGGAACACCGCAATCAATTTTTGTCACCATACTACAAACAAGATGTGAGAGTTTGGAAAAAGGTCAGAGAAAAGCAACTAAGATAATAAAAGGCCTGGGAGGCTAAATCATATGAAGAATGGCTGCAGGTTTTCGGTGTGGCTAACCTAAAGAAAAGAAGAATCGAGGTGACATGATAGCAGTATTTCAGTATGACAGGCTGCCACAAAGAAGAGGGAGTCAAATTATTCTACAAAATACCAGAGGACAGAACAAGAAATAATGGCTGGCAACTAAATAAAGAGAGAAGCAATCTGGAATTAAGGAGAAACATCCTAACACTCCTTCGTGGGCACTCCTTCACTGGAGGTTTTTAAGAATAGACTGGACAGTCATTTGTCTGAGATTGTATATGTGCTAGAGTGACTGGCTCACGTTCACTTAGATATTATTATGATCTCACAGCTCTTGCTTTTTCTTATATTTTTGATTATTTTTCAATCGTTTCCTAGCACTCCAGCACCTGAATTCCCATAGGCTTATTTTCTTCATGTCCATTGTTGGCAGCTAGAAATTTATCCCCATAAATAATATAATAAATAATAAATAACATAAACAACATTCAGTTGTGAAGAAAAATGAGAGGAAAGGAGGTTAAGATCTAAAAGTTCTGCCTAGTAGAAGCTCTGAAGAGCTATACATTTAATTGGAGACAATAAAAGGCAATTTCATTATATTTCTTTAGGTGTTAATTATTTCTCTTCCTTTTTCTTTCCCTGCTGTTTACCACTACTTTTAAATCCACACTGGTATGAACTGTTTGCTTTGTTTCAAAGTGCAACATTAAGCCAGATGATAGGAGTTGGACCAGATAAATCCAGCTGGGAACAAAAATATATATACTGTATAACCACACCTACAGGTTGTACTTTATGTTGCAATATATCACAGAAGCTAACAGATTCCAAAAGAATTGTAAAGGAAAACCTGGAGGGAGGGAATTGTAAACACACACATTTCAAATATGACTCTTTAAATAAATGACTGGTAGTCTGGCAAACACAAGCATTTTGACTATATAAAACAACACATGCACAAACTTTTTAAAAAAGCTTATTCATGGCATACTGCTACTATTTTGAGATAATTCTTCTTTGGAGAATTGTTTATTTTGTTGCCTTTTGCAAGCTGTGATGAGTGACGAGGACAATATGACTTCAGGAACAGAGTGATCAATGCATGGAATGCACTACCTGACTGCGGTTTCTTCCCCAAACCCCAAAAACTTTAACCTTAGACTGTCTACAGTCAATCTCATCCCATTCGTAGGAAGTCTGTAAGGGACGTGCATAAGTGCACCATTATGCCTACTGTCTCTGTCTTACTGTCCTATTGTCCAAATTTACCTGTACCTACTTTGCTTTTGTTTATGTTCTTACCAATACCTACTACCTTGTACATGTTTTGACAAATAAATAAATGAAATATATCTGATATATACAAAGAAGAAATGTTAGAACAAGCATTGCTTTGTAGACTGAAGTATCTTCATTTAATTTTCTGTACATGTGTGCTTTTCTGCCATTTGATCTTGTTTTAGTAACTTTTTAAAAAGCCTTTTTAATTTAAATTGATTGTTTTTAATTGTGTTTATGTGTTTTGATTGCATTATGTACAGTATCCAGAGTTACTATAATATGTCAAATAGGGAGCTATATAAATGTGATTAAATAATTTCTTCCATGTTAAAAAAAAGACCACATCCCAAATGGAGTCCATACAATTTGATGAAGCCTTACAGAAATTAACTTAAACTATGTATCAAACATCTCTTATCTTTTGTCACGCTGAATATTGCCAGCCCCAGAGACATTTAGTAATTAAAGAGTTAACTTTGTGTGCCTTACTAAGATCCTCCTATTATGATGTAATATCCTGCCAAATCTAACATCACTTCCTTCTTCTTCATCCTAAAACTCCATTCTCTTTTTACCTCTATCATGTGAAGACATATTTGTTGTGTTGTCCCTCGAGACATGCTTTATTTTTCTACTTTTATAATAAAAGAAATCTTGTTTTTGAACAAATGACTAAAGGCTTCATCTATCGCCTCCGCGGGGTTAATGTTCTAACGGACTTTAATAACTTCCACATCAAAGTTTGGGAAAGCAGTTCTACAGGATGAATTGCGGAGAAACAAAGTCTCTTTCAGAGAAGTTCCTATCTTTCTTATTCCATCCTTTTGAAATTCCTGATTTTTGGTAAGGACTTTCAAGTTTTCAGAATACAGTCTTCCCTCGATTTTCGTGGGGGATGCGTTCTGAGACTGCCCGCGAAAGTCGAATTTCCACAAAGTAGAGATGCGGAAGTAAATACACTATTTTTGGCTATGAACAGTATCACAAGCCTTCCCTTAACACTTTAAACCCCTAAAGTGTAATTTCCCATTCCCTTAGCAACCAGTTAGATCATTACTCACCATGTTTATTTATTAAAGTTTATTAAAAAAAATATTTATTAAAGTCGGATGAAAGTTTGGCAATGACATATGATGTCATCGGGCGGGGAAAAACGTGGTATAGGGAAAAAACCCGCAAAGTATTTTTTAATTAATATTTTTGAAAAACCGTGGTATAGACTTTTCGCGAAGTTCGAACCCGCGAAAATCGAGGGAACACTGTACATGTAGTCCTCAACTTACAACCACAATTGGGTCCAAAATGTATGTTATTAAGAGAGAGATTTGTTGTTTTGTGAGTGAGTTTTGCCCGATTTTACCACCTTTCTTACGAGCCATTGTGGCGCAGTGATTAGAGTGCAGTACTGCAGGTTACTTCTGCTACTGCTGCCTGCCTGCAATTTGGCAGGTTCAAATCTCACCAGACTCAGACTTCCATCCTTCCGAGGTGGATAAAATGAGGAACCAGATTGTTGGGGGCAATATGCTGACTCTGTAAATGGTTTAGAGAGGGCTGTAAAGCACTGTTAAAGCGGTACATAAGTCTAAGTGCTATTGCTATTGCTTTCTAGCTACTGTTGTTAAGTGAACCATTGCAGTTGTTAAGTTAGTAAGACAGCCGTTAATTGAATCTGACTCCCCCCCCCCCATTGACTTTGCTTAACTGTCATAAAATGAACCAGTTGCCAAATGTCTGAATTTTGATAGCAGAACCATGGGGTTGCTGGAAGTGTGAAAAATTGTCATAAGGCAGCTTTTGGCTCAGATGAAATTTGATGGGCAGTTTTTCATACACTGCCCTGTGTTTGAAAAACCACCATACAAATTGTTGTGGTTAGCTCTGGCCCAGCTCCTGCCCCAAGGACTGTGGATGTGGGGGAGACATCCACATGCTGCAGGCCTGTTTTGCCCCTGGTGGAATCTGCTGATGAAGGCTCCTCTGAGCAAGAAGACATGAGTGACAGGGAGGAGGAAAGTGTGGCAGACAGCTCAGAAGGAGATCAATTATCTAGCTCCTCCTTGAATTCAGAACAAGTGTTAATGATACAGCCACCCATGCGGAGAGCGATCCATAGGCAACAACTGAGAGATTATTATCAAAGAAAATCAGGCCACCTGTGGTTGGGTGGGGCTGTGGTAATTAGTGAGGCTGCTATAAAGAGCAGCCTGTGGGTTTGGCCATTGTGGAGGATTATCTGATCGTTGTGTTTCATGACTGCTTTACTGACTTGGACCTTTTGTGTGGTGATTTTCCCCCGCTTTGAAACTAAACCAGAGCAAAGTGTGTTTCACTTTGTGAAAGAAGGACTGTGAATTGCCTCACAGCTGCAAGCTAAGTATCACAGAACTGATAAGGGACTTGTACAAATTACCAGTTTGGTTGGAAACAAGTGCTCTTTGCTATCCCAAAAGAGGGCTTGGTTTAAGTGAATTTTCATTATAAAGAACATTGTTTTGAATTTTCAAACGTGTGTGTGTCTGAAATTGTATCTGTGCATTTTTGGGAGGATTCTACCAGAGAGCTCGACAGAACACAAATGATCAAACTCCAAATAGCCTGAATGTATATATCGAAGCAATCTTTTCACCTCAGCAATTGAAATTGTTTTCTTAAAAAAAAAACCCACCAACACCATCAAAGGAATCTATAAAGGTGGAACTTCCTTCATTAATTTTCTAAAATTTACTTTGGTTTCTCTTATATGGATTTTGTTTCTTATAAAGAGAAGAATTTCCACCTACAATCTGAAAGAGAAGAACTTTGCCATTGATTTATGCACATGGGAACTCATTTATTAAATGAAACAAACCATCAATCACTTGGATTGCTGACCCAACATTTAAAGTTTGCTCCCCTTAATAATGAAAACCAGAATATCGGACCAGAATATCTCCGGGACCGCCTTCTGCCGCACGAATCCCAGCAAACGGTTAGGTCCCACAGAGTTGGCCTTCTCCGGGTCCCGTCGACTAAACAATGTCGTTTGGCGGAATGCAGGAAAAGGGCCTTCTCTGTGGCGGCCCCGATCCTCTGGAACCAGATCCCCCGGGAGATCAGAACTGCCCCCACCTTCCTTGCCTTTCGTAAAGTTCTTAAGACCCATCTCTGCCGTCAGGCATGGGGGAACTGAGACATCTCCCCTGGGCCTATACAGTTTATACATGGTATGTTTGTGTGTATGCTTGCTTTTAATAATGGGGTTTTTAGTGTTTTTTAAATTATTAGATTTGTTCTTACATTGTCTTTGTTATTGTTGTGAGCTGCCCCGCGTCTATGGAGAGGGGCGGCATACAAATCTAATCAATCAATCAATAAATAAAATAAAATAAATGTAGAAGTTGAAGATTTGGGGTGGGGGGGGAAGGAAATTTGGTTATCTAGCTTTTCATCTTTAAGATGGTCCTGCAGTTGAGAGCTGAAAATCAGTAGCATAGAGACCAGTATCGCATTTCTACCGGCACAGATGAGGATGCTGCACCGGTAGTAAAACTGGAGCTGCGCATGCATGTGCGTGCTGGTGAGAATTTGCTTCTGCACATGCGCAGTAAACAAAATCTTGCAAGGGGATGCACATGAGATTTTGGCATTTTTTTGCTTCTGCGCCTGCCCGGAAGCAAAAACACCACCAAAATCTCACGTGCGCGTACATTTCCTAGCGAGATTTTGCGCGCAAGCCAGATACCCAAAGCTACACACACAGCACATCAGTAGTGGTGGGAGCAGCAACCACTACTTAGTTAGTCCTCAACTTACAACCACAATTGAGCACAAAATTTACATTGCTATGTTGTTAAGTGAGTCCTGCTCCAATTTGCAACCTTTTTTTTGCCACAGTTGTTAAGCGAATCCCTGTGGTTTGTTAAGTTAATAACACGGTTGTGAAAGTGCAATCTTGCTTTTCGGGGACTTTGGCAGAAGTTCGCAAAAGCTTAAACTGCAACAGTCATAAATATGAGCCAAGTGTCTGAATTTTGATCACATGATCATGGGGATGTTGCAACAGTCATAAATGTCAAAAATGGACATAAGTCATATTAAAGTTCATTGCAAAATCAAAAGCAGAAGCACACACAGATAACTGATTCATCTGGATACAATAACTTCTTTATAAACATAATAACGGATGAATTTACAATACCAGTTGCAGAGTTTTTCTTCAATGTAGCAACAGTTAAAAGTAAAACACAAGCAGCTTCTACTTAGTTCAGAGTGGAGACAGAGTGCAGAGCCAGCCTTAAGCTTAAATTTCAGTTTCAATTCTCTGCACATACTCAGAAGTAGTTAGCTCCTATTGGCTAACTGAGTCGCTATGCCTTTTCATTGGCTGACCTTGTTAACATTGGCTCTCTCAGTTCATGAATATCTTAACAAGTCACTTTTTAAAAAATGTGGTTGTAACTTAAAACAGTCACTGTAAATGTGTCTCCAAGCTGCTGACTTTGATTGGAACCTCGATTTTCGTGGGGGATGCGTTCCCAGACCGCCCGCGAAAGTCGAATTTCCACAAAGTAGAGATGCGGAAGTAAATACACCATTTTTGGCTGTGGACAGTATCACAAGCCATCCCTTAACACTTTAAACCCCTAAATTATCATTTTCCATTCCCTTAACAACCATTTACTCAGCATTATTACTGGTACTCACCATTGAATAAGACACTTAGTGATCCTGATATTTATAAACATAATTATTTATTAACAATAATTATTTTTTTGTTATTTATTTGCAAAAATTATTAGTTTGGTGATGACATATGATGTCATCGGGCAGGAAAAACCGTGGTATAGAAAAAAACTCGCGAAGTATTTTTCAATTAATATTTTTTGAAAAACCATGGTATAGGCTATTCGCGAAGTTTGAACCTGCGAAAATCGAGGGAACACTGCACACACTTACAAACATAGGGAAAATATACAACCTGACATACAGCCTAAGCCCTAACCATGTAAACCTACAAATGCTTACTCAGGAATCTACATTCAACCAGCCTATCACTTTATAAATGTATCAGTATTTACAAACCCAATCTCACCCTGTATTGCCACAGCTAATTATGCTTCCATTTCTGTTATTAGCTTTTCAAATAAATTGAACTTTGAAAGAAAAAAAAAATCCCATTACCTCTTTTCCAGTTCTATCAGACTCCAATATTACAAGCTGTAGAATGTCATGGCATTTCAAAGGCCAAGTACAATCACTTTGCTCTATCAAGCAGAGAATTTCTGGCCCACAGGCCAGTTTCGGGTTGGCTGACGAAAACATTTGAATGTAGAAGAGAAATATTTCCTAACCAACATTCTCCTAATTTAGATCCAAATGAATATATTGCATTAATATTGTCCCAAATGCTGGGGTACAACTGATTTCTGGCACTCAATTACATCTGATTTTATTCATGAATAATACAAGGATTGTGCCAGAATAAAACATTTATCCACTACATATCAGGTATGAAATTCAGCAGATTCTGACAGGTTCTGGAGAATCGGTACTGGAAATTTTGAGTAGTTTGGAGAACCGGCAAATATCACCTGTGGCTGACCCAGAGTGGGGTGAGAAGGGAGATTTTGCAGTATCCTTCCCTTGCCACGGCCACAGAACCAATAGGGGAAAAATTGAATTTCATCCTTGCTGCATATGTCTCCTTTACTACACCTGCAGAAAGTAGACTATTAATACAATTTTATGTTATTAATACAAGGTAAGATATTTTAAATATATTAAGGGGGAAAGCACCTTTCAGCTGTGGCGAGGGGGGCGTTCGCCCAGGTTCGCCTGGTGCACCAGTTGCGACCCTATTTGGACCGGGAGTCACTACTCACAGTCACTCATGCCCTCATCACCTTGAGGCTCGACTACTGTAACGTTCTCTACCTTTGAAAAGTGTTTGGAAACATCAGATCGTGCAGAATACAACTGCGAGAGCAATCATGGGCTTTCCCAAACATGCCCATGTGACTCCAACACTCCGCAGTCTGCATTGGTTGCTGATCAGTTTCCGGTCACAATTCAAAGTGTTGGTTATGACCTATAAAGCCCTTCATGTCTCCGGGACCGCCTTCTGCCGCACGAATCCCAGCAACCAGTTAGGTCCCACAGAGTGGGTCTTCTCTGGGTCCCGTCAACCAAACAATGTCGCTTGGCGGGACCCAGAGGAAGAGCCTTCTCTGTGGTGGCCCCGACCCTCTGGAACCAACTCCCCCCAGAGATTAGAATTGCCCCCACCCTCCTTGCCTTTCGTAAGCTGCTTAAAACCCACCTCTGCCGCCAGGCATGGGGGAACTAAGATACACTTTCCCCCTAGGCCTTCACAATTTATGTATGGTATGTTTGTATGTATGATTGGTTTTTATATAATGGGTTTTTTACTGTTTTTTAGTATTGGATTTTGTTGTACTGTTTTATTGCTGTTGTTAGCCCCCCCCGAGTCTGCGGAGAGGGGCGGCATACAAATCCAATAATAATAATAATAATAATAATAATAATAATAATAATAATAATAATAATAATAATAATAATAATAATAATACCCTAGTTTCAATATCATTTCCTCATTCTGCAGCCTCAGTGTTTAGTGAAATGCTTACAGTTTTTTTCCTCCCATTCAATCATGTCTATTCTTCAGGACTGCCTGGACAAGAAGATTGTGTAGTTTTTTTGGCAAACTTTTTCAAAAGTGGTTTGCCGTTGCCTTCTCTCTAGAGCTGAGAGGAAGTGACTAGCCTCAAGTCACCCAGTTGGCTTTATGCCTAAAGAGGGATTACAACTCCCGATTTCTGGTATGATGCCTTAACCCCCCACAACAAACTGGCTCTCACATTTAAAAAAACATAGCCATCGTATACGAACCATGTATTTAACCAGACATACACATGTGAACATGTTTTATTTCCACTTTCCATAGTTACAGTTTGACAGAAATCAAGTATGGACAGAAGTCAATATTTTTTTAAAAGTTATTGTTTTAAAATACTATCATATCTGAGGCAATCTTACAAGGACATCTTTTGATAGTTAATCTCTGAGCATTTCCTGAGAGGTAAAACTCCTTAACAAAATACCTGATTCTATTATTGTAGAAATACCAAGCTGGGCTACAAAAAATCTAGATGACTGATAAGCGGAAAGAAAGAGAGAGAGAGAGGGAGAGAGACAGAAAACATTAACTTTCCTCTGTCACCTTTTGGTTATTAGTATTTTGCACCACAAAAGTAATAATTATTGAAACATATGAAGAAAATCTAAAAGGCACTTGTGCTTCCAAGCATTAATAATATAACCAAAAAAAAATTCCTTTCACCAAAGATAATACAGTTATTTGTCGACTTTTTAAAAATATTAACAGAAAAACAGAGTCTTCCAGCATGGCATTAAACTTCTTGTTTATAGCATCTTCGATTTAGAAATATATAGAAATCTCACCCAGAAACAAAATGACGATGTTTTCTAAGTTAAAATAGAATAAAATAGAAATACTAATGGTCTAATTAAAACAAATCAGTGTTTTTAATGTCAATTGATGATCTGTTAAGGTGTGCTGCAATTACAGCAAATATTTGATTTAATCAATAATAGTCTTTAATTCTGAGCAAAAAAAGGTTAAGTACGGTCCAGTCATTATGCAAATATTATCCATCTGGAAAATTACATATTAAATCCAAAAATGCTAAATAAGAGACGTCATCTTCAACAGCAAAGCATTACATATTTATTGAAAGTTCAGTGTGATACCAATTTCCCCCATTTATTTTCAAAGTTTGGCATTGAATTGAGCCATCAGTTTTTCCAACCTGATTGCTAAGGCAACATCTCCCCTGATTGTCAATTTTCCAGACATAAAAGCCATCGTTGGCTTTAATTTACCTGGAGGAAAGAAAGGATAAAATGCATTAAACCATCTTAAATACAGTGTTCCCTCGATTTCCACGGGGGATGCGTTCCGAGACCGCCCGCAAAAGTTGAATTTCCGCAAAGTAGAGATGCGGAACTAAATACACCATTTTTGGCTATGGATAGTATCACAAGCCATCCCTTAACACTTTAAACCCCTAAATTACCATTTCCCATTTCCTTAACAACCATTTACTCACCATTATTACTGGTACTCACCATTGAATAAGACACTTAGTGATCCTGATATTTATAAACCTAATTATTTATTAACAATAATTATTTATTTTGTTATTTATTTGCAAAAATTATTAGTTTGCCGATGACGTATGACATCATTGGGCGGGAAAAACCGTGGTATAGGAAAAAAACCACAAAGTATTTTTTAATTAATATTTTTTTAAAAACCGTGGTATAGGCTATTCGTGAAGTTCAAACCCGCGAAAATCGAGGGAACACTGTATTTGAAATATCTCCCTTCCAGAATCCTTCCTATTGGATTTAATAATAGCACCTGGGTGTTTTTTCAATAAATACATCTCTTTACTTTAAACAGCAGTGGTATAATATGGGATTCTATAAAAAAATTTTCTTTACTAATTTCATTATAAAAATGGCCAAAACCCATATCTGTATGATACTACCAAAATGACCTAACAGGATATATAGTCTTTCAAGTTCTCCAGAATTCTAGATGTCAATAATAATAACAAAAAGGCAATAAGCATTAAGCTGTAAATATCAGGACATTAAGCTTTCTGGTCAAAGTTAAACTTCTGGTTTAATTTTTAACGTTTCTTCTTTCTTCCCTTTCGTATATTTATGAGAGGATTTTGCCTAAAGATGACCTCCAAAGATCCTTGAATGCTTGAAAAGTCAACCCTGACTTTTTAGTTGCTTTTAATAAAGATATTATCTTTATAACATTGTGAAAGAGGGCTGAGAAAATATTTACAGACCCCTCATTATCTTGGACATAAACTGTTTCAACTCCTAGCCTCAAAACTACACTGTAGAGTACTGCACACCAGACCAACTAGACACAAGAACAATTTTTTCTCAAACTCCATCACTCTGGTAAACAAATAGGGTATTTCCCCTCCATTAATTCTCAATTTGAACACATGTACATCATTAATTATCTGCAAATGTTAGCGTAGGTTTTGAATAGAAACAAAAAGTTGAATTTAGTACCACCCGGTACAACTTCACATTATCTCCATCAATTGAATATAAAATTCAATACCGTTCCCACTGTATAGTAGCTGTCTCTAAAAATAGTAAATATTTCAAAAAGCAATACAGTGGTCCCTTGACTTTCGCGAGGAATACGTTCCAAGACTGTCCGTGAAAGTCAAATTTCCTCAAAGTAGAGACGCTCCCTTCCTTCCTTCCTCCCCCTCCCTCCTCCATTCCTGGTTTTACTTACCCCAAGAACCCGCAACGGCAATGGGCCGGCAAGCTGGGGGCTTTGTTGCGCGGCGGTGGGTGGCAGTAAGGCTTGGCTTCAAGTGGAGCGTGCCAAAGCTCCGAGAATTAAAGGGGAGGGATCGGGAGACTGGGGTGGAAGGGGAGCTTTTATTTAAAGAAGCAGGATGGCTGGTGGGGGGAGGAGGAGTGTTAAAACGCACAGTATTGCATATCGGGCGGCTGCGGGAAAATGTTCAAATGTTCAAAAAAGTGGAGTATTTTTTTATTAATATTTGTTGAAAAACTATGGTATAGCCTTTCCGCAACAGTCAGACCCGCAAAAGTCAAGGGACCACTGTACCCCAAATGAAGGATTGAGGGGAAAAATCTGATTAAACAAGGGTAAACATATTCAAGCTACTTACCTGAAAACATTTTTACAAAATCACTGCCAGACATGCTCATAATCACGTCGACCTTTCCAGGTGCATCCCCAATTCCTGCACTGCCTCCTTTGTTCTTAAGATCAATGAACCATGCTCCTCCTTCTTCACCTAAAACAAGAATCCATGTATAGGAGATAAATTAGTGGCATGTTTCTTTCATTTACAAGCTAAACAACTTCAATATAACATTTGGACTGCAATTTTTACTGAAATACCTGTAAAAAAGAAAAGACAAAACACAACTAAAAGCCAATTGTATGTGATCTTACTTCTGTTGGTAATGATTTCAAAAGCTTTTAAATCACTTTCAACTCTGTCTTTTGATTTCCCGTGCAATTTCGATTTGTATCCTGCTCTTCCTCTCAGTTTTGGGGCATGTTATATACCATAATTTTCAGAGTATAAGACGCACCTTTCCTCACCCCCTAAAAAGGCTGAAAATTTGGGTACATCTTATACTCTGAATGTAGCTTTTTCGAAGTTTTTTCCCCCAGCCCTAACAAGGTGCTAATGATCTTCTCAGCTCTTACAACCTATAGGCTTTTAAATTGCTACTCCCTCCGAAAAAGGTTTTTTCCAGTCCTAAGTCTTTGCAGGCTTTTTTTCATTACTACTTGCTCCAAATAAGGTTTTTTTAAAGCCCTAACCAGGGGATAAAATAATGTGCTGAAGCTGACCAGACTAGGGATGCTAGCCAGATGAATACCTAGTAGGCAGATTTTTCCTGCAAACCCCCCCCCCCCAAAAGGGTGCGTCCTATACTCTGGTACACCTTATGTAGTGGTACCTCTACTTACAAACTTAATTCGTTCCATGACCAGGTTCTTAAATGGAAAAGTTAGTAAGAAGAAGCAATTTTTTCAATAGGAATCGATGTAAAAGCAAATAATGAGTGCGATTGGGGAAACCACAGGGAAGGTGGAAGCCCTGTTTCCTCCCAGGAGGTTCCTAGAGAGGCCCTATGGAGGCTTCTCCCCACCTTTTCTGGCCCAGTTTTCCCCCAGGAGATTCCTAGAGGGGCCCTGCCTTTTCCGGTTACAGTTTTGGAGCCTCCGGTTTGTAAGTGGAAAATGGTTCTTGAGAAGAGGCAAAAAAAATCTTGAACACCTGGTTCTTATCTAGAAAAGTTCATAAGTAGAGGCATTTGTAGATAGATGTACCACTGTACAGTGATCCCCCGGGTATTGCGACCCCGATCATTGCGAAACGGCTATATGGCGATTTTGCAACCCGGAAGTAAAAACACCATCTGCGCATGCGCGCCCTTTTTTCTATGGGCACGCATGCGTAGATGGCGCCGGGCAGATCAGCTGCTGGGCGGCTTCCCTGGGTCTCCCCTTGCTGGCGGGAGGGCGAGAAGCCCCCCCCAGCACCTGCTCGCCCGCCATTCGCCCGGCTCGCCCGCCATTCGCCCGGCTCGCCCGCCCTTCGCCGCTCGCCCGCCCTTCGCCCGGCCACCCGCCGTTCGCTCGCTGCTCGCCCACCCTTCGCCCGGCCACCCGCCGTTCGCTCTCTGCTCGCCCGCCCTTCGCCCAGCCACCCGCCGTTCGCTCGCTGCTCGCCCGCCCTTCGCCCGGCCACCCGCCGTTCGCTTGCTGCTCGCCCGCCCTTCGCCCGGCCACCCGCTGTTCGCTCGCTGCTCGCCCGCCCTTCGCCCGGCCACCCGCCGTTCGCTCGCTGCTCGCCCGCCCTTCGCCCGGCCACCCGCCGTTCGCTCGCTGCTCGCCCGCCCTTCGCCCGGCCACCCGCCGTTCGCTCGCTGCTCGCCCGCCCTTCGCCCGGCCACCCGCCGTTCGCTCGCTGCTCGCCCGCCCTTCGCCCGGCCACCCACTGTTCGCTCGCTGCTCGCCCGCCGTTCGCCGCTCGCCCGCCCTTCGCCCGGCCACCCGCCCTTCGCCCGGCCACCCGCCGTTCGCACGCTGCTCGCCCGCCCTTCGCCGCTCGCCCGCCCTTCGCCCGGCCACCCGCCGTTCGCTTGCTGCTCGCCCGCTCGCCCTTCGCCCGGCCACCCGCCGTTCACTCGCTGCTCGCCCGGCTACCCGGGTTCGTTTGGCTTCGGGACATGCCGGCGGCGATGTTTTAAAACAGCCGCGCGGCTTCCCAACTGAGTCCCGAAGCCAAACGCGGAAGTTCGCCTTTGACTTCAGGACTCAGTTGGGAAGCCGCGCGGCTGTTTTAAAACGTCGCCGCCGGCATGTCCCGAAGCCAAACGAACCCGGGTGGCCGGGCGAGCAGCAAGCGAACGGTGGGTGGCCGGGCGAAGGGCGGGCGCGCGGGTAGGCAGGCGGCGGACAAGCGGCGGGCGCGGCAGCAGCGAGGAGTTTGTGTGGGCATCGGGGAAACCCCAATCTTCGGCTCCTCGCTAGCGCTGCAGAAGTAAAAACACCATCTGCGCATGCGCAGATGGTGTTTTTACTTCCGCAGCGCTACTTCGCGAAAACCCGATCATTGCTAGGGGTCCTGGAACGGAAC
Organism: Erythrolamprus reginae; assembly: GCF_031021105.1. Classification (NCBI taxonomy): domain Eukaryota; kingdom Metazoa; phylum Chordata; class Lepidosauria; order Squamata; family Dipsadidae; genus Erythrolamprus; species Erythrolamprus reginae. The sequence goes on from NC_091951.1 coordinate 248,529,572, forward strand.
CCTCGCAATGATCGGGGGATCACTGTACTCTGAAAAATATGGTAAGCTTTTCAGCTACGTAGCAATAGTATTATTTAAAAGAGCTGGTGTCATATAAACTTTGATCCGAAAGAAGGCATGGCTAACACCGCGGCACGACAGAGTTTCCCCTCACTCTGTAGGGGAATGCCAATATCCACGCTGCTTGGAGACCTGGTTCAGAAGATCTCTTGGAATTGAAATACGTGAGAAAAGAAAGAATGAAGTACTAGTGGAGGAAAATGGAGTAGATAACAGAAGAAAAAAAGACTGATGAAACTATTATAAATGATGAAAAGGGAAAGAATACTGATAATTCAATATTGACTAATGATAACTGATGAATATATTGAAACTTATAATGACTCCACCGGCCATCTAATACAATGCAATGTCTTAAAATATGTATAGAATCCTTACCAGATAATTCAAACTGATAAACTCCTTGAGTTGCGTTTACAATATCTTCATTTATCATTCCTTTTATAAGTTTAAATGTTTCTGCTACGGGCCCTGCTGGTTTATCTGTAGCGAAGTGAACATGGAGTTTGTCTCTATCAGGTCCTTCAGCCTTTGTTTTATCAGGACCTTCATTTTTCCCAATATCTTGTTTTTTCCCTTCTTTGAAGGTTGGAGAAGCTCCTATAGGACCAACAGCAAGAAATAAAATTAGTGTTTGTGTTTTGGCAAAGGATGATTTAAAATCTCTAGAGAGATTTATTCTTAATTTGGTCTGATTCCACCATTCTGTATTCAGGACCAAGATTTCCTTCTCTTTTTAAGAGTGTTCTTAGAATTTCTATTCAATAAAAAAACAGGATCAGCAATCAAAAAAACTATCCCACCAGAACAAACTGAATTAAAAGGCGATAGTATGGTGATTCAACGTAGCTTCATAATAACAAATGTACATATTTATTGACAATTAAAATAAATAGATATGAAGTCATGCCAGTTGTACTTAATCAACCAACTGAATGAGCCACAAAAATGCTTTCTCCTAAATTCATTCATTAATTTTTTGGGCGTATGGCGATGTTACATTAGCCAGGAGACTACAAGGCTAACTCAGAGTAGTAGTTTTATTGACTGCTAGCCTTGCTTGGTTCATGCCCGCACATTTTCCAAGGTGTGCCACAAGTTGGTGAGCTAGCTCTGCTCCAGAAAGGCCAATGGCTTTCCTGCGGTGACTCTTACCCTCCACCAAAGCCACCTCACAAACAGTTATCGCAACCGTGAAGACCCAGCGCCAGCAGGAGTCCAACCGTCTGCATGAAGTGCTGGCTCATCTCCCCATCAAAATGGTACCTATTTATCTACTCGCATAGAACTGCTAGGTGGGAAGAAGCTGAGGCAAGTAACAGGAGCCTCACCATGCCACCTACTGCTAGGATTCGAACCACTGGAGCCAAAACCATCTCCAGTGACATTAATAGCAACAGCACTTAGATGCAGTAGTGGGTTGCAACTGGTATGGGTGAGATTGGCGATCCTTTAGCAGAAATGTAGATGCACACGCATCTCCGCATGCCCGATGTGAGAATTGGCTTCCAGGCATGCGCTGAAGCAAAATCTCATGTAAGGACACTTTCACACGTGAAATTTTGCCCATTTTTGGTGGTTTTGTATCAGTGAAATCAGTGAAAACCTCGCTTGCGCATCCTCCCATGAGATTCGGCTTCCAGCACATGCTCAGAAGCTGAATCTTGCACGAGGATACGTGTGCGCGCCCACCGGATGCACAGTGCACTGGTCTCCAGGAGCGTTCCGGTAGCGGTGAAAGGTAGGGACCCCACCTGCTTAGACGTATATAGCACTTCATAGTGTTTTACAGCCCTCTCCAAGCGGTTTACCCACAACCAATTGCATCCTCGTTTTAGCGACCTCAGAAGGACGGAAGGCTGAGTCAACCTTGAGCCAGTGAGAATCGAACTACCCAACTGCTGGCAATCAGGAGTCAGCAGAATTAGCCTGCAGTACTGCATTCTAGCCACTGTACCACCACGCCTCTTGTCCTACAGCCAGGGGTGGGCAGCAAGCAGGACGGGGTGGAACACAGTTCCACTAGTGGAAATGAAGCTGTGTGCCCAGCTCCAGCTGACCATCCCCCCTCCCATCCTCCTCCTCAGAAAGCAGCAGGGAGACCAGCACCAGCAGGAATTGCAGGGCACCCATTTCCTCCTCCCCTCTTTTCTCAACAGCTGATTGGCACCCGTTCGCCTAGCTACCCAGCCGAAGGCAGGGGGCGACTAAGGAAGGAGACCGCAGGAAACGCGAACCAAATTGAGAGCAACACTGGTGAGGTTGTAAGTTGAGGACTTAACAGTTCACTTGCACGATGATTGTTCAAGCCACTCCCACCTGGTCACATGGCCTGCAAGCCACTCCTGCCCAGTCACATGACCATCAAGCCACACCCACAAAATAACCCACACCCACAGTGTGGCAGTAAAATTTTTGGCTGCCCTTTACTGCCTACATCATATTCTGTGAACCAGACTAATACTTTATCCTAATATAAAAACAAAACAAACCACATTATGGTTTACTGTGATTCATGAATCCAGCCATTGGCTTGCATTCAAACGAGTTTGTCCAATAACCAAAGTCTTGATAGAACTGATCCATTTTTCACAGCCTTGCAGATTTTACATGTTTTGCATAATTCCAGAATTCTTTCCAGAATTGATCTGGAGATATATGGAAATGATGGGGGACATCAGGAACCTCCCCCTCTCCCACTTCTCCTTCTTCAATCCTGGGCCAGCAAGTGATAAAGGCAAAGTAGTTTCTTTACCTTGTGCTTCCATTTTCATTGCTATCGTATCAGGATCCACATCTAAAAAAAAATCTGGTATCAAAGGATAACCTAAAATGCAAACAGAAATAATAAGGTTTAAAAAAGGAAAAAGAATTACCCTTCATATGATAATATCAGACTATTAATTTAAATCTGCTGGTGTTATTTACAGCAAACACACAAAATGCAACCCTACATGTGTTCAAATATTTAAATATTTGCAAAGATCCATTTCAGCAACCAGAATGGGCTGATTACCAAATGTAAATATGCATACAGGCCATGGAACTCACATGCATCAGAATTATTTTTTGAACCAATTGTCTAGGACAGTTCGCTGGCTGGGGAATTCTGGGAGTTGAAGTCCAAATATCTTCAAGTTGCCAAGGTTGGGAAACACTGGTCTAGGACACAGAATTTCATGGGAGTGATGGAATAGTTTGGGGAAAACTTGCTAAGTGTCAGCAATACAACTGCATTTACAGCCGTTTGCAGCATCCTGTGTTCACATGACTATATTTTGCTGGAAATTGGCGCTTTTGTTTTTCAGCAAAACTGTGCTATAGCACAGGGGTTCCTAATCCTAGCATTGCAGCCCACTACCAGGCCATGGTCTATTCAGAACCAGGCCATGAGAGCAGCTTCCCAGCAGATGAGCAGCTCATTGGCCCAAGCGCCAGTGGTGCACATGTGTGTGTGTAGCTCCACCTGTAGTCGAGCTGTGTGCACATGGATGTGGGCGCCTGCCCACCCTTCCTGCAGGCTGGTTCCCCTCTCCCACCTACCTGGGATGTCAAGCTGCAAACGTTGAGGACCGTTTCAATGGTTTTATTTAATGACTGTGGCATTCGCTTAATGACCACCGCAAAAAAAGATTGTAAAATCAAGTCCATCGCATGACTTACAACCATAACTTATGATCCGTATAGGCAGCCATCATTAAAGTCATCACTCTTAAAACAATGCCTAAAGTTCAACTATCTGTCTGTGAGATCCAGTTCCCTCCTGGGTTATTAAGATGCTCAGGAGATAGAGTGGATCCATGCAATATCTCTTAAGCCTTGAAAGCTTCTCATGAAGTTGTGGATGGACACTTCAATCCTGGACAATTAATGTCCCAAGCCTACTTTCCCTTTCGGAAGAACACTGTTGAGAAAGTGATCAGGCAGAGAATTTTGGAGCAACCAAATCTTGGATCGAGTGGATTATCAGAACCCGTTCCAATTAGGTTTCGGAAAGATAGCAGTGTACCAATACTTTCAACCATTACCATACGGAGGGATACCTATGGCATTAAGGAGCATGAGAGCTGCATGACACAATAGAAGAAAATACACTTTTTTCACACAGATTTCAAATGGCATGCTGTACTCCCTTACTATCCTGCTGGTAATGAATCAAAGAGACAGAAGAGGAGACACCAAACATGGCGTATCTAAGGTGAGTAACCTCACTAACTCTTGCTGAAGAAAATAATTGATATCAGAATTGCCTATTGCTTATGTTAGGTACAGTGTTTCTCAAATAGTGGGGCAGGCCCCCCCTGGGGGAACGCAGAGCGATATCCGGGGGGGGGGACACATGACCCTGGGGAACGTGTTTCTTTTTCCCCGCAGGGAGTAGGGTTTTTTGCACCGAACAATAGCACACAGCACAGGAGATCTGAAGTCCATATAACAAACCCTTAAGAGACACCATGGAAAAATATTTAACAGGGATGAAAAGAAAGGAAAGAGACAGAGATAATGAGATAAGTCTCCCAAAAGCTAGGATGAGGAAATATGATGACGTTTATGTAGTGCTTGGCTTCACCGTGACTATGGTGGGAGACGAGGAAAGACCGGTAGGTTTACTGTGTCTAAAAATGTTGGCAGTGGACAGCATGAAGCCAAATAAATTAAATTAAACACATTACACCCCAATCACGCTCCAACTCAAGCCGCTTGAGTTTTTTCAGCGAAAACGTGCTGGACATTGCAAACAATCTTCCCAGCGGAGTGTTGGGTGGGCGTGAAATGCTTACTTCTTCCTAGGGTGTGTGTGTGCGTAACAGAAAATAATTGAGAAACAATGTATAAAATGCATCAGGAATGCATTTTCAAATTCGACTTCCATCAAATCCTAATTCCTCACAAAATGCTCACCCCAAACAGGATTACCAGGTGAAGGTTCTCTTGAACTTCACTCCTGCGTAGAGCAGTAGGGAAAACCTAGGAGAACCAGATCCACCACCTGTTGCAGCCTTTCCAGGATTAAGAAGCACCAAAGTAAGTGACTCATGCCCTTGCACGTCTCAATTAAATGAGTCCACTTTGCTCTACATTGGTTTGGTCTTTATGTTCTAAAAGGCACCACTGATATAGAACATGGTGGCTCAGTGATTGGTACTAATTAGTGTAACAGAATGATACTTATCTTGTAGGAACTTTATTGGTAGTTAGGAGTCTTCCAGACACAATTCAAGATATTAATGATCTCCAATAAATTCCAAAATGGCTTGGGGTCTAATTACTTTTCCAACCATCTCACAAGGCAGAATCTTCTTAGCCAACATGATGTAGCCAGGATAGAGCAATGCAAGTACCTCTCATAAGATCAAGGCAGTGGGATTATATAAACTCACCTGCTTAGTCACAGTATCCTCAATGATTGAGCATTCTTCCCCCTGAGCTAGGATGATCCCCACCCTTTCTGGCATTTAACAAGGGCATAAATTATATTTTCTTTCAAGGTCTTTGGAATGAAGAATGTTCAGGTAGTCCTTGAGCTGCGAATGTAATGGAGTCGGCCCAGAATGTAATGGAGCCTGCGTTGAGGATTCATGGGAGTGAATCTTGTACCTTGGAAGCTCCATTTGGCCTGCAACGTGCCAGAGGAAGCCCACAGAAGCCCGAAGCGTCAGAGGGGCACATCTGCCCCTCAGAAACTCCATTTCGACCTGCGACACGTAGGACAAATGTTGCAGAGCCTCTGCAGTTTTTTGTAAGGGCGAACAACTGCTTTGGTGCTGCAAGATTCATAGTTTTGGGACTTATCACGTGGATTCCAAAAGATCTCCTGTTTGGTGAATTAGTGCAGGGAAAGCACCCCAGAGGGAGACCACAGTTGCAATATAACAATATCTTATTTAGAGGGATTTAAAGGCCTTGGGAATGGACATTAACAGCTGGGAAACCTTAACCTCTGATGGTTCAGCTTGGAGGCTAAAGACACAGCATGGCCTTCCATTTCGAGGAGACACATGTTCGGCAGGCTGAGGCAAAGAGGCAGTCACAGAACCAGCAAAATCTGAGGGCTGGGCAAGGGACAGAATGGATCTACCCTTAGTGTGGAAGGGATTGCCATTCTCGGATTGGCCTTTTTAGCCACACTACATGCTGTTTTAGGAACTCTTTCCAGAGCATGAGACCATTACCTTTCGAGACTGAAGGTTGACAAAGTAATGTAATGCTTATCACATAATTTTGAACATTTGCTAAGGGAACACCCGTAACCTGGGGATTATCTTTAGATAATCTTTATCTTTAGAGGGAGATTATAGTCGTTTGCGATTTTATAGACAGACACATCCATATATAAACCACTTTTCCCAAAGCGTTTTCCCACTTTTCAAAAAGTAAAATGATTAGATGTTATAGGAATTGCTGAAATACAGGAAGTCCTCAATGTACGACCACAACTGAGCCCCAGATTTCCATTGCTCAGAGACAGTTGAGTTTTGCCCCATTTTACGAACTTTCCTGCCACAGCTGTTAAGGGAATCAGTGTGATTGTTATGTTAGTAAAACGGTTGTAAAGTGAATCTGGTTTCCCCATTGATTTTGTTTGACAGAAGGTCGCAAAACGTATCACATGACCCTGGGACACTGGAACCATCATAAATCTGAGCCACTTGCCAAGCATCTGAATTTTGACCATGTGACCATGTAGAACCATGCAGTGTGAAAACTGGTCATATGTCGCTTTTTTTCAGTGCCGTTATAACTCTGAACTGTTACTTAGCAAACTGATGTAAATCGAGGACCATTTGTAATTAAAAGTCTTTTTTTTTTTGGTAAACTAAAAATATTGATATAATCAAGGTAACAAATTAGAAATGGATTGGGCTGGGTACAGACTTAGCAATACATAAAAGTAAAACAACTGGAACCAGTGTGATTTATGTTAGCAACTATGAGTCAATTAGACACATGGCACATATTTTTTGTCATTTTTGTGCAATACACATTTCAATGTGCTAAAAATTACGTCCACGTTACCTGGAGCGACTGCATATACATCAAAGTTCTTAATCCCTTCTTCTCTCAATAAAACCTCATCAATAATGAAGTTCCCGGTGAAACTTTTTGGCTTTGATAAAATACAATAGGCAGCATCTGCTAAAATGTCTGTTTTCCTGCATTGTTTTTCTACACCAGCTCCTCCCAGCATGTCCATTGCAGAGGTGTATATAGCTAAAAACACAGAAGAAGGAAGGTGTTGATTTAATAATGATTTTTTAACAGTATAGGTAGTACCTGGCTCAATAATGATAACTGTGAGAGGGATCTTGAAGTTCTAGTGGACAATCATTTATTTAAGGAATTACACTACAAGCTTGGTCCAGTTGTTTTTGCTGGCTTTTTTGGCAGCTGCAATACCCTGCTGGCGCATAAATAAAACCCTTTTAACAGAGGGTTAGAATCAAGTTCATATAAAGTGTTAATACCACTTTATAATGCCTTGGCAAGGCCACACTTGGACCACTGCATCGAGTTTTGGATATCACGATGTAAAAAAGATGTAGAGATTTTAAAAAGAGTGCAGAGAAGAGCAACAAAGATTATTAGGAAACTGGAGGCTAAACCATATAAAGAACGGTTGTTGATGACCTGATAGCAGCGTTCCAATATCTCAGGGGCTACCAAAAAGAAGAGGGGATGTCAACCTATTCTCCAGAATACCTGAAAGCAGGCAAGAAGCAATAGGTGGAAACTAATCAAGGAGACAAGCAAATTAGAACTAAGGAGAAATTTCCTGATAAAACAATTAATCAGTGGAACAGTTATGAATGCTCCAACACTGGAGATCTTTAAGAAGATATTGGACAGCCATTTGTCTGAAACGATACAGGTTTCCTGCCAAAGTAGGGGATTGGACTAGAAGACCTCCAAGGTCTTTTTCAATTTTGTTATTCTGCCTCCTCTGAAAAAAGGAATATCAAAAGTATAGTTTTGGGCAAATGGTCAGATGCACCTCACAATATCTACTCACAGCCCAGACACCTGTTGCAATTTCTGTCCATTCTCAACCACCCCAAGAGCCTTTTATATGGCTCCATTCTTCACTTTGTCTCACCAGGCCCAATTCCAAGAACAGCTTATTTTGAACACCTCCACTTTAAAATGATTATTCTTTCCACTCCATCAGTACATTGGAAAGAAATTACTGTGTGTAGTAAAGACATTAAGGACTGGCAGGATAACACGCTGAAAACAAAAACAACTTGGACCAAGCTTGAAGTGTAATTCCTGATATTTGCAAAAATGGAGGGCAATAAAAAAAGAAACAGATGGAAGATAAACTGGCCAGGTACAATCAAAGATGACACAAATAACCGCTCCAAACTTGACTGTAAAAAAATATGAGTTCAGTAACCGAGTTGTCGAAGCGTGGAACTCATTACCGGACTCCATAGTGTCATCCCCAAACCCCCAACACTTTACCCTTAGATTATCCACGATTGACCTTTCCAGATTCCTAAGAGGTCAGAAGGGGCGGGTACAAGTGAACTAGAGTGCCTTCCGTCCCCTGTCCTATTGCTCTCCTATATCTCATATACCGTTCTTCTATTCCTATATCTCTTCTTCTGTTCTTTCATTGATATGTTCTATTACTATATCTTCTTTTCTATTCTTTCATAGATATATTTTACTAAGAGTATCTCCTCTATAACCTTCATCATGTATTTTACTATGTATATATATACCCACTCAAACTCTCATTGTGTATTGGACAAAATAAATAAATAATTTTTTAAAAAAATAGGAGTTTACACGGATTCAGAGAAGCAGTTACTGATTAGAGAAATGATATCCGATATCAAAAGGAATAGCATTTAGACATATACCGCTTCACAGTACCACTTTACAGCTCTAAGCAGTTTGCAGAGCCAGCCTATTGCCCCCAACAATCTGGGTCCTCATTTTACGAACCTCGAAAGGATGGAAAGCTGAATCAACCTTAAGCTGGTCAGGATCAAATCCCAGACTGTGGGCAGAAGTTACCTTGGAATACAGTAATGCCTCGTTTTTCGTGGGAGATGCGTTCCAAGACCACCCGTGAAAAATGAATTTCCGTGAAGAAGAGGAAATATTTTTTTTAATGTATTTAATTAGTATTTGCATTAAACAGTCGTTCTATAATGTTTCTCAGCTGGAACTACATGTGATATCCTACCAGTTTCTTTAATAGAGTACAGTAGTACTGTAGAAGAATTTTATGAATTTTTAATGGATTTAAAATTTTCAATGGATTTAATGGATTTAAGGCCTCTTTGAAAACCCGTGAAGTAGCAAATCTGCAAAAGATGAACTGCGAAGTAGCGAGGGATTACGGTACTCCATTCTAACCACCATGGTTCTTCGTCCATCGGGTCATTATTATTATTTATTATTATTATTTATTAGATTTATATGCCGCCCCTCTCCGTAGACTTGGGCGGCTCACAGCATACAATAAGACAATTCATAACAAATCTAATAAATTTTAAAAACATTTAAAAACACCATTATTAAACCAGACATACACATAGACACACCATACATAAATTATATAGGCCCGGGGGAGGGAGGGGGAATGCCTCAATTCCCCTATGCCTGACGGCAGAGGTGAGTTTTAAGGAGTTTACGGAAGGCAAGAAGGGTGGGGGCAGTTCTAATCTCCAGGGGGAGCTGGTTCCAGAGGGCTGGGGCCGCCACAGAGAAGGCTCTTCCCCTGGGACCCGCCAGACGACATTGTTTAGTCCAGTGTTTTTCAACCAGTGTGCCGTGGCACACTAGTGTGCCGCGAGACATGGTCAGGTGTGCCGCGAAGCTCAGAGAGAAAGAAAACAAGAGAGAGAGAAAGCAAGAGAGAAAGAAAGCAAGAAAGAGAGAGAAAGAAAGAGAGCTAAAAAAAAGAGAGAGAAAGAGAACAAGAGAGAAAGAAAGCAAGAGAGAGAGAGAAAAGAAAAGAAAGAGAGATAAAGAGATAGAGAGAGAGAGAGAGAGAGAAAGCAAGAGAGAGAAAGAAAGAGAGAGAGGGAGGGAAGGAGAGAGAGAGAAAGACATAGAGGGAGATAGGGAGGGAGAGAGAAAGAGAGCAAAAAAGAGAGGAAGGAAGGAAGAGAAAGAAAGAGGGATGGAGAGAGAGAGAGAGAAAGAGGAAGGAAGGGAGAGAAAGAGGGAGGGAGAAAGAAATAGAGTGAAGGGGAGGAAGAGAGAGAGAGAGAATTTTTTTGTCCAAACTTTTTTTAGCCCCCCTCCCCCCCGCTCAATGTGCCCCAGGGTTTCGTAAATGTTAAAAATGTGCCGCGGCTGAAAAAAGGTTGAAAATCACTGGTTTAGTCGATGGGACCCGGAGAGGGACTTAACTGGTTGCTGGGGTTTGTGCGGCAGAAGGCGGTCCCCAGAGATATTCTGGTCCGATGCCATGAAGGGCTTTATAGGTCATAACCAACACTTTGAATTGTGACCGGAAATTGATCAGTCAAATGCAAGTGAACAACTGAAGGAATGAGATTCCAATCCAAATTTAGCACATTAAAAACCAGAAGCAGATCAGTTAACCTTTCAATAACAACAACAATAAAAGCAAGGCTCATACCTGTTTGAGGCCATAAAGCATTAACAGCAACTTCTCCTCTAAATTCTTCTGCCATTCCCAGCACACACATGGACATTCCGTATTTAGAAATAGTATAGGCTAAAACAGAAGACAAAGACTCAGTCCTTTAGAATAGTTGAAAGTTTAATTTCCTTTATACGCAGGCATAGCCTGCTGCACTTTATTTATTTTTTAAAAAACCATTCTGAAAGGGAGAAAGCGAAGGAGAGACATCAGCTTTATCATTGTGGGAAATAAAAAAACTAGCTCAGACATGCTTCTGATATGATCCACCAAGGATCATCTTATCTGCACTGCTTTTTTGAAGACTTTATTGCAATCCAGTAAATAGAATGTTATCTCATAAATCAAGAGTTCCCCAACCATTCCGGACCGGTGGGGGCGCGGAGGTTCCATGTGAGTGTCTGGCAAGCACATGCACAGCTGCATTTGCGCAAGCATTCATGCGTGCCTGCCACTCATGCAAATGGGGTGTGCATGCACGCACTCGTACAAATGGTGCGTGTGTGCACGCATGCACAAGCCCTGTTTCCATGGCACGGTTGCAAACAGCTCACGGACCACTACTGACCCGCAGTCCAGAGGTTGGGGACCCTCTGCCATAAATAGTAATAGCACTTAAGACTTATATACCACTTCACAGTGCTTTACAGCAGTGTTTTTCAACCAGTGTGCCGTGGCACACTAGTGTGCCGCGAGACATGGTCAGTTGTGCCGCAAAGAAGGAAGCTCAGGTTTTGGTCTCGCACCTTTTTGCTGAGAGAGAGAGAGAAAGAGAGAAAGCAAGAGAGAGAGAGAAAAGAGAGAGAAAGCAAGAGTGAGAGAAAGAGAAAGAAAGAAAGAGAGAAAGAAAGAAAGAGAGAAAGCAAGAGAGAGAAAGAGAGACAAGGAGAGGAAGGGAGAGAGAGAGAGAAATGAGCAAAAAGGGGAGAAAAAAAGAGAAATGAGAAAATGATTGAGACAGAGAATGAGAGGAAAGAGAGAGAAACAAAAGAGAGAGAGAAGTGGCTCTTGATTTAAAGCATATGATAAAAAGCACCCAAAGAATAAGAGAGAAAACCCCCCCAGCTCTCACCTGTTTTTGGAAAGGGTTCCAGAATGTGTACACACACACACACAAGGGGGGGGGGGAGAGACAGGGATGGAAAAAGAGAGGAGAGGGTCTTAGGGTGTCATTTTGTGTCATTTTGGTTGGTGGTATGCTCCAGGATTTTGTAAATGGAAAAAAATGTGTCGTGGCTCAAAAAAGGTTGAAAATCACTGCTTTACAGCCCTCTCTAAGCGGTTTATAGTATCAGCACACGGCCCGCAACAATCAGATCCTCAGTGGATGTTCCTTGACATGCAAGTCTCGAAAAAATGACCAATTATTATTATTATTATTATTATTATTATTATTATTATTATTATTATTATTTAGGTTTGTATGCCGCCCCTTTCCAAAGACTCGAGGTGGCTCACAGAATAGATACAACCATAAGCATGTAGCATAAATCTTATAATTTAAAAAACAACTAAAAACCCTAGTGTTAATACACAATCATATAGTCCAATCACACCATACATCACAACTATTGGTCAGAGGGGCAAGGTCTAATTGCCCCAAGCCTGGTGACTTAGGTGGGTCTTTAGGCTCTTGCAGAAGGCGAGGAGGGTGGGGGCAGTACAACCTGATTCCAGAGGGCTGGCGCCACCGCAAAGAAGGCTCTTCCCCCAGGCTCCACCAAACGTCATTGTTTGGTTGATGGGACCTGGAGAAGGCCAACTCTGTGGGACGTAACCGGCCACAGGGATTTATGTGGCAGAAGGTGGTCTGCCTTCTGCCACAGAACTAGCCTACGAAGGGAACTTAGTTCTTGACACCGGAACCCAGTTTTGTAACTGCGGTTTCAGGCAGTCCTCAATTTATGATCATTTGCTCAGCAACCATTCACAATGGAAACTAGAAAGCTACTTATGATCAGAATTCAAAGACGGATGAGGGCCCCCCCACAAACACCATGACTGCATTTTGGGGGCACTTGGCAACTGGAGCATATTTATGGTGGTATGCAGCAGCATCGCCGTCGAATGAATGTGATTTACATTTTGACCAGAAACTGGCTCTTACTTCTGGTTTCTAATAAAACCCCTACATTGAACAATGGGTTCATTTAATACCCCGCCACTCCCTTTGCTTAACCGCCGCCAAAAAGATGGTAAAATCTGGCACATGCAATGACTCCCACCTTCTGCTGCACAAATCCCAGTGGCCGATTAGGTCCTACAGAATTGGCCTTCTCCGGGTCCCGTCGACTAAACCATGTCATCTGGAGGGACCCAGGGGGAGAGCCTTCTCTGTGGCGGCCCCAGCCCTCTGGAACCAACTCCCCCCAGAGATTAGGACTGCCCCCACCCTCCTCGCCTTTCTCAAGTTATTAAAAACTCATCTTTGCCGCCAGGCATGGGGAAACTAACACACACCCCAATTGCCAAGGCTGGTGTATGATTTAATTGGTTGTGCGATTATTTTATTTTATTATAAGGGTTTTAAATTGTATTTTAAAATTGGATTTGTACACTGTTTATGTTGTTGTGAGCCGCTCTGAGTCCTCGGAGTGGGGCGGCATACAAATCTAATAAATTATTATTATTATTATTATTATTATTATTATTATTATTATTTATTATTATTATTAATGAATGCCATGGCTTAGGTTCATAATTTGGGACTCAATTATGGTCACAAGCCAAGGACTAGGCGTACTAGCTAGGAGCTAAATATGCTAGATGACTGCATGGCACATGAGGGGGGGGAAGCGCTAAACCCACAGGAGCAGATGATGACTATTATCACTGAGCACAAACTCACATACTTACAATTCCTCTTTGGGATAAGCAGCATTACGAAAAGTTCAATAAACAAGTAAGAAACAATAAGCCACCAAAATGAACATATCAGATAAGAAAAAAGAAAGGAAACATAGCTAAACCTAATTTACACCACCCCACCATTTGCTACCATGTTCTATTCTTTTCTTTCATTGCAAAACGTTCGTGCTTTCAACACTACTTAGTGCACTTCCTTTCGGTTTTCTCTCACTTGGTAGATTTCACTGACTTCCTCTTTCTCGATCTTCCCCTTTCTTTTGACCCATTTACCCTTCTTTTGTCTGCAGGTAGCCTTTGGTTAACAATGGAAATGGGGACTGGAATGAGCCACTAAGTCGGGTAGATTCACATCAGTTTGCAGCATTATTATTATTAGAAACATAGAAACATAGAAGACTGACGGCAGAAAAAGACCTCATGGTCCATCTAGTCTGCCCTTATACTATTTCCTGTATTTTATCTTACAATGGATATATGTTTATCCCAGGCATGTTTAAATTCAGTTACTGTGAATTTACCAACCACGTCTGCTGGAAGTTTGTTCCAAGGATCTACTACTCTTTCAGTAAAATAATATTTTCTCATGTTGCTTTTGATCTTTCCCCCAACTAACTTCAGATTGTGTCCCCTTGTTCACTTTCCTATTAATAACACTTCCCTCCTGAACCTTATTTAACCCTTTGACATATTAAAATGTTTCGATCATGTCCCCCCTTTTCCTTCTGTCCTCCAGACTATACAGATTGAGTTCATTAAGTCTTTCCTGATACGTTTTATGCTTAAGACCTTCCGCCATTCTTGTAGCCAGTCTTTGGACCCGTTCAATTTTGTCAATATCTGTTTGTAGGTGAGGTCTCCAGAACTGAACACAGTATTCCAAATGTGGTCTCACCAGCGCTCTATATAAGGGGATCACAATCTCCCTCTTCCTGCTTGTTATACCTCTAGCTATGCAGCCAAGCATCCTACTTGCTTTTCCTACCGCCCGACCACACTGCTCACTCATTTTGAGACTGTCAGAAATCACTACCCCTAAATCCTTCTCTTCTGAAGTTTTTGCTAACACAGAACTGCCAATGCAATACTCAGATTGAGGATTCCTTTTCCCCAAGTGCATTATTTATTAGACTTGTGTGCTGCCCCTCTCTGAGGACCCAAATGATGTCAAAAACTGGACCACACAAACTAGCAAGGTCCCATCTGTGGGATGCAGGTGGTACCTAAAACCATGCCCCTTCCACACACTCCATTTGTGCTAGAAAACATGAGGTTGTGAGACAGAAATCCCTTCTGGGTCACCTTGAGCCAGTCTTTCCCAGCCCTAAGAGTGGCACATTGGCAAATAATTGCCAAAAACCCTCGCCAAGAAAACTGCAGGGACTTGTCCAGGCAGTAACCAGGAGTCAATACAAGCTGAAACATACCCACATCTCCTAGATACATATCTTGCCTAGATAGCATTCTAGTTAGTGTAATCTTTCTGAAAATTCGCTAAACCCATATCATAATGCTGCCTGCAGATGATGCAATTACATCAGCAAGTAATCCAGCTTTAAAAGTGACTTGCCATTCATCTTTGAAAATAACATTAGCATGACAGCTTAACCAATCCTATCAGTGAAAGGAAGGCAGCTGGAGCTCCCTCCTAGAGCATTAATTGGATTGCTTTGGGTATTTCTCTCAAAAGCATAAGAACTAAATTGCAATGCCATGGTACATGGTCAAGCCATTCCACACAGCGGGGGGGGGGGGCGACATCTTCTAACTTTTGAAAATAAAATCTCACCGGTGACTTTAAGGTCTCTGCAAACAATATCCCACATATAAGAGATTTATTTATTAGATTTATATAATATAACGAGATAATGTAAGAGTCCAGAAAAGTATTATTGTGTATATATATGTGGTTAGATAACAAAGGATTGTAAATAAGAGAAATAGAGAGATATTCAAGTTACATACTTTATGTTGCAGTATTATGATATACACTGCTCAAAAAAAATAAAGGGAACACTTAAACAACACAATATAACTCCAAGTAAATCAATTTTTTTGTGAAATCAAACTGTCCACTTGGGAAGCAACACTGACTGACAATCAATTTCACATGCTGTTGTGCACATTCAACTTTGCACAGAACAAAGTATTCAATGAGAATATTTCATTCATTCAGATCTAGGATGTGTTATTTGAGTGTTCCCTTTTTGTTTTTCAGCAGTATATTTGAAATGTTACAAGCTGCTTTGGGAAGTATATTTAGCAGGTACAGTGATACCTTGTCTTACAAACTTAATTGGTTCCGGGACAAGGTTCTTAAGGTGAAAAGTTTGTAAGACGTAACAATGTTTCCCATAGGAATCAATGGAAAAGTGATTAATGCGTGCAAGCCCAAAATTCACCCCTTTTGCCAGCTGAAGCACCCGTTTTTGCGCTGCTGGGATTCCCCCGAGAGTCTCCCCTCCATGGGAAACCCCACCTCCGGACTTCCGTTGCCAGCGAAGTGCTCGTTTTTGCAATGCTGGGATTCCCCTGCAGCATCACAAAAACACGGAAGTCCGGAGGTGGGATTTCCCATGGAGGGGAGCCTCAGGGGAATCCCAGCAGCGCAAAAATGGGTGCTTCGCTGGCAACAGAAGTCCGGAGGTGGGGCATCCCAGCGGCGGCAGTGGGTTTGTAAGGTGAAAATAGTTTGTAAGAAGAGGCAAAAAAATCTTAAACCCCTGGTTTGTATCTCGAAAGGTTTGTATGACGAGGCGTTTGTAAGACGAGGTATCACTGCATCTCGAACACACCATTTTAACTATAATAAAAGAATGAACAAACTGCACTGGGTATAAGTTCTTGCACAGAGAGTAGTTCACCTGAACAGGTAACAAGAAACTGTCAAAAATATAACAGTGGTGGTGACTGCTTCCTTACCTAGCCTTGTTATTTGAGATACAGGAGGGAGAAACTAGTTAGGAAGGTTCAAGCAAAACCTACAATTGCAGCAGCTAGAACAACTTCCTCAGTTAAGGCCAACAAAATGAGGAAATTCCTTTCTGAAATAGGCCAAATTCCAACATGAAATGGAGTCCCAAGAGGCAGAAGAATGTCATGAACTAATAGCAGCCGTTTCTGATGTCCTTCAAGTTCTGAAATTGAAAAAAAAGCTTGCCCATAAGAGCATTCGTGGACGAGGCTTCTGAAGATCTAACACACTCAATGTCGAGAAAACCTGCTGCCTAAGACCCGGGTACACCTAAAAAGGAATTTTGTATACCATCTCTCCCATGTAAGCCAACAATGAATGCAACACAAAATAGTAAAATACGGTGTAATTATATTAGATCTTCAGCAGCAAAGGGAAAGGATAAGGGAAAAAATCCACCCGGCTTCTACTTTTATATTCTGAAACGGAGATTAAATGGAGGAGTTGCTAATGTGAACACAAAGTGCAGAAAACACAGGGATTTTTATCAACTGCCTTCCAACCTTAACCACTGTCACGTGAGAAAAAACAGGTCCACATCTGAAGGTTCAATTGAACTGATTTACTGCTAGCAAGCAATCGCACTTATATAGCATTTTATAGTAGTTTACAGCACTCTCTAAGTCAGAGGTCTTCAAACTTGGCAACTTTAAGCCTTGTGGAATTCAATTCCCAGAATTCTCCAGCCAGCTTAGCTGGCTGGAGAATTCTGGGAATTGAAGTCCACAAGGCTTAAAGTTGCCCAGTTTGGGGATCTCTGCTCTAAGTGGTTTACAGAGTCAGCATATTGCCCCGAACAATCTGGATCCTGAATTTACCCACCATGAAAGGATGAAAAACTGAGTCAACCTTGAACAGGGCAGGATCAAACTCCTGGCAGTAAGCAGAGTCAGCCTGCAACACTGTGTTGTAACTATTGCGTCACCAGGGCTCTACTTATAATCTATGCCTAGGAATCTTCTCAACCAACAATCAGTACCTGCTTAGATAAGGGTCAACAGTCAAATATGTACAAAGAGCTTCAATCATGCAATCACAGCTGCGTCCTTGAAGTCTTTGTCACCTCACAGACATGTATACAGTTGCTTCCTTCATGTAGAAAAATAATTACTATCAGTGTGCAGGAAAGGTTTACTTACCACAATGATTTTTGAACCATATAGGATTTAAATTGATGGGAGGGCTGATATTAAGGATATGACCGATCTTACTCTTTCTCAAATGAGGAAGGCAAAGTTTCGATCTGAGGAGACAAACACAATGAAGATTTAATAATAGGAAAGTGAACTAATAGGAAAGTGAACACAAGAACAAGGGGACACAATCTGAAGTTAGTTGGGGGAAAGATTAAAAGCAACGTGAGAAAATATTATTTCACTGAAAGAGTAGTAGATCCTTGGAACAAACTTCCAGCAGACGTGGTTGGTAAATCCACAGTAACTGAATTTAAACATGCCTGGGATAAACATACAGTAGTCCCTCGCTATACCGCGCTTCACCTACTGCGGCTTCACTTCATCGCAGGTTTCTGAGGAAGTCGATCGGCAGATTTAAACAGCCCGCCGAACTTGATCGGCAGGTTTTTCAAAAAAATAAATAAATCTAAAATTGTAAATACTGTATTTAAATACTGTATCTAAAATAAATACTGTGTGGGAAGGGTTTATAAACACTTAAAACAATGAAAACTTACCAAACAATTACAATATAAATATTTAAATAAATACTATCAGTCGCTAAATTCCCCATCGCGGATTTCACCTATCGCGGCCAGGTCTGGAATGTAACACCAGCGATAGGTGAGGGACTACTGTATATCCATTGTAAGATAAAATACAGGAAATAGTATAAGGGCAGACTAGATGGACCATGAGGTCTTTTTCTGCTGTCAGTCTTCTATGTTTCTATTTGAACTCAAGTCAGATTTTTACCTTTCTACCACTGCTACTATCTTGTTCCATGTTGGAGAAGGATGAATTTAAATTATGCATCCTATTTTTAAAATAAAAATAAGTGAATTCATGATAATAGTTATAGTTTAACAATTAGGAAATAATCGTGAACATAATTATTTTAGGAGTTCTTTCTAGGCACGAAAGTAAATAAATACCACAGACAACAAACACGAGAGAGCAGAATGAAAACAAGAGAGCTTCTTTATCCATGTGTGATATCTTAATAGCAGTAGAGTTTCTCACTTCTTTCTTTCCAAAATGTCCTGTGGGATCCATGTGTAAGCAGAAACAAAGAACACCAATAACATCTTAAGTAAATGATCTCTCTTCTAGGTAAGGAGGGAACTTCAATATTGTGGGTATGTGGGGTGTTATTTTAAGTACAGTGGTACCTCATGATACGAACTTAATTGGTTCCAGGAGGAGGTTCGTAAGATGAAAAGTTTGTAAGACGAAACAATGTTTCCCATAGGAATCAATGTAAAAGCAAATAATGCGTGCAAATCCTTCAGGAAAATCCCAAACTTTAGAAGGGAGGCAAACAGAGGGCAGGGAGGAGCAGCTAAAGGGGGCGGGTGGAAGAAGCAAGGCTAGGCTAAAGGGTGAGTGGGAAGGAAGAAAGGCAAGGGGGGCGCCCCTCCCTTTTCTTTCTTCAAAAGACACTCTTTCAGTGCCTCTGCAAGCACGCTGTTCTCTGCAAAGTCTTTCCCCCTCCAAGCCGCCCCTCCCTTTTCTTTCTTCAAAAGACACTCTTTCAGTACCTCTGCAAGCACGCTGTTCTCTGCAAAGTGTTTCCCCCTCCAAGCCGCCCCTCCCTTTTCTTTCTTCAAAAGACACTCTTTCAGTGCCTCTGCAAGTACACTGTTCTCTGCAAAGTCTTTCCCCCTCCAAGCCGCCCCCCCTTTTCTTTCTTCAAAAGAAACCCTTTGCTGTTCTCTGCAAAGTGTTTCCTTCTCCAAGCCGTCCCTCCCTTTTCTTTCTTCAAAAGAAACCCTTTGCTGTTCTCTGCAAAGTCTTTCCTCCTCCAAGCCGCCCCTCCCTTTTCTTTCTTCAAAAGACACTTTCAGTGCCTCTGCAAGTACACTGTTCTCTGCAAAGTCTTTCCCCCTCCAAGCCGCCCCTCCCTTTTCTTTCTTCAAAAGAAACCCTTTGCTGTTCTCTGCAAAGTCTTTCCTCCTCCAAGCCGCCCCTCCCTTTTCTTTCTTCAAAAGACACCCTTTCAGTGCCTGCAAGCACGCTATTCTCCTACTTTTGTTAATGCAAAGTCTTTCCCCCTCCAAGCCGCCCCTCCCTTTTCTTTCTTCAAAAAAGGGGAAAAAAAGAAACCCCTTCATCCCAGCAGCAGCAGCTTGGGTTCGTAAGGTGAAAATAGTTCGGAAGAAGAGGCAAAAAAATCTTAAACACCGGGTTCGTTTCTTGAAAAGTTCGTTAGAAGAGGTGTTCGTAAGATGAGGTACCACTGTAATTTTCTTTCTATCCTTTCACAATAAATAAGTTTTAGGCAATATATCTGGCACATGTCTAATGTTTGACTTGCTCCAATATTCTCTGTCTGCGGAGAGGGGCGGCATACAAATCCAATAAATAAATAAATAAATACATTAGTGCAGACTTGATCTCCTGCTTTGTTTGGGGAATCAAACCTCTTCTCTGGTACTGTAACAATTTTTTTTATCCATAGAGGTTGCAACGTTATATTTTTGAAACAGGAGTAGGTTCCGGTTTTCTTTACTGCCGGTTCGCTCAGGGACATGCTTCGTGCATGCATGCACCACTTGTGTGTGCTAGTGCATGCGCAGTGCTAAAACAAATCTTCTGCGCATGCGCAAAAAAACAAAAGGGTGGCACCATAAAACCAGCTTGGAGGTGTGGAAGGCCTGGGTCACTGTTGGTTCCAGCAACTCAGGCCACCAAGTTACTACTGGTTCTTTAGAATTGGTCCGAACCAGGAACCCACCTCTGTTTTAAAAACCACGAAAAACAAATGAAAATTAAATAAGAAAGTTAATTGGGGCAGAAATAATAAAAATAAAAGCATGGCCTAACTACTGGAAAAGTTGTGGTCCAGTGCAATGCATGAACCATAAATCTATCAAAAGCAAGCAGGCATATTGCAAACTTTTTTTTTCAAGGAACAGAAATAACAGCCCAATGCAATTTCATATTTTTTTCAAAAAGAAAACCCCTTTAAAAGAAAGAGATGGACAGTATCTATGCCGCCTAAACTGCATTGCTGAAAGGAATCTGAGTAAAATTGTACAAAAGTGTAGATGCTTGAGAATATTGTAGTGGGTTGTATACAGTTACATTAACAAAGTCTCCCTCCTCCCCTGCAATAACAGGAAAAAGGTCCCTTCCCCACTTAATATATTGCAATAAAATAAAATTAATATCCGAGACTCCACAATAAAATTATCCATGCTGGGTTTTTTTTTGCTAGTGATGCATTCTTGGTGACTGAACACAAACACAAAGATATCACTAGCAAAAAAATAAAGTAAAATGCCTCCCACACAAAAATACGAAGTGTATACAAAGTATCGACTGAAATCTTTTCAGTTATTTTATTTCCAAGATAATTTATTCTGAGAAACATATAGTCAACATGGTGAGGCCACTATTTTTCTCACTGATAGTTCAATTAATAATGATTTCTATTTCTCTCGTACAAAATTATTTTCAGGCCTGCAACACTTTTTTAAAAACCCGACATCCTTTAAGAATTGTGAAAACACACCTCGTACATTTTGAATGCATTATGCTACAAAAGAGCACAAACATTAAAGGAAAAGTATTTTTAGAAACTTAGGTAACTCTTAGGACACTGGATAGAACTAGGAAGGAAAAAGAGAAGGGTTCTCTGGCAATTCACTGCAACCAACTTGCAATGGCCAACTCATCATGGTCAACTCGCTACAGACCACTGGTTGGTGACCGCTGCTTTAAACCATACTAGGAAACATCCTTAAAAATGACAACTTTTGGACTATTGCCAAGAAAACTGGATGGATTGGTCCAATACAGAAGGCAGACAAAATGCTGCAGTATATATAGACTGGCAGATGAAACCACACAAAGAAAAGGCAGTGTTAATTTAGCAATCTGGGCTGCCCTTTTTACCCATTTATGAAACAGAACCGTTTCACTTATAAATTTCCTAAACTTCATGTCTGGTGATAGAGCACGGAAGTGTGGAAAGAGTTTCTCCAAAATGTGTTTTCATTTATTTACTGCTAAAATATATTAGTCATCTCGCAGCCGCAGTGCAAAGAGTGATGAATAAAAATTAGCTAATAATACATACAAAAACACCAACCATGAAAAATATATACAAAAACACCAAGCAATAATTTGACAGCTGTTACCCTGAAATAAGAGAGTGGATTAATAAGTCATATTGCAGACAATTAAAAATAAAACTCTCCCAGAAAGAAAAGATTTTCGCCTGGCTTCTTTTTTTTTAAAAAAAAGAATTTTTATTATTTTTCTTTACTATACATAGAAACATAGAAGATTGACAGCAGAAAAAGACCTTATGGTCCATCTTGTTGCCCTTATACTATTTCCTGTATTTTATCTTAGGATGGATATATGTTTATCCCAGGCATGTTTAAATTAAGTTACTGTGGATTTACTAACCACATCTGCTGGAAGTTTGTTCCAAGCATCTACTTGTTCCAAACATCTATTTATATACCGTACCTTAATTTATAACAAAATATACATAGTTATACATTTAATAAAACATAAACCAACATCCTAATTTGCACCTTTTATACTTTTATTGCCTGTCTGCTTTTCTCTGTATTCCATATCACTCCCCCTATCTCTCTCTCTTTCTTCTACCTTTTTTCTCCTTTTTTCCCACTTTCCTACTTCTCTCCTCTTCCCTTCTTCCTTTCCTTCTCTACTTCTTTTTCTCCTTGTCCTTTCCTGAGTGTATCTAGTCACAATCCATCTTATAGTTAACAGACTTATATAAGTTAGACTTAACTTATATCCCTAAATCCATTTAATTATCGGTGCAACTTCCCCTCCCCCGGTATCCATATCTATACATATATCTTATTTTTTCCTAGGTACAGTGATACCTTGTCTTACAAACTTAATTGGTTCCAGGACGAGGTTCTTAAGATGAAACGTTTGTAAGACGAAACAATGTTTCCCATAGGAATCAATGGAAAAGTGATTAATGCGTGCAAGCTCAAAATTCACCCCTTTTGCCAGCCGAAGCACCCGTTTTTGAACCCCACCTGCAGACTTCCGTGTTTTTGCGATGCTGCAGGGGAATCCCAGCAGTGCAAAAACGGGTGCTTTGCTGGCAACGGAAGTCCAGGGGTGGGATTTCCCAGTGAAGGGAGCATCAGTGAAATTGCAGCATTACAAAAACACCAAAGTCCTCAAAACCCCACCTCCAGACCTCTGTGTTTTTGCGATGCTGTGATTTCACTGAGGCTCCCCTCGCTGGGAAACCCCACATCTGGACTTCCGTTGCCAGTGAAGCGCCCGTTTTTGCGCTGCTGGGATTCCCCTGCAGCATCACAAAAACACGCAAGTCCAGAGGTGGGGATTCCCATGGAGGGGAGCCTCAGGGGAATCCCAGCTTCGCTGGCAACGGAAGTCCGGAGGCGGGGCATCCCAGCGGCGGCAATGGGTTTGTAAGGTGAAAATAGTTTGTAAGAAGAGGCAAAAAAATCTTAAACCCCGGGTTTGTATCTCGAAAAGTTTGTATGACGAGGCGTTTGTAAGACGAGATATCACTGTATATTAATACTATCTAATTTTGTCACCTGTATCTACCACCTTCAATTTTCTATTTTACTCCAATTTAATCAATGTCATTTATCTTCTATGCATATTCATTTTGAATGAAGCTGGCTGAGGAACTCTGGGAGTTGAAGTCCACAAATCTCAAAGTTACCAAGGTTGCAGACCTCTGCTTTAAAGAGTCACTTGGTGCCCCTCAGCAGACAGCGAAATTTGGAAAAAGGACTCTAAAGATTTTAAAACTTGAATAGAAACACAATGGAAGAAGAGAGATTTCTTCCCATTCCAAAGCATCACTTAATAATCGCAATTGGCACTGGCAATTCTACCTCAAAGCAATGCGATCATTAAGTGAAGCATCACATGACATGCCTCATATGTGAGTTCCATTGTGGTCAATAAGTGAATCACCACAGATCATTATGCCTAATGTCACATGACTTGCAAATTCCACCTAGTTCCCCCATGGACTCCTCATTGGAAGATAGTTTGAAGGTCACAAAAGACTATTTCATGATTCTGGGATACAGATAGTCCTCATCTTATGACCACAAAATCTCTGGTGCTAAATAAGACGGTTGTTAAATGAATTTTGTCCCACTTTATGACCTTTTTGGCTATCGACGATAAATGAATCACTTTGGTTAAGTTAATAACTGGTTGTTAAGTGAATCAGGCTTCCCCATTGACTTTGCCAGTCAGAAAGTCACAAAATAATTGCATGACTCCAGGACACTTCAACCCTCATAAATATGAACCAGTTACCAATCAACCAGTTGCCAGTACTTGGAGAGGGGCGGCATAGAAACCAGATGATCTCAGGGACCGCCTTCTGCTGCACGAATCCCAGCGACCAGTTAGGTCCCACAGAGTGGGTCTTCTCCGGCTCCCGTCAACTAAACAATGCTGCTTGGCGGGACCCAGGGGAAGAGCCTTCTATGTGGTGGCCCCGGCCCTCTGGAACCAACTCCCCCCAGAGATTAGAATTGCCCCCACCCTCCTTGCCTTTCGTAAGCTACTTAAAACTCTGCCGCCAGGCATGGGGGAATTAAGATTCCTTTTCCCCCTAGGCCTTTACAATTTTATGCATGGTATGTTTGTATGTATGTTTGGTTTTTATATTAATGTGTTTTTAATCGTTTTTAGTATTGGATTATTATTGTACACTGTCTTATTATTGCTCTTAGCCGCCCCGAGTCTCCGGAGAGGGGTGGCATACAAATCCAATAAATAAATAAATAAATAGAAATCCAATTAATAAATAATAAATAAGTAAAGAAATCTGAATTTTGATCGGGGATGATCTGACTAGGGGGATGCTTCAATGGTCATAAGTGTGAAAATGGTCATTAGTGACTTTTTTCAGTGCCACTGTATCTTTGAACCAGTAGTGGGTTCTAAATCCCGTCACTATCAGTTCGCGCATGCACAAAAGCGTCCCAGATGGGTAGGCGGAGCCTCCCACCCTTGCTGCTACCGTTTCAGCGAACTGGGCCAAACTGGAAGCAATCCACCGCTGACTTTGAACAGTCAGTAAGTGAACTGTTGTAAGTCAAAGGCTACCTGTCTTGTCTTCCTAACTCTTCCTAGTTTCTCAATCCATTTATTTAATTCAGATTCTTTCTAACCAAAAAGTGAAACAGACTCTAGGGAGCCGCTGAGCCATTCATCTGTAATGATTCTCATTTAAATGCAGGTGATTGAAAACAAAACCTGGGTACATAAATCTCAAAAGATGCATCATCCATAATCACTTACGTAAGGTAAGTTCCCCTTGTGTTAGCGCTCATCATAAGGTCCACTTTTTTCGTAGGTGTCTCCAGCGTGCCCGTTAAAGAAATAGCACTTGCGTTGTTCACAAGGACATCAATTCCTAGTTTTAAAAACAAGTCACGTTAATTTCTGAAAATTTATCTTTCAATCTAGCAATTTGTCTTGGGGGAGGAGTTTATTGTTTAAATAGCTTTTAATAAACGTGTACATTTAGAATATACAGTGGTACCTCATGATACGAACGCCCCGCCATACGAACAACCCGAAATACGAACCCGGGGTTCAGAAATTTTTTGCTTCTTTTTACGAACGTTTTCTGTCTTACGAACCCGCCGCCGCCACCGCCAAGACGCCCCGCCGCCCGGCTGTCGCTTTTTGAAACAGCCGGGGGGCTTCTCAGCGTCCTCCTGAACCCGAATGCCAAACTCGAACTTCCGGCGGTTTCAGCTTCCCTTTGCCCCACGCCGCTTCGCCCTGCCTGTCATCCTGGCTCAAGCGGGCGGCGGCAGACCGCCTTTGTGTTTTTGGCTGGAGGGGGGAGCAGGAGGACCTTCCTTACTCCCTCCCTCCAACGCTTCTCCCAGGATGACAGGCAGGGTGAAGTAGCGTAGAGGAAAGGGAGGCTCAAGCCACTGGCAGCCGCAGACCTCCGTTGTGCTTTCAGCTGGGGGGGGGAGCAGGAAGACCTTCCTGACTCCCTCCCCCCAGCGCTTCACCCAGGATGACATGCATGGCAAAGGGGCGGGGAGGATCGGGAGGCTCAAGCCTCCTTCGGTGGTGGTGGCCCAGCTTCTGGGTTTCTGAGTTTTGGGCTTGCACGCATTAATCACTTTTCCATTGATTCCTATGGGAAACAATGTTTCATCTTACGAACTTTTCACCTTACGAACCTCCTCCCGGCACCAATTAAGTTTGTAAGACGAGGTATTACTGTACTTCAGGACTGAACATAAGCCGTTACCTCCAAATTTCTGAACAGCTAGGACCACTGCATCCGCAATTTGATCTTCTTCCCTTACATTAACAATACACGGTAAAGCCTTTCCTCCAGCTGCTTCAACTGATAAGAAAATCAATATATATATGTAGAGAGAGAGTGTCAGTCAACTTTTTTTTTTTTTTAGAAAAAAGTCCGCTATACAAAATGTGAATTTAATTGCATTTGGAAGAAAGTCCTCAAGCTCTCTAGAGTTTAATGTTACTCCCCAAATTTGGAACCATTCAAAATACAAACTCTGAGATTACAGAATTCTTAAGAGAGTCAACTGCCATAAATCATGATTTCAGTGTTTTTCCCTTTACCTCCTCCTTTTTAGGTTTAGCTCCAAATATTAAACAGTAGTTATACTTTATATACAACAGCAGTGGTGGGTTGCTCCTGGTTTGGGAAATGCCAAATCATTTAAAACCCACCACTGAACGACAGGAAACAAGTCTACAAACTACAACTTATCTATCATTATGCGCTTGCAGCCTCACTGGGATCTCTTTATCCTGACTTTACACATCCTCTGGAGTTTCTTTTTCAGGACCACTTAGTTCTCCAACTTCTCATACCCCTTTTCTTGATGCTACTGTCATTTAGCAATGGTACTTCTATCACCTCTGAGTCTTTTAGTCCTGGTTTTTTTCTTTCCTTTTCTTCTCTCTCTCTCTCTTATACACACAGATTTCATCAGAATTTTCTCACTGAAATTCTGATCATCAAAAAAGGAATAACTTTTTCTGTATCTATTCAACCGATTACTTTAAAATTAATCATAAACCTATTTATATCTCATCATGATATGGCCAAACTGTGGGAAGTTATAATCTGCAGTTTGATGTAGGGGATACTTTCTAGATATTGTGTAAGCATCCCTTTGTGACTTTTTTGGGGTTTATTATTCCTAGTCCTGCCTGAATGGAGTTGTTGCAATGTGCGTTGTACTGTATGCCTTTTGTCTATAACTACTTGTGATAAAGGGATTTCAATATTCTATACCTAGCATAAATTCTTACTGTACACTTTTCTATATTGTTCGTAGTTTTCATAAAGCGACCTGTGTTGTTTGTATGCTTATATTGTTAAGTGTATCAATGTTCACCGAGTGTATTTAGCATTTGCACCTATTTCCTAAACTGGGAGTTATGGTAGTTAGCAGGAAAAAAATTAAATTCCAATAGAGATAATCTCAAGGTCACCTCAGAACTCCCAATACAATACCATAAGGATAAATCCACTCTTTGTTCTTTGTGGTAGATAAATCAAACTTATTGCACAATTAAAATTTAAGAATATTTTAGGCAGGGAGGATGGAAGAGTGAAGAAAAGAGTGGCTTTGAGTTTATATCAAAGTATTCAGCTTTGGGTTGATTTAAGCAGAAGAGTAAAAGTGAAAATGCCCCTTAAGGCAGCAATAGAATTGAAACAAACTGGCCACATTGGTCAATTCAGCTAAAGTATCAATTTCCCAAATGATCTGGAGGTTATAGCAAATATCAGAACTCAGATCAGCCATGTCTCTTTCTCAAGGCTTACTTTCTTCTGCAGCAGTATAGATTGTCCCGGGGAGTGTGCGTTGTGGTACCCCTGTCTTAGCAGCTATAACAACATTTGCCCCATCCTTGGCTGCTTTCAAGGCAATTGCTTTTCCAATGCCACGGCTTGCACCTGTTATAAAGAGAGTGCATCCGGCCAACTTCCTAAAAGAAAGAAAGAAAGAAAATTAGAAAATGGGGAATGAAAGAAGGATGCATCCATGCATGCAGAAAATATACATTTGAACATTAGGAAAATAGAGAATCTTAAATCACAATTGTTTCAAGTATCTGTAAATTTTAATTTTGCAACTAGATTCAAATCCAGCGACAGGGAATGTTTTAGAAAAATGTTGTACTGTATGTCTGCAAACTCCGCCTAGGTATCAAGAAGGGCATCCAGTGAGGGGTGGGTTCTTGATTCTTTTACTGCCGGTTCACTCAGGAATGCACCACGCAAGCACTTCAGGCATGTGTACATGCGCAGAACTAAAAAGAAGATGGTGCCACCTACAGCGCCAGCTTGGGGCATGGCAGGTCTGGGTCACTGCCGGTTCTAGCAACCCAGGCCACCAAGTTCTGAACCGATAGTGTTCTGCCGGACTCTATGGTATGAGTCTCCCGAAAATTCAAGGGTACAAATTTCAGACACATACACACTTGAAAGTTCAAAAACAATGTTCTTTATCACAAAATTCAAAAGAAACAAAGCACCTTTTTTGTATTGCAAAGAGCACTCTTCCCAAAATAACCTTGTAAGCTGTACAATCCCCTTAATCAGTCTTTAAGTACTTAGCTAGCAGCTGTGAAGAAACGTCACAGCCCTCCTTCTTCCACGAAGTGAAACACACACACTTTGTTCTGCTTTGTTTTCAAAGTCTTGAAAAATCAACAAAGTCCAGAAACAGCAAGGCACGGTCCTGAAGAATTGCGATCAGATAATCTTCCACAAAGGCCAAGCCAGCACGCTGCTATTTGTATCAGCAGCTCTAATTACTGGAACGCCACCCAAACACAGGTGGCCTCTCTTATCTCCTGTAATATCTCTTTAATTGGTCTCTTCTATGCATAACTCTGCACATGCTTGGATCCAACACTTCCTCATTCGAATCGACCGAAGATAATGGAGATATTTGATTCAATGCTAAACCCAAGAAACATAGGAACTGTTTGAGGTCTTAAAAATAGTACCAAGAATAATGGGCATGAGCGCACTGCTAGAAGCCAAATACCAAAACGTTCTAGGATTGAAAATTAATCTTCATATGAATCTACTTCTCATTTGTACCTAATGTAGGCCTAGTCTTTATTTCTATTCCTCCTACCCCAAATGCACCAGTAGTTCACAGATTTTTGTGGGGTTAGGGGGGGGTGTCTAATTTTCTGATTAAGATAAATAGGGTGCTTGAAACCTTTTGGAAAATATCAGGAAGATATTAGGGATGTGCTGTCTTCAAACTTTAAACTTCAATTATTCAAAGATAAGTTCTGCCTTTAAGTCCCAAGTTAACTCTCTCCCGGGTTAGCCGGATAGATGGTATGGAAAGTGTGGATGGAAATAACCATTTCATTCCTTAACAAATAAAGATTATCCCAACAGTATAGAATCCATTTAAGATACAGTAATACCCCGTCTTACAAACTTAATTGGTTCCCAGAGGAGGTTCGTAAGGCGAAAAGTTCGTAAGACAGAACATTGTTTCCCATAGGAAACAATGTAAAATGAATTAATGCGTGCAAGGGAAAAAAACGCAAAAAACCATCCGAAACGTGGACTCCAGGAAGGACGTCTTCGTGATGTCAAAGCTCCGCCCATGGAATTCCCTATTGGGATTCCCCACCTCCGTTTGAGCCTCCCGACCGGCCCGACAGCTCTGCGGCTCTTTTGAAAAGCTGACAGCCGGGCGGCGGGGCTTCTCAGCGTCCTCCTGAACCCGAACGCCGACCCCGAACTTTTGCTGAACTTCCAGGTTCGGCATTCGGGAGAACGCCAAGAAGCCCCCCAGCTGTTTCAAAAGGCGACAGCCGGGCGGCGAGGCTTCTCGGCGCCTCCCGAACGCCGAACCTAGAGGTTCAGCAAAAGTTCGGGTTTGGCGTTCGGGTTCGGGAGGATGCTGAGAAGCCCCCCGGCTGTTTCAAAAGGAGACAGCCGGGCAACGGGGCTTCTCGGCGGCCACCCGAACCCGAACTTTTGCTGAACTTCCGGGTTCGGCATTCGGGCGGCGGGTTCGTAAGATGGAAAAAGTTCGGAAGAAGAGGCAAAAAAATTCCGAACCCCGGGTTCGTATCTCGGATTGTTCGTATGGCGAGGGGTTTATATCACGAGGTACCACTGTACTAAGATTTTGTTTTCACAAAAACAGGGGTGTTTTTTGCCTTCCCCCAGCTCCTAGGAGCTTTCTGTAGGCTTTCCAGGCCCTCTGCACAACCCATTTTTGCGAAAAACAGGCTATTTTTTAAATTTTCGGGGCTTTCGGGAGGCCAGAAATGGCTGCATTCAGTGTATAAGACACACCGACATTTCCACCCTCTTTTTGAGGGTGGAAAATATGGTACTCCAAAAAATATGGTACTCATTTTTGAAAATACTGGAGGAACCATGTGTGCATTCCACTGGATTTTTCCCTAAGAGTAACTATTTCCACCATATAACTTTTCAAAAAGGAGGAGCTATTTTTTCTTTCCATAGATTTCAGAAGGGTTTCTCTCAACTGTTAGAACAGTTTCTTTATTTAATAATACTTGTTAGAGACCTGTTAACACGACTAAGCAAGTAATTTTATTTCAGTGCCTTTGCAGTAAAATTGCAATAAAATAAAACAATATAAAGATCTTTTTAAAAAAATATTTATTTTATAGTTTCATTTTGCTCAAGGCATCCAACCAGGAGTGATAACAAAGAGCAGTAGAGATTAATTACCCGGACTTCTTTTATGTAGGGAAAGGCATGTAGGATTTTGATTACTGTCTACATATAATATCATCTTCACTGATTAAGTGGGAAAAACCTCAAAGCAGCTAAAAGAGCTGCAACTATAAGATACAGTGGTACCTCTACCTAAGAACGCCTCTACTTAAGAACTTTTTTAGATAAGAACAGAGTGTTCAAGATTTTTTTGCCTCTTCTTAAGAATCATTTTCTACTTAAGAACCTGAGTCCGGAAAAATTTCCCAGGAAATTTGAGAGTGGCACGAAGGCCCGGCCAGTTTCCTACCATTCCCCCTTTAATCCCGGCCATTTTGGGCTTTTCCGGGCTGCCAGAGGAGCCTTTCAGTGGCGCTTAAGGAGGCTTTGGCAGTCCAGAGCAAACAAAGCATTTTCCTTTCTCTGGGTGCTTGGAGAGGGAATAAACCACTTCGCTGTGGTGACTCCCTCGCACTGTCTCCCATACACCCAGTGCGAGGTTGCCTCCCGGAGGGTATGGGTGCGGAAAGGCAAAAGGAGGTGCTTTGCCCCAGCCGGATCAACTCGGCTTCAGCTAAACTGAAGAATCACCATAGTGAAGGAAAGGCACCAGCTACAAAGCGAGTGAGCGAGAGGAGATGGGAGCCCTTCAGCATGGGAAGAGGAGGAAGCAGGTAGCAGCAGCAGCAGTAGCCGCCTTTCGGTCAAAGGAGCGGGAGGTTCCCTCCTCTCGCCCGCCTGGGTTTCTCTCTCTGGCGCAGTGTATGGGAGGCAGTCTCGTGGCAGGTGTTTGGGAGGCACGTGCTCCTCCTTGCCGCCTTAGAGTCCCTCTTTTTTAAGGCTTAAAGTTTTGGATTTTTTAATTCACCTCACCTCACCTTCTTCCTTCGGCAGCGACTGTCCTCCTCCTCTTCTTCCTCCTCCTCCCCCCACCCAAATTCAAAGCTTTTATTTCTTTCCTAATGGTTTTGCATGCATTATTTGCTTTTACATTGATTCCTATGGGAAAAATTGCTTCTACTTACAAACTTTTCTAGTTAAGAACCTGGTCACAGAATGAATTAAGTTCTTAAGTAGAGGTACCACTGTACTTTCCCTCACCACATCAAACCTTTACTCTCTGTATCACCAAAGAACAGACATAAATACATTTTCATTAAAAATAGCAGATTAGAGCAATAGATTATTGGTGAAAATAATGTAGGATTTGCTTCTGCAATAAACACCCCCTTTCTTCAATGAAGTGGAAAACTTATTTCTGCAGAACATAATCCATCCACAAAAGCATCTACCCTGTTTCCCCGAAAATAAGTCACCCCTGAAAGTAAGACATAGGAGAGATTTCGTAGAATTGCCTAATATAAGGCATCCCCCGAAAGTAAGACATAGGAGACGTTTCGTTTCTCAGCATTCCCAAACAGAACATATATAATAGAATAGAATAGAATAGAATTTTATTGGCCAAGTGTGATTGGACACACAAGGAGTTTGTCTTGGTGCATATGCTCTCGGCGTGCATAAAAGAAAAAGATACATTTGTCAAGAATAACACTGCTGTCCATAAATTGCATCCCAAAACGCTGCATCATTCAGATTTAAAACACATCCAACACGCATCCAACCTGCGGCTGCATGTTTGGATGCATTTTTTCTGCAGCAGGATACAGGATACAATTCATTGGGGAAAAAATAAGATATCCCCTGAAAATAAGACATAGCACATCTTTGGGAGCAAAAATTAATATAAGACCCAGTCTTATTTTCGGGGAAACACGGTATCAGGGGCCAATGCTAAAACATATAACAAAATAATTTAAACATTGTCATGCAAAATGTTCAAAGACGTTGTTTGAGTTTTATGGTTGGAACAATATCCCTAATGATCCCACAGAAGGAAGGATTTCCCTTATTGAAATATTATAATATAAATATTATTTTACTGAAAGAGTAGTAGATCCTTGGAACAAACTTCCAGCAGACATGGTTGGTAAATCCACAGTAACTGAATTTAAACATGCCTGGGATAAACATATATCCATTGTAAGATAAAATACAGGAAATAGTATAAGGGCAGACTAGATGGACCATGAGGTCTTTTTCTGCCGTCAGTCTTCTATGTTTCTATGAAACAACTGATGAAAAATGACGCCTTATTAAAAACCTGGCAGTTTTACAACTTGTAAAAACAATGGAAAATTAATTCTAAATGCTGACAAGTCTGTGACTTTATCCTCTGTATCTAAGATGAGAAGAATTTTACCTCTAGATAAGGACCTAATCCAGGCAGTTGGCAGAAACAAGACTGACTTGAAAGTACAAGTCCAATGTGTGGCAGGCCTAGGAAAATCTCTCCACAGGACAAGTTGCCACAGAACAAGAGTTACACTAAGAGACACTAAGTGGTGGTATGAAATCAATAAAGAAAGAATGCCAGAGGAGGGACAATATGAAATGTGAATGACAAAACTTAAAATAATGTTTTATTTATATACAGTATTCATTTATTCATTTGTTCATTTATTTCAGTGTTTCCCAACCTTGGCAACTTGAAGATATTTGGACTTCAACTCCCAGAATTCCCCAGCCAGTGAATGCTGGCTGGGGAATTCTGGGAGTTGAAGTCCAGATATCTTCAAGTTGCCAAGGTTAGGAAACACTGATTTATTTATTCATTTTTTATGCCGCCCTTCTCCTTAGACTCAGGGCAGCTTACAATATGTTAGCAATAGCACTTTTTAACAGAGCCAGCCTATTGCCCCCACAATCCGGGTCCTCATTTTACCCACCTCGGGAGGAAGGAAGGCTGAGTCAACCTTGAGCCGGTGATGAGATTTGAACCGCTCACCTACAGATCTACAGTCAGCTTCAGTGGCCTGCAGTACTGCACTCTACCTGCTGCGCCACCCCGGCTTATTTTAATTAAATTGAATTGTTGGACTGTCCTGCAGCAAGTTGGCCATGGTGAGTTGTTCCAAGGCAACTTCACTGTGGCGAGTTGAGTTGACCCATTATGTGTTTGGCAACCCACCCACCCCCAGGCGGGGGTTGTTGTTGTTGTTGTTGTTGTTGTTGTTATTATTATTATTATTATTATTATTATTATTATTATGTCAATACAACACAGCAAATGAGATCACTATACTGGATTTCGTATTTCATCACCAGTCGGGCACTTCCCAAGCACCTAGGACTGCGTAATGTAGCGGCGAATTATGTTTGCCGATCCTAGTAAAGGGGCCTTTTGCAATTGACAGATGGAGATTTTGTCAATTCCGATGGTTTTCAAATGTCCACTGAGATCCTTTGGCACTGCGCCCAGCATGCCAAGTACCACTGGGATCACTTTCACTGGGTTATGCCAGAGTCGTTGCAGCTCGAATTTTTATTTATTTATTTATTTATTGGATTTGTATGCCGCCCCTCTCCGCAGAATTTATTATTATTATTATTATTATTATTATTATTATTAATTATTTATTTTATTTTTAGAATTTATTATTGTTATTGTTGTTGTTGTTGTTTTGTTGTTGTTATTATTATTATTATTATTATTATTATTATTATTATTATTATTATTATTATTATTATTTAGATTTGTATGCCGCCCCTCTCCGGAGACTCGGAGCGGTTCCTACTCACTGCTGCTACCAGTGTGATGCATGCACAGCTCCGGTGACCAGTGGGCGGGTGGGCGCATCCCGGCGCGATTTTGCTCCTGCACACATCCAGAAAGTAAAATCTTGTGAGAGGAGGTACACACGAGAAGCAAAAAAAATCACTGAAATCTCATGTGTGCCTCCTCTCCTGAGATTTTGTTTCCTGCGCATGCGCAGAAATAAAATCTCGCCAGGACGCGCATGCCCACCAGTCACCCAGAACTGCACTCACATTGCTGTTTTTGCTACTGGTGCGCAGAGTGGCCCATACTGGTAAGGAACCCAATACTACCCCCTCCCCAACCTTTCCCTAGCCAGGATCTGCCTAAAGATAGCCTGGCTCATGTCCATGTTTGCTATCATCTCCTGAGGAGCTTCCAAGCCTGCACCCAGGAATAGCAGATTAAAGTCCCCCAGAATTATAAGTTTCGGAAACTCCTCTACAAACCTTTGCAGCTCAGGTAGGGAGGTTGCCGTATAGCAGGAAGAGCAACAGTCCCTTCTAACCCCTGCAGCCAAAATTTCACAATAGGTTGTTTACAGCAGCTTACCTGCTGAGCAACCTCCCTAGAAGCTACCAGGATCCTGTAAATAACAATGGATATACAGGGGTACCTCTACCTAAGAACGCCTCTACTTAAGAACTTTTCTAGATAAGAACCGGGTGTTCAAGATTTTTTTGCCTCTTCTTAACAACCGTTTTCTACTTAAGAACCCGAGCCTGGAAAAATTTCTCAGGAAATTTGAGAGCGGCACAAAGGCCCGGCCAGTTTCCTACCATTTCCCCTTTAATCCCACCCATCTCAGGCTTTTCTGGGCTGCCAGAGGAGACTTTTGGTGGTGCTCCCCGTCTTCTCTGCCTGGTTTCTCTCTTTGGGGCAGTGTATGGGAGGCAGCCTCGTGCCGGGTGTATGAGAGGCAAGTGCTCCTTCTCACCACCTCAGTCTCTCTTTTTTTTAAGCCTTAAAGTTTTGGATTTTTTTTATTTCCCTTCCTTCGGCAATGACTGTCCTCCTCTTCTTCCTCCTCCTCCTCCTCCCACCCAAATTCCGAGCTTTTATTTATTTCCTAATGGGTTTGCACACATTATTTGCTTTTACATTGATTCCCATGGGAAAAATTGCTTCTACTTACAAACTTTTCTACTTAAGAACCTGGTCACGGAACAAATTAAGTTCCTAAGTAGAGGTACCATTGTATTGCTAATCCAGGCTTCACAGACATGAAACCCAATGGCTTATAGTAACCTCTCCCTCCATACCCAGACAGGTTTAAATTTAAATATGTTAAAGGGTTAAATAAGGTCCAGGAGGGAAGTGTTTTTAATAGGAAAGTGAACACAAGAACAAGGGGACACAATCTGAAGTTAGTTGGGGGAAAGATCAAAAGCAACGTGAGAAAATATTATTTTACTAAAATAGTAGATCCTTGGAACAAACTTCCAGCAGACATGGTAGATAAATTCACAGTAACTGAATTTAAACATCCATATATCCATCCTAAGATAAAATACAGAAAACAGTATAAGGGCAGACTAGATGGACCATGAGGTCTTTTTCTGCCATCAGACTTCTATGTTTCTATGTTTCAGAAATGCAAGCAAAGGCTGCCCTCTCTTCCTTGATTAGATGGGGATGATTACAGGTTGATCAATATTTAGTACTAACCATTAGAAAACAAAGACCATCCAAATCTCCAGTTCAACATCTTATCATTGCCAGCTCCACAAATAGCAAGGGCAGGAATACTTCAGTGCTGATCTATCCAGGTCTAAAGTGGCAGATGAAACTGACAAGATGGTTGTCAGGTCAGTGGCAGCCCTTTGACACACATGTCAAAGTAAAACTGTGTAGTAATTAGCATTGTAGTAAAGCTGTGAGATAATTACCGTGAGAGCTGAAACAGTTGGATCCAATTTGTTTTGTGTTCAACCAGTCCACAGTGAACTTTGTACAGTGCTTAGAAATACTGAAAGCTCACAATTAGAGTAGAGTTCAATTACATCAAGGAGTAGGAGGAGAAAATATATCAAGGGCAGCTGCTCATGCAACATGTTTCAAGGAAGCTATTTCCCAAGGGAAAATTGTTATGCTCTTAATTAAAAAGAACCAACTGTACATGGTAGTTTTCCAATGCACGTCTGAAAGATCATAGCTTAGTTAGGCTACAAGAGAGCAAAAATGACAGAAACAGTCCCAGAAATCAGATATCGCTTTTACCTTTCACATATTTCATTCACAGCAGAACAATAATGTTTCAATTTTCCTTTAACTGTATATTCCAGAAGTGCTCCAGAAAATTTACAAGTGCCAGCATGCTGTCTACCATATAAGTATTTTTTTTTTAAAAAAACCCTGTTCTCCTACAGTATTTTAGAGGTAAAATGTATTTACAATCTTCCTTGCTGCTCAAGAAATTTCATTCCACATCACATTTTAATTCCTTAAAGATTAATTTTTTAAAAATTGAACAGAAGCTAGCATGTTGCTAAGTAAAATGCCCTCCTATATATCTTTACTCCCAAGAATGCCTCTGAGGGATTCTTAGGCTAAAGTTTAGTACTGTCAGCTCCCCAAAAAGAAAGTAAACTGAAGTACCGTATTTTTCAGTGTATAAGACTTTTCCTCCCTAAAAAAGGCTGATAATTAGGGTGCATCTTATACTCTGAATGTAGCTCTCCCCCCCCCCCCAGCCCTAACTAGCTGCTAACAATCTTCCCAGCTCTTACCTTGCAGGCTCTTTCATTGTTTCTCTCTGTGAAGAATGTTTTCCAAGCCCTAAATCTTTGCAGGATTTTTTCCATTACTCTAACTTGCTCTGAGTAAGTTTCTTCCCAGCCCTAACCAGGTGCTAACAATATTCCCAGCTTTTACCAGCTTGCAAGCTCCTTCATTGTTACTCTCTGAGAAGAATGTTTTCCAAACCCTATCTTTGTAGGGTTGTTCTTTCATTGCTTTACTTGCTCCAGATTTTTCTTTCCAGCCCTAACCAGGTGCTATTAATGTTCCCAAGCTATTTCGTTGTTTCTCTCTGTGAAGAATGTTTTCCAAGCCCTAAGTCTTTGCAGGTTTTTTTTTACCATTGGTCTAACTTGCTCCAAATGTTTATTTCCAGCCCTAACCAAGTGCTAATGATGTTCCCAGCTCTTACCCACTTACAAGCTCTTTTCATTGTTACTCTCTGTGAGGAATGTTTTCCAAACCCTGCCTTGGTAGGGTTTTTTTTTTCATTGCTTTACTTGCTCCAGCCCTAACCAGGTGTTAACAATGTTCCCAGCTCTTACCCGCTTGCAAGCTCTTTCATTGTTACTGTCTGAGAATAAAGGTTTTTCTACGCCCTTAACCAGGGGAGAAAATAATGTGCTGAAACTGACCAGACTAAGGACACTAGCCAGGTGAATACCTGGTAAGCAGATTCTTTTCCCTATTTTCCTCCTCGAAATCTAAGGTGCGTCTTACACTCTGGTGCGTCTTATACTCCAAGAAAATACGGTAATCAAGAACACATTTGAAAGACTAGAGCTCATGAGGAGAGCAACTTTGTCTGTCTGCTTTCTGGTAAAGTGGCCATTTGTGAAATCTTGGCTCTCCATATAATGTGGACCGCCCACAACATGTCCTCACAATTCATAAGCACTTAGCTCATAAAGGTTGGCCTACTTTATCTTAGAGTCCTCCCCAAAATTTCTAAAGACTTTTGGCAAAAAGTAAGGAGTCCGCAATAAAGCTATATTTTCATTCGAACAGAACGCCTATGGAGGCATTCAGTCCCTGAAACTACTCAAGAACTGTGTGCCCTGCTCAATGCCTCCTCATTTTTCAAAGATCTGAAGAAAGATCATTAATGTTGTACAAAATGTTTGAGGAAGGCATTTCAGAAAGGACAATATGGTTGCTTTGAAAGCCACTTTGGATCACTAGTGAAACAAAGCAGTTAAGTGCACATATGTGGAAACAACTGAAGAAAGACTTCTGAGCTTTCCAGAAATAATAATAACAATTATTATTATTATTATTATTATTATTATTATTATTATTATTATTATTATTTTTTATTAGATTTGTATGAAATTACAAGGCTTTAACGTATTAAAGACTGCTTTGCTTCCATAAACCTATTTTACAAAGCCACCCATTAAAATTTCCTGGGCAGCCCAGAAAATTTATTTGGGGAAACACTACTACAGATCTCCATTCCACATATACTCCAACACCATAACAATCCCAATTCAAACCTTCCTGATTAATCCATGAAAATCAGCTGTGTCGGGGGCTTTCTTATTAACTACATCATTCACCCTATTCCTATTTGCAAAGAATTTTAACTGTTTACTTTAAGTGATTGGTATTTTTTTTAATGAAAAAAATCTTTCTGTGCATTAGATTGTGACAATAGTTGTAGTCCTGATTAAAAGTTCCTCTACAGTGCTATCAGGTTTCCAACATACAGGGTATTGGGGGGGGGGGGGGGAATTCCCTGATATTTCCCTGTAACCTGCAATCTACTTAAGGTTATTTATTAGATTTGTATGCCGCCCCTCTCCGGAGAATCGTAGATGATCATACCAAATGGCTAAACCATGGAGAAATCTCAGCAGCTGAGGAAACAGGTTGGCGACACAGTTATGCTCATTTTTGCTTGACTCTGCCAGGCTGTGCAATCCGTTTTTTCTTTACATGATTTTTCCCTGACTTTTAAACATTTTAATAGTTTGGGTTCCCCCCCCCGATTTATTCTGGGTTTTTTTTTTCACAAATTCCCTGATAATTCCCTGATATTTCCCGAACATAACTAACTAGCCAAGATGCACTGTTTTTGAATGAACAGATTTTGTCATTCTGCAAGTCTAAACAGCTTTGACTCAACTCAGCTGTGGCTTAAGGTTTTCCAGCCACACAATTCCATTTTTCCCAATCTTGCTTCCTATCTGAATAGTTCAATACAATATACAGGTTTCATGATTTTGACTTTTTGCATTCGGCATGGCCGCTCCGAGTCTCCGGAGAGGGGTGGCATAGAAATCTAATTAATAATAATAATAATAATAATAACAATAATAATAATAATAATAATAAATACGAAATCCAGCATAGTGATCTCGTTTGCAGTGTTGTATTGAGATAATAATAATAATAATAATAATAATAATAATAATAATAATAATAATAATAATGATGATGTTTGTTCTCCACCCTCGGTTAAGGGTTTCCAGATCAAGAGTAACACACCAGGCTATTGCATCAAACCCCCAAACTCTTGGATTTCCTTTAAATCAAATTACATCGACTTCCACGGATCCATCTGCACGGTGTGTGTGTGTGAACTGTCACACACATTTTGTTGCTTCTAAACGATACTGTTGCGAGAAGTGTCCCCAGAAGAATTTCACGCCGTTGTTGTCAATAACAACCAAAAGAAGAGTAGATCCCGTCGGCCGATTGTCATCCAAGCCCCCCCCCCCCCGGCGTGGAAAAAACTTTCACTCCAGATCTTCGGAAGCTCCGAGGATCCCCTCTCGGGCAAAGCAAGTTCCTCGTCCCAAGGAAGAGGAAAGCCTCTCCCGATCCGCGATCTCTACTTACCCCGTGTTGGGCAGCATGGCCAGGTCCGACGAAAGTTAAAGCGGGGACCGCCGGGCAGATTTCAGAGCCCGGGTGGGACGGGACAGCGCCTTGGTGCCTCGCAAGGCCGCTCGGATTCCTGCACTTGCTTAGCCTTTAGAACCTTCAACCAGAGCAAAAGGGCGCAACAATCGAAATCGATTCCCTCGAAGCCCCGCCCCCTCTCGTTTTGCCACGCAGGAAAGAGACGCCTCGTCTTCAACCCCGCCCTCCTCGCCAGGCTTCGCTGGTCTGATACCGCCCACCGGAACACGCTCTTGCGTCATTTGGCTCAGCCCCTCTCATTCTGCGCGTCCTTAGCAACCACTCGCTCAACCCGCGCTCGGGAACGCCGCCTGTCCGAGTCACGTGGTTTTCGCGAAGCAATTGGTGGGAGCGGGAATGGCGGTCTCTCGCTTTTTCTTGTCGTCTTTAAACGGTTGGGTTGAGACAGTCGCCCGAAGAACGGGCGGGAAGATTTCCTTTCGTTATGCGGCTGGTTTTGCTGAGCTCTTCTATCGCTATTCTGTCACCAAGACCGAATCTCATCAAGGTGTGAAACCAAGACTTTTAATCCACGGCTCGTTTAATAACTTTATTCCTCAAGGCATCATATGTTGTGTAGGACAGTGTTTCTCAACCTTGGCAACTTGAAGATATTTGGACTTCAACTCCCAGAATTCCTCAACCAGCAAATGCTGGCTGGGGAATTATGGGAGTTGAAGTCCAGATATCTTCAGTTGCCAAGGTTGGGAAACACTGGTGTAGGATATTCACAACAGAATATTTTACACAACCAGACTTGAAATCCTGGGCTTAGAAACCTTAGAACTAGGTCGCCTTCCACACGACCTAATATGCTTATGAGCCTAATAGGAGCTATGCTCATAAAATCATCTGCTACAACCTCCTTCCTATGAATAACTACTTCAGCTTCAACCATAACAATACAAGAGCCCACAACAGATACAAACTTAAAGTGAACCACTCCAAACTTGACTGTAGAAAATACTCCTTGGTATAACTCCTTTACTCTTGAATTATCCATTGCTGACCTCATCTGCTTCCTAAGAGGTTAGCAAGGCGCGTGCATAAGTGTACCAACAGGCTTATTGTCCTTGTCCTAATGTTTCCCTCTTATTAGTACCCATCTCGTATATAAACAGGGTTATATATCTATGAATGCTACCAATATGCAGGGGTGGACTGCTGGCTGGAGGGGGGGGGAACGCAGTGGGGTAGCGAAAATAGAGCTCCATCCCAGAGCACCCAATTTGCACTGAAAGTTGAAAGAAAATACAGGGCATCCTGCATAAGCCATGCCCACAGTGTGTTAGTAAAATTTTTGATAGTCCTTCACTGTCAATATATACAGTATTTGACAAAATAAAAATAAATAAATAAGGCAATGCATCTTATCGCGGGGTGATGGACATGAGATCCTCTAAATCAAGGGTCTCCAACCTTGGCCACTTTGCTGGCTGAAGAATTCTGGGAATTGAAGTCTACAACTCTTAAAGTTGCCAAGCTTGGAGACCCCTGCTATAAATAAATACCAACCTAAACTTATGATTGGATTTGCCAAGGGTATGAATTTGGCCTCCCGTTTGAAAGAAAAAGGTCAAAACATCAAAGGATTAACTAGTTACTAGTAAAGAAAAAACAACTTTCACAATGACAGACTTATTAGCTGAAGAGGGGGGGAATCCCCTTTTCATGTTTTGCCTTAAACATGTAATCCTAGCTATTGGACTTTGTAATTCATGACTTAGATTTTCTTCATAGTATGCAAACACAATCAGGTGTGCCTTATTTGGTAAATGATTGCTTTGTTTTGCTCTTCCCACAATAGGATGGACAAAAGTCACCCTTCAGTCAAGCTTCCATGGCTGAAGAAGATCTACATTCTAGTCCAGTATCTTAAACACAACATTCCACTTGACAAGAAATGGTTGGCTGAAGATTAGGATGATGGAGCAGCTTGACTTTCATTATTAGGGAGAAACCAGAGCATGTCCACAATACAATAAGAATCGGAATAGAGCTGGAAGGGATGCTGGAGGCCTTCTAGTCCAGCCCCCTGATCAAAGAGGAGACCTTACCGTTTCAGACAAGTGGCTGCCCAGTCTCTTCTTACAAACCTCCAGTGATGAAACACTCACAACTTCTAAAGGCTAGCTGTTCCGCTGTTTAATTGTCTTCACTATTAGGAAGTTTCTTCTCAATTCCAGGTTGCTTCTCTCCTTGGTTGAGGAGTTTCTTGTCCTGCCCTCTGGTGCTTTGAAAAATAAATTGATCCTCCTTCCTCTTTGTGGCAGCCTCTCAAATATTGAAATACAGTAGTACCTCTAGATACGAGCTGCTCCACATGCGAGTATTTCAAGATACGAGCCACGAGGGGAGAGAAATTTCTGTTCCAGACCCGAGCTCAAATTCGGGATACGAGCCGAGCATCCACTAGGTGGCACAAGAATCCTTGCTTTTGGTTATCTCGGAGGGGAAAAACAAAGTCTAAAGCCATTTGTTCGAGATACGAGTTGCTCGACATACAAGCTCCCTTCTGGAATGAATTATACTCGTATCTAGGGGTACTACTGTACTGCTATCATGTCCCCCTTAGCTCTTCTTTTCTTTACTCTAGCCAAACCCAAATCCTGCAACCGATCTTCATAAATAAACAATCCTTTATTTTTGAGTTGGTTCTATTATACATAACATTATATAAACATTTTTATTTGGCATATCATTTACACTTGCAAATAATATTTTCATCAGTTTAATCATAATTTTATTACACTTCTCAGACATATACTGAAGCTTTTGTATCATTTCCGGTCACAATTCAAAGTGTTGGTCATCCCCTATAAAGCCCTTCATGGCACCGGACCAGGGTATCTACGAGACCGCCTTCTGCCGCACGAATCCCAGCGACCGGTTAGGTCCCACAGAGTGGGCCTTCTCCGGGTCCCGTCAACAAAACAATGTCATTTGGCGGGACCCAGCCCCGGCCCTCTGGAACCAACTCCCCCTGGAGATTAGAATTGCCCCCACCCTCCTCGCCTTTCGTAAGCTCCTTAAAACCCACCTCTGCCATCAGGCATGGGGGAACTGAGATATTCTTTCCCCCTAGGCCTTTACAATTTATGCATGGTATGTTTGTTTGTATGTATGTTTGGTTTTACAAATAAGGCTTTTTAACTGTTTTAGTATTGGATTTGCATGCTGTTTTGTACTACTGTTGTTAGCCGCCCGAGCCTAAGGAGAGGGGCGGCATACAAATCCAATTAATAATAATAATAATGATAATAATAATGATAATAATGATAATAATGATAATAATAATAGAATATCCAGCTATCA
Organism: Erythrolamprus reginae; assembly: GCF_031021105.1. Taxonomy (NCBI): domain Eukaryota; kingdom Metazoa; phylum Chordata; class Lepidosauria; order Squamata; family Dipsadidae; genus Erythrolamprus; species Erythrolamprus reginae. The sequence goes on from NC_091951.1 coordinate 248,572,634, forward strand.
GGCTTGCAAATTAAGCCACAAGGAGAAAGAGAGGATAAATTGTTAACTCAGTCTTCCATCCTAAATTCAAGGTTGACTCAGCCTTCCATCCTTCTGAGGTGGTTAAATGAGAACTTAAATTGTTGGGGGCAATATGCTGACTAAACCACTTAAAGAGGCCTATAAAGCACTGTCTGTAAAGCGGCATATAAATCGAAGTGCTGTTGCTACCGTGTTTCCCCGATAGTAAGACCCCCCCGATTGTAAGACATATGGGAGGTTTCAGGGGGGTCGGCTTATATAAGCCATACCCCGAAAGTAAGACATATGTCTTACTTTCGGGGAAACACGGGGGTATTGCGGGGGCCGCGGCGCCGCCACCTCTTCCCCTGCCGAGGCTCAGCTGCAAGCGGCCAGTGAGGCCGATCGGCTCCGAGGCGAGCGGCCGGAGCTGCGCCCTCCTTCGCCCGCCTCCTTTCCGCTCGCCTCGGAGCCGATCGGCCTCGCTGGCCGCTTGCAGCTGAGCCTCGGCAGGGGAAGAGGCGGTGGCGCCGCGGCGAGCGAAGGCGAGGGGCGCGCAGGGAGCTGCCGGAAAGGAGGCTGGTGAAGGAGGGCGCAGCTCCGGCCGCTCGCCTCAGAGCCGATCGGCCTCGCTGGCCGCTTCCCCTGCCGAGGCTCAGCTGCAAGCGGCCAGCGAGGCCGATCGGCTCCGAGGCGAGCGGCCGGAGCTGCGCCCTCCTTCGCCCCCCTCCTTTCCGGCAGCTCCCCGCGCCCGAAGACAAGCCGGCCCCGGTGCCCGGGACAATGTAAGACATACCCCCAAAGTAAGACACAGTGGGGCTTTTGGGGGTAAAAAGATAGTAAGACACTGCCTTACTATCGGGGAAACACGGTATTGCTATAACTACTTTCTTGTCTCCCTTATGGATCATATTGTCCTGATTTGTGGGGATTCTGATCATAGAAGTGAGATTATTGATCTTTCCTTCCAGCTTTGCTTTACCCCTTCACCATACAGTAGAAAAATATTAACTGGGGCATAGCAATCTTCATTTGTTTGTTTGTTTGTCAAGTACATTTTGATAGTATACAAAGATATAACAATGTTTATATACTTGATAATAGTATTTAAGAGAGACATTAGGACAGGGGATGGAAGTTACGCTGGTGCACTTATGTATGCCCCCTACTGACATCTTATCTTACTGACCTACCAATCTGATTGGGTAGCTCTGATGTTGTTGCGTGATTATGCAATTTGGGAACACTGTCTTTGTTTGACTGCATGTCCCCCTAACTGCAACTCAGACATGCCTTATTGTTTGTCACCCAAGGCTCTTTTAAAATTTGTAGCCATGTTAGATTTTCAGGACATATCAAACTAATTCTAAATGTAAGTAAATTCTAATGAATAATTAGCAGTCTCAGATCAGTCAGTCACCCTCAGAGCTGGGACTGGAATATTTGGCAATGTTTGTTAGAGCCCTGGTGACACAGTGGCCAGAATGCAACATTTTAGGGTAATTCTGCCCACGGTCTGGAGTTCGATTTTGACAGGCTCAAGGTTGACTCAGCCTTTCATCCTTCTGAGGTCAATAAAATGAGAGACTATTGGGGACAATATGCTCACTTTGAAAACAGCTCAGAAATTGTTGTAAAGCGCTATGGTCTAAGGACTATTGCTGTTGCTGTTCATGTCAACTGTAAGAAGAAAATGCTCCAGTAGAACCCTGGTTGAATCACTATCAATAACCTTTTGAAATATTTGCTAGAGTTATCAGAATGCCACAAAAGCAAACAAATATACTTGGCAACATCTCAAAAGCCCTATATGACCCAGTCCCTAGATATCTTAGTTGTCCTTTTATCTCTAGATAGATAATATATATTTTCCTATCCCAAGGATATTCTGCCCCTCCATCCTGGGTCACGAGAGAGCAGCTTAATGTTCCCTCCTATTAAGCGGTATCTCACGAAGATAAATGAGAGGGGCATGGAGTCATATATTCTTAGCTGGTCCCTTCCTTTGAAACTATTTATGATTCAAGGCAACAATTACCTCCCTTCTTCATGGGTTTACAGATAATGGTTAAGGCCAAGCTGTTCTGGAAAGCTTTTGGAGAGTAAGCAGCTAAAATTAAGATCTGCAATACAGTGATCCCCCGCTCATTGCGAGGGTTCCGTTCCAGGACCCCCCGCAACGAGCGGGTTTTCGCAAAGTAGCGCTGCGGAAGTAAAAATACCATCTGCGCATGTGCAGATGGTGCTTTTACTTCCGCAGCGCTAGCGAGGAGCCGAAGATTGGGGGCGGCGCGGCTGTTTTAAAACGTCGCCGCCGGCATGGGGGTCTTCCTAGCAGCCCCCCAAACCCGGGTTGGGAGTCCGGGGGGTGCTGGCAAGCCCCCCATGCCGGTGGCGACATTGTAAAACAGCCGCGCCGCCCCCAATCTTCGGCTCCTCGCTAGCGGGCAGGCAGGCCGTTCGCTGGCGCTCCCTCTCGCCGCTTTGGAGCTGAGTCCTGAAGCGAATTCGCTTCAGGACTCAGCTCCAAAGCGGCGAGAGGGAGCGCGGACAAACCGTTCGCTGGCGCTCCCTCTCGTCGCTTTGGAGCTGAGTCCTGAAGCGAATTCGCTTCAGAACTCAGCTCCAAAGCGGCGAGAGGGAGCGCGGACAAACCGTTCGCTGGCGCTCCCTCTCGCCGCTTTGGAGCTGAGTCCTGAAGCGAATTCGCTTCAGGACTCAGCTCCAAAGCGGCGAGAATGAACGGCGTGGGCGGGCGAAGGGCGGGCGGCAGCGAGGAGTTTGCGTGGGCGGTGGGGAAACTCCTTGCTGATGCCCGCTGCTCGCCCTCCCGCCAGCAAGAGGGGGAAGACCCAGGGAAGCCGCCCAGCAGCTGATCTGCCGGGCGCCATCTACGCATGCGTGCCCATAGAAAAAAGGGCACGCATGCGCAGATGGTGTTTTGACTTCCGGGTTGAAAAATCGCAAATTACCCTGTTCGCAATGGTTGGGGACGCAATAACCGGGGTATTACTGTACTGTGATTTTGTTTATTTTGTATGTATTGTAATTTTGTTTTATTTGATTTGATAGATAATCATTTAGAACAGAGGTCCCCAACCGCCGGTCCGCGGACCGGGACCGGGCCGTTGCGGCTTTTCAGCCGGTCCGCGGCGCCAGGGCCCCCTCGGCCTTTCCGCACCACCAGCGGCGCTCCCCCCGCCAGCCAGCCAAGCCCCGCGCCCGCCGGAACCGGCTCCTCGCTCTCCCCCCGCCGCCCGCCGCGTTTGCAGGAGGTGGGGAGGGTTGGGCGGCCCGCCAAGGCCAGGAGGGACGCCGCTGCCCCCCCCTTCCCTCTCTCCGCCCGCCGCTGCGCCTCCTTGACGCCGAGAGGAAATGCCGGCAAAGGCTTTCCTCAGCGGAGGCCGGCGAAGGTGATATTGAATGTCGGGGGAGAACGGGCGGTTGCGCGCGCTCCCTATCTCCCTGCTAGCCCACTCGCAATATTCAAAATAAGAAAAACCTTTGCCGGCGAAGGCTTTTCTTATTTTGAATATTCCGAGTGGGCTAGCAGGGGGATAGGGAGCGCGCGCAACCGCCCGTTCTCCCCCGACATTCAATATCACCTTCGCCGGCCCCGCCTCTCCTGCAAACCCCCTTGCTGAGAGCCCGGGGCGAAAGTGCTCTCGCAAAGGTGAGGCGGGCAGGGCGTGCGCGCGTCATCGCTGAGAAGAACGGAGAGAGAACGAGAGTGACTGAGAGCAACAGACAGCAAGATAGAGAGAAAGTGAGAAAGAGAGAGTGAGAAAGGGGGGAGAGAAAGAGATAGCAAGAGAGAGAACAAGAGAGAGAAAGAGCGTGAGAAAGAAAACAAGAAAGAGTGAGAGAGAGAGAAAGCAAAAGAGACAGAAAGAAAACAAGAGAGAGAAAGTGAGAAGAAGAGAGAGAAAGAGGGGGAGAGAGAGAGAAAGAGAGAGGGGGAGAGAGAGAAAGAGAGGGAGAGGGAGAAAGAGAGAGGGAGAGGGGGGAGAGATAGCAAGAGAGGGAGAGAGGGAAAGGGGGAGAGAGAGAGGAGATAAAGGAAGAGGAGAGAGAGAAAGGAAGAGAAAGAAAGAAAGAGGGATAGAAAGAGAGAGAGAGTGAGAGATGCTCAGTGAGCCTTTCTTTGAAGTTGCCTTTCTTTCTTTCTCTTTCTTGCTTTCTTTCTTGCTCTTTTTCTTTCTCTCTTTTACCTTCCCTTCCTCTATTTCTTCTTTTCTTTCTCCTTCCTACCTTCTTCCCTTACTCTCCCCTTTCATAAGTTTCCTTGCTTCCTTCCTCTGTTCCTGTCCCTTCCCCTTTCTTTCTTTCTTTCTTTCTTTCCTTCCTTTCCTCCCTCCATTTCTTGCTTTCCTTTTCCTTCCTCCCTTCTTTCCTCCCTCATTCCCTTCTTTCACTCCTTCCTCTCTTACTCTCCCCTTTCACACCTTTCCTTGCTTCCTTTGCACCCTTCTTTTGTTCCTGTCCCTTCCCTCTTTCCTTCCTTCCTTCCTTCCCACCCTCCGTCCATTCATTCACCCATTCCTCTCTTGATCGCCCCTTTTACGGCGCCGCTGACAGCTAGCTCCCCCCCCCCACCGGGCCATGGAAAACTGGTCTAGCTTAAAGCCGGTCCCTGGTGCAAAAAAGGTTGGGGACCTCTGATTTAGAACATAGAATAAAAGAGTTGGAAGGGACCTTAGAGGTCTTCTAGTCAAACCCCCTTCTAGGTAAACCTCTTGCTTGATCTGAACAAACTATCCAAACTATCCATTTTATTAAGATCATATACTGTATTTCAAATGACATACCTTGGGGTATTCTTTTTTAAGAAACAAAGGAACAGTTGTGTGAAACTGAAATGTGGCTCACTTTTCAAGACCTTGTTGGTCTCTTAGTTTTAAATAAATACATGGACAAAACCATACATGGACAAAGTCACTGTTTGCATAGCAGTTTGCTGAAAAATGGAGTGCAGTTAAGAGGAGGAATATTGCTACATTACTGAAGCAATGTTGGATTCCAGTGTACAGATAAGAGAATTCGGGCTTGATATATTTTAGTAAGGTTTTTCATCTGTATTTTGAGCTCTGAAATGTGAAATTCTAAGGCTCCGATTTGCTGACAGGATAGTAATGTAATGAGAGGGATGTTTCATTTTTTAGGGTCTGTGAAGAGGGCCATCTCACCATCCTATTGGTATGACAGTGTATGCACAGAGAATAAAATGCTGATTCATATTTTCTGTTGCAAGTAAAAATAGCAAAAAAAAAATGCTGAGCATGCAACCTTCACAACATACATTTCAGATAAGGCTGGTTTGGTTAGGGATTAGTATTCCCTCAATGGAAATTTAAAACTTTGTAAACTAAAAAAGCAAATAACTTTTAAACCATTGCTAAACACAACTTTTTGCTTTGGTTTGAATTTCTTGTAGCTTCAGGAAACCTATGATTTGTTACTAGTTTCTTTTTCTTTTATTTAATTCTGTTTACTCAAAAAACATTTTAGATTATAAGATACAAAATATAAAAGTAAACAGGAAAGGGGGGAAGTGGGAAGAGAAGGGAGGAAGGTCTGGGAAAAGGGAATAAAGCTTTGACTTCTGACTCCCTCTGTTACAGTAATATAAAACATTAATATCAAACCACAACTTTTTGTAGGGTTTTTTTTTGTAGACCTATAGACTCTATGACAACTGGAAAACATGACAGTAAACTAGACAGTTTTCATCTTAATAAAATTTGAAGTAGATTTAAACGGTAAATAAATGTTTAAAGGACATGTGATTTTATCTAATAGATGGAGAAAGTGAGTGTAAACAAAATCCTTCCATTGATGGATACTGCTTTTGAGGGCTTGCATATTATTTTCTTCTGCAAATCAAAGAATTAGTGGCTTACTAAAAACATCTTCAGTCTGTGTTGGGTCAACTTTAAAATCGAGTTATTATATTACTTTCACTGTATCTTATAAACCCTACCATGATCAGAAAAACAACGCAGAGCTTTGCAGCTCTTATACTTTCTATGAGATGAACAAGTTGCAAAATAAGCATAGTGGGCTAACAAGAAAAGTGGGTGGAAAAATAGAAGGCAGGCTAAGCAGCCTCCATTGCTTGCTCACTTGTTTGCATGCTAATTTTTTCATACCAATTCTTCCACATCAAATGAGAGCCTGGCAACATGCATTTTTAAAAGTGACAAGTACTCGTAGCTGAGTGGCGAACACCTTGCATAAATTATTTATTTCATGCAAAGTCTCACATTAGCCTACCGTCTTATAATTAATTGTAAATGACTGAAACAGTTGGAATTAACCATTTGTACAGATAATTTTGGGTTAGGGGTGTCTTTTTGGTTTTTTTGCTGTTAAATACTATAATTCTGTACAGCAGGAACTCAGGATTTCTTTCTTTTGATGCTTCATTTAAATATTCTAGACCAGCTGCTCCATGTCAGCTTAATGAAGATAACTCTTAAATTAGCATTGCGAATTACAGCTTTACCATAGCCTATTTCATTGTAAGCACATATATTGCATATACTTGCCATATTTCAGCAGATGAAGATACATAATGTAAGTCAGAGGCATCTAATAAGAACAACCAAATATTCTCATATTTATTTATTTATTTATTTATTAATCAGATTTGTATGCCGCCCCTCTCCGTAGACTCGGGGCGGCTAACAACAATAATAATACAATGTAAACAAATCTAATATTTAAGTTAATTTTAAAAACCCTGATTTAAGAAACCAATCATACATACTGACATACCATGCATAAATTCTATAAGCCTAGGGGGAAGGGAAATTTCAATTCCCCCATGCCTGACGACAGAGGTGGGTTTTAAGGAGCTTGCGAAAGGTAAGGAGGGTGGGGGCAACTCTGATATCTGGGGGGAGTTGGTTCCAAGGGGTTGGGGCTGCCACAGAGAAGGTTCTTCCCCTGGGTCCTGCCAAATGACATTGTTTAGTTGACGGGACCCGGAGAAGGCCAACTCTGTGAGACCTAACTGGTCGCTGCGATTCGTGCGGCAGAAGGCGGTCCCGGAGATATTCTGGCCCGGTGCCATGAAGGGCTTTATAGGTCATAACCAACACTTTGAATTGTGACTGGAAACTGATCGGCAACCAATGCAGACTGCGGAGTGTTGGTGTAACATGGGCATATTTGGGAAAGCCCATGATAGCTCTCGCAGCTGCATATGCAGGGCTATAAAGCTAAACAATATTGTATGGGCTCTATGTTCATTCTCTTCCATTGTAGAAATTATGTTCCTCTCCACCACATGCTAAAAATATTTACACTCGGTGAGGAAAATATAATAGTGTTTTCTTATAAATAATATGCTGGAACAACTGTCAATATTGGAAGACAAAATAGTCTGGATAGTGGATGTGGCAGTAACCCGGAGACAGTAGGAGAGTCAGAAATCAGAATAACGAGTGGGAAGGGACCTTGGAGGTCTTCTAGTCCAGGGACCCCCAACTCCCAGGCTGCAGCCCACTACCAGACCTTGGGCCTATTGGAACTGGGCCGCAGAAGTGGTAGGGCATCCCCACTCACCTGAGCAGCAGGTGAGAGCATGCATGCATGATCCATCTGTGGGAGTAGTGATATGTGTGCCCGCGGCTCACGCAAATGGAGCTGCACACATGTGCGTGCTTGCCTGCCATGTGTATGGAACCGTCCCCTCTTCTCCCCCTGCTGGTCCACAAAACTGAAAATAGCAATAGCAATAGCATTTAGACTTATATAGTGCTTTTTTCAGCCCTCCTTTTTTCAGCCCTCTCTAAGCGGTTTACAGAATCAGCATATTGCCCCCAACAATCTGGGTCCTCATTTTACCCACCTTGAAAGGATGGAAAACTGAATCAACCTTGAGCCGGTGGTGAGATTTGAACTGCTGATTTACAGCTAGTTAGTTAACCTGCAGTGCTGCACTCTAACCACTGCGCCACCCCAGCTCTAACCTCTTAAAAGGTTGGAGAACTATGTTCTAGTCCAACTCACTGCTCAAGCAGGAGACCCTACTGTTCTGGACAAGTAACTGTCCAGAGACTTGCAATAGAAATAGAAATAGATCGAGTGATGTTCCAGCTATTATGGGATTGCATCCAAGATGCCTATTACTATTGGTTCTACTTTTGTAGTATTTATTTATTTATTTTGTCCAATACACAAAGAGGGTTTAGTGGGTATATATCTATATACACATAGTAAAATACATGATGAAGGTTATAGAGGAGATACTCATAGTAAAATATATCTAAGAAATTATTGAAAAGAAGATATAGTGATAGAACATATCAATGAAAGAATAGAAGAAGAGATATAGGAATAGAAGAAAGGTATAGGAGATATAGGAGAGCAATAGGACAGGGGACGGAAGGCACTCTACTGCACTTGTACTCGCCCCTTACTGACCTCTTAGGAATCTGGATAGGTCAACCGTAGATAATCTAAGGGTAAAGTGTTGGGGGTTTGGGGATGACACTATGGAGTCCGGTAATGAGTTCCACGCTTCGACAACTCGGTTACCGAAGTCATATTTTTTACAGTCAAGTTTGGAGCGGTTAATATTAAGTTTAAATCTGTTGTGTGCCCTTGTGTTGTTGTGGTTGAAGCTGAAATAGTCACCGACAAGCAGGACGTTGCAGCATATGATCTTGTGGGCAATACTTAGATCTTGTTTAAGGCGTCTTAGTTCTAAAGTTTCTAGGCCCAGGATTGAAAGTCTAGTCTCATAGGGTATTCTATTTCGAGTGGAGGAGTGAAGGGCTCTTCTGGTGGAGTATCTTTGGACATTTTCAAGGGTGTTAATGTCTGAGATGCGATATGGGTTCCAAACAGATGAGCTGTATTCGAGGATGGGTCTGGCAAAAGTTTTGTAAGCTCTGGTAAATAGTGTGAGATTTCCAGAGCAGAAGCTATGTAGGATTAGGTTTACAACTCTTGAAGCCTTCTTGGCTATATTGTTGCAGTGGGCTTTGGCACTTAAATCTTTTGTTATTAGTATACCGAGGTCTTTAACCGAGTGGGGATTATCTGTGATAATTTGATTATTCAGTTCGTATTTGGAGTTCAGATTCTTCTTCCCAATGTGTAGGACAGAGCATTTGCTAGTTGAGATTTGGAGTTGCCATGTGTTAGACCACTCAGAAACAGCGTCAAGGTCTTTTTGGAGAGTAGTTGTGTTATCGGTGGTGTTGAAGAGTTTTACATCATCGGCGAAGAGGACACAGTTGCTTGTGATATAATCGCAAAGGTCATTGATGTAGAGAATGAAGAGCATTGGTCCCAGTACACTACCTTGGGGAACACCGCTTTTAACTGGGACGGGGTGGATATGGTGCTTCCTATTTTTACCACTTGTTGTCTGTTTGACAGGAATGCTGTAACAGAAAGTAAGGTTAATACCAATAGTAATAAGCACGTTTAATGCAATCAGAACAGCTGGAGAATCACTTGAACACCCATCAGCATTGATAAAATCGCCACTAGTCAACTGCAAAGGGCAGCAGCTGCCCACCCCAGGTAAATTCACAGGAATTGATAGCTAAAAATGTCAAATCTAGTCTGGGCATCTGGCTGATTGTGTGATAAACTATTTGCTTCAACATCCAATATTTGTCCTTGGAATGCTTCCATCCATGTTGCTTTGTTTCAGGCAGAAAAATGCCTGGCTTTCCCCATCTAATGTTTCCCAAATGATATGTGGGTGAATCTTCCAAAAGCTTGGACTTCAGTTAGCATTTTTTAGAGTACTGAAGCCAGTATAAAATATGTATAAAATGTGGATAATGTACAGATTTGTAGTCTTTGAGCCCAAAATTTCTGTTGTTATGTGGGATATTTGTTAAGTTAATTCTGCCCCATTTTATGACCTTTCTTGCCCAGTTGCTAAGTGAATCACTGCAGTTGATTAGCTAGTAATCGAAGTAACCTTGCTAAGTGAATTTTGCTTGTGAGAAGTTTGCAAATAGTGATCACGTGACCTTGGGCACAGCAATGGTCATAAATATGAACTACTTGCCAAGCATCTGAATTTTGATCACATGATTATGGAGAAAAGTTGTAACCATGAAAAAAGGTCATAAGTTACATTTTTCAGTGCTATTATAATTTTAAAGGCTCAGTAAACAATTTTTTAAAGGTGACTACTTGCATTCATTTGTTTCCCCCTGCTTTTACACACAGATACTTAAAGGGGCAAACTGCATTGTGAAACTACAAGTTGCAGATTATAATGAAGGAAAATAAAGAAATTCCTTGCTTCTCTCTGAACAATGATTATCTTGTTGCATTCTAAAATATTAGTTAGTTTACTTTATTGTCATTGCATCTTGTACAACAAGAGTATAGAGTAAAGGATTCAACACACAATCTTGTAGTATACCAGTGTTAAGAACAAGAGCTGAAGAGATAGGATATCAGAACTTTATATAAATTTGAGCTACCTGCCCATCTACTTCATCTTTGGGTATGGGAAATTATTACCTAGCTTTTCTCTGCCTATTTCCAAATGATTTCAACAAATCTGTCCACTTAGCTATTTGACAGGAAACTCCACTCAATTAATATTTCTCAATAACCAGAGCTATAGTTGCATAGTAAGTACTTTCTTAGCTATATGGTGAATACCAAAAAGAAAAAAAACAGTTAATCTGGCTTCTTTGCTGGAGAGCATTGACAACTTCTTTTTGTATACCAAATATAGAAATATTCTCCATATTATTTTAAGTCAGATTTTAAATTTAGCCTTAATAAAAAACATATGTGCCCTGTTTAAAAAAAAAACTCAGAGGTTTATTTGCTAAGCTTCTAAGGGAGATATTTTTAAAGATACAGAGATGTAATGCATTTCTTTTTCTTGTGTGCTAGTGTCAAAGGCTTATTTTTTTACAAGAAGGGGCCTCCTGAAGAGGAAGAACAAAATGGTACCAATTACTGCTCCACCTCTCTCTACTGTGAGGTTTCCTGGAATGTTCATAAGTGACATCAAAGCTCTTAGACTGGCAAATATAAATTCAGATGTACACATTCTTGAGGAAACGTCTAAAGGGAAATTATGCTACAGTCCATCGCAGCAGTTTAATCCTATGTACTAATAATTCTGAAGCTCTGACTTGGAACTTATAGCCTGATAATTGACCCAGATAATTAGCTAGATAATTCTACCAGCTTAGTTACTTTTATTTCCTTTTCCAGACCATCCCTTTCCAGGAAAAGAGCGCATATGTTCGTTTTCTAATACCGTTTCTAATACCAAACTCAATTTCATTTAAGGGCTGCATCAGGGCTATAGTTGACCATGGGCGGCTGAGTGGGCCGTGGCCAACTGGGGTTGGTGTGGGCATGGCCAGCTTGACACCAGTCCGCAAACTGCTGCCATGTTTCCTCTTTGCATTGTGTAGCCCGGACCAAAACCACGCTCGCTCAATGTTTTCTCTTTGCATTGTCTTGTGCATTATCCATGGGAGTTGTGTTTGACACCCCTGGTTTAACAAACAAAAAACAAAAAAAAACAAATCCTGGTTTAACATGGTGCATGAACCATATATATAATTGCATTGTTTGGATATTTATCACGTATTGGTATAAAAATAACCATGTCAGCAAATATTCTGAATACTAAAGCATGACTGCAATTAAAAAAGAAAACTAAAAAAATGTGATTCAGATTTTAAAACCCTAAAAAGGCTGGCAATACTGGGTATTAAAGAATCTGGTGGGAAACATTCTATACTAATATATTTTGGGGTGGAAGAAATTTCAAGGCTCCATTCTTTCTCTCTTACATAAGAGCTTAGGCATCTCTTATCAAAACAAACAGAACTGGCAGCTTCAGCAACTAAAACAGTTTCAGGCTGAACCTCCTATCTCCTCCTGTTTTCTAAGTTTAATTGTGATTTTTTTGCTTTGCATAATCCAAGAATGGATTCCTAAAAGATACTAAAGCATAAACTACAGTATGTGTTATAAATGTCAAAGCCTGAATAAACAGTGTCATAACTGAGTTCAATGTGTGAATCCATTCTAAAAGTCTGTGTAAATGTCAATAGGATGGACTACGCACCTAGCCACAATTGTATAAAAGTGCAATTGTATAAAAGTGACAATGCACACATGGTTACATCACAATGTAAAACTGCTTTTAATATTTGCATCCCAATATCAGTAACAAATATGTTTAACTCATGAGATCATCATCACATCACTTTAATTTTTTATTGTAGTAGTCAAACATGAAAAATGCATGTATGATCAATCAATGTTTACTGTTTGGCCCAAAGCTAAGGCAAGTATACAATTGCAACTAAATCATTAGAATAATATATTTTAAAAAATTATTAAAAAGCCTGATGCTCTCTTTTGTCTTTGTGTTCATTTCTTTCAGTCTAGCATAGCTCTTTCACACGTGGTTATGCAAATCCCTATGCATTCTCTTCCCATGCATGTGAAAAGCAAGTAGAGTGATCTCATTGAGACAAGGCAAGCAAAAATAGACAGTATTATGACCTCTTTTAAACTTCTCAATCTCAATGCCTAGTCCATTTTGAATGCATTTTATTAAACAATATACTTGTACAAATCCTGAAGATTATTTAGCAGGCTTTCAAACATCATGCCTTCATTGGTTAGGTTTGAACAATATAGGAAATTATAGTTTACAAATAATCTTCAACTTACAACCAAAATTATGATTAAAAGTGCCAATCATTAAGTGGGCCATCATATGGCCAACCTCAATTTTACACCATATTTGTGGCAATAGTTAAACAAATTACCATAGTTGTTAAGCAAACACCATGGTTGTTACATGAACCCATTGCAAGGGGCTGTTTTTGACAGAAACAGGAAATAAAGACCAGGTTCTAGCAAAAAAAAAAGAGACTCATAAATGTCGGTTATGTGACCACAGGCTGCTCAAATGGCCATAACTGCAATCACATTTGGAGAGGAGGGAGGTGGCAGCCATCAGACATTCAAATTTGGGGTGGATGGCAGCAATTAGAACTTCCAATCACATCATAAGTATCTTTTGGGTGGAATCTGTCATAACTTTGAACAGTTACTAGGCAACTGTTCATAAGTCAAAGACTAGGATATGTACCTGTTTACATATAAGTGTCCAATGAGATTGAGGTGGTGTAAAAAAATTCATAAGCTAATTAAAAAAAACAGTGTGTTGTATAAACCAGATAAGGATGGTTTGCAAAGAACTGGTATTATATCTTATCAAAGCATAAAAGGAACACAGCTGAAATGTCTTGCTATTATTCTTCTAGAATTCCCAGCCAATGTAGCCATACAGAGGCAAATGTTTTAATAGAATAGAGTTGGAAGGGACCTTGGAGGTCTTCTAGTCTTCTTCTCAAGCAGGAGACCCTATACCATTTCAGACATATGGCTGTCCAATGTCTTCTTAAAGCTCCAGTGATGGAGCGCCCACATCTAGTTTCACTACTTAATTGTTCTGTTAGGAAATTTTTCGTTAAGTTCTAGGTTGTTTCTCTCCTTTTATTAGTTCCTATCCATTGTTACTTGTCTTCTCTTCTGATGCTTTGGAAAATAGGTTGATCCTCTCTTCTTTGTGGCAGCCTCTCAAATATTGGAACACTGCTATCATGTCACCCCTAGTCCTTCTTTTCACTACAGCTATTTTCCTGCTAAATATTAGACTACAGTATCAAACTATATACAGTCATGCTGCATACATAATGTCAGTGTTTGCCCATTGAAATACAATACATAAATTTAAACTCTTGACTGTAATTTGGGAAAGATTGCTTTTTGCAGATTTTTGTCTTGCTTTTCTTCCTATAGAACTCATGGTAATGAACATACTATTTCCTCAACAAGAACAATCCTACAGGGTGAGTTGGGCCGAGGGTGGAAAAACTGGCTCAACCAGTCACCAAGCTGCTTTTCATCTCAGGCAGGATTAAAACTCTCCTGCTGTCTAGGCTAGCCCCTTAACTATTACACTTATGGTAATTAGGCTTTCATTTTATTATCTTATTATTTTATCACATCTTTATCATTTATTTATATGTATTTAATATATTTATATTAAATGTAAAAATTAAAATTCAGATCTTTTAGAAGATTATATTATTACAGTGATCATAACGTAGTAACTCCTTAGATTAGTGAATTCTCCTAAACTCACAGCTACTACTAGATGGGCAGATGAAGTCCATGATCAGAAGTGATTTTGCCTAGCTTTGATGTGCAGCCAGTCCTGGAGCAACAGGATCTGGCTAGTGAGTCATGTCTGTGTCATTACTTGATTAAACCTGTGTATTGTGCTTTGGATGGATTGCCTCTGTAGACCATTTGGAAACTGCAGTTGGTTCAAACTGCTTCTTGTCGACTAGTGTAACATATTACTTGCAAAAGAAATATATTGCAGCTGCTTTACAGGAATAATGGGGTCTTCTCTCCAATAGCTCACCAGAAATCTCTAATGACCCATCTTTTGCAGAAGACTTTTCAAGAACTAGAATGGGATGTATTTTAAATTTTATTCATTTTATTTATTTGTCAAACATATATAGTATAGTAGTAGTTTATATAAACATAAGTAAAAAGTAACAATAAAAGAGAACAGTAGGATAGGGACGGCGCCCCTTACAGGCCTCTTAGAAATGGGGAGAGGTCGACTGTAAGGTTAGTTTTTGGGGTTTGAGGAAGAAACCACAGAGTCAGGTAGTGCATTCCAGGCATTAATCACTTTATTGCTGAAGTTGTATTTTCTGCAATTGAGTTTGGAGCAGTTTACATTGAGTTTGAATCTATTATGTGCTCTTGTATTTCTACTGTTGAAGGTAAAGTAGTCATTAACAAGAAGGACATTTTGGTATATGATTTTATGAACGAAATTTAGATCAGATCGGAGGCGACAGTTATAAATCATCTAATCCCAGTATTTCAGTTCTGGTGGAATAAGGTATTTTGTTGCAAGTGGAGGAGTGAAGGACTTTTCTTGTGAAATATTTCTGGACTTTCTCCAATTGTATTAATATCTGATATACAATGCGGGTTTCAGACAGTTGAGCTGTATTCCAGAATTGGTCTAACAAATGTTTTGTAAGCTCTGGTTAGCAATGTAATATTTACAGAGAAGAAGCTATGTAAAATTAGATTAAAACTCTTACTGCTTTTTTGGCAATATTGTTACAGTGTGTCTAACACCTAGTTCAGTGATGGCGAACCTTTTTTTCTTCGGGTGCCAAAACCGGCTTCATATGTGATAGCACGCATGCACGAGTGCCCATATCCATAATTCAATGCCTGGGGAGGGCGAAAATGGTCTCCCCTGCTTCCCTGGAAGCCCTCAGGCCAGAAATGGCTGGTTTCCCAACTTCTGGTGGCTCAGCTAGGCTCATTTTTCACCCTACTCAGGTTCCAGAGGCTTTCCTGGAGTCTGGGGCAGACAAAAACATCCCAGAGACCCTCCAGAAGCCGAAAATACCCTTCCAGAGCCTCCACGTAAACCGAGAAACAATTGGCCGGCACGCACATGCATGCATGAATTGAGCTATAGGGCAGAGGTAGTCAAAATTGGCTCTTCTATAACTTGTAGGCTTCAACTTCCAGAATTCCCGAGCCAATCATATCTTAGTAATTCTGGGAGGTGAAGTCCACATGTCATAGACAAGCCAACTTTGCCTACCCATGAGCTAGGGCAACAGCTCTCGTGCCAATAGATATGGCTCCATGTGTGACCTATGGCACGCGGGCCATAGATTCCCCATCACTGACTTCGGTCATTGGATATGAGTAC
This sequence comes from Erythrolamprus reginae, assembly GCF_031021105.1. Lineage (NCBI taxonomy): Eukaryota > Metazoa > Chordata > Lepidosauria > Squamata > Dipsadidae > Erythrolamprus > Erythrolamprus reginae. Next base: position 248,588,430 of record NC_091951.1, read on the forward strand.
CCCAAGGTCTTTGACGGTGAGGGTCAAATGATCAAAATAGTGATCATTATGTACTGTAATCATTATGAGAAAATACTGTTCTTTGAGGTTTTATTTAAAGATTCTGTCGCATTCCACGCTGTACAAAATATTGTGGCCATTTTACCATTCAAACTACAAGGTGCATTTTAAACATATTACAAGGTACAAGTTTTACTGTGAGGGGTGACGATTTGGCGGTATACAATGAGAAACATATTTTAAGTTAAAGGTGTTTTTTTTTAAAATTCCTCAGTCAGGAAATAAGGGGAGAAACTTTCAAGATAAAATGTTGCGACACAACTTAAAACCGTGTACTCGCAAGAATGTGTACATTTCTGTCCTCATTGGTGGAGGTGGTGGTTGTTTTTTTTTGGCCGTTTATCTGTCTATCTCCCAGAGGGGAAAAAAGAGCAATGCCCTCAGATCACATGCCCCCTCTCCGCTGCGGTGGTTGCCGCCTGTTGTTGCCGCCTCCGAAGCGCTGAGGCGAAGCGACCTCCCAGGCACCCGCACGAATCTCCCTGCGTCCCCCCCCCTCCCGTTCACATTCTCGGGCACGTTCAGTCACGCTCGCGGGGCGCCAGCGCCGTCCGACCCAACTCTCCAAACTGACGGGGCAAAAGCCAGCTGCGCGCACCTTTCTTGTGTACTTCCTCATCCCCCCCCCAACTTCCTCATACGCTCTCGCGCAGATCCCGAAGGCCCGGCGGAGGGGGCGGGAAAAGAAGAGGCGAAGGCGAAGCAGGGCGTCGAACCTCTCTTCGCGCATGCGCGCGGCCGGCAACCCCGCCCCCCCGGCGGCCCCTCCTTTTTCTCGTTTTCTTCCTGAGAGAGCGGCTGTTCGGCTCCCTTTTCCCTTCCCTTCCCCCTCCTCACCCTGTCCCGTCCCTCGGCGCTTCCTTCCTCCTGTCTTGCCATGGATGGGTGAGTACCTGCCTCGCCCCGGCCGTTGCGAATTCTCCTCGCCGTTCTCTAAGGAGGAGGAGGAAGAAGAGGCGAAAGGACCCCCCCCTTTCTTTTTCTTCTTCTCCACCTTCCTTCCCGTTCAGTTTCGTGTGGCCGTCCTGCATTCGGTGGCGGGTTATATGCACAGCTTGAGGGGGGGGGGGTTACTAAGGCGGCGGGGCAGGCGGAGTAAGACCGCGAAGGGAGCAAATGAGACCTCCGTCCGGTTATGAGGCGACGGAGTGAAATCAGTGGGGCGGAGGCGTCGTTTCTCCCCACCCCCACCCTGCCGCCCTCGGACTACAACGTCCATCGTCCACTCTCCCAAAGGCGCGGGTGACGGAAGCTGTGGAGGAGTCCTCACCCAGGGTTAGGATTAAGAGGAGCCGTCGAAAAGCGAGTCCCCGACCGCCCCTCCTTGTTTTCTTTTCCTTCCGCCTTCCCTTCCTCGGAACCCGGGCAGCAAGCGATCCCCGGAGAGGGTTTTTTTTTTTCTTCTTATTTTTTTATTACCTCGCTTCCCGGTAGGCGTGCGAAGGCGAGGGAGGAAGAAAGGAACTGGGTTTAGACGGTGTTTCTCTCCCCTCCCCCTCCCCCTGAGGCGAAAAAATCGAGACGCGAGCTTAAAACTTTCCTCAGGTGTGGCCGGCCGGCGCCCATTAAACCCAGCCCTTGAAACTTTTCTTTCCTCTCGCGCAATTTGGAATGGGGTCCCTCGGTGGCCTTTTGTCTCCGTAAAAAAGGGGGGGGGAACAGCGTGAGGAAAAAATTTAAAAAGCAGTCTCTCTATAATTTCTCTAATTTATAATTTCTTTCTCTAATTTATAATTTATCTCATTTATAATTTCTCTCTCTCATTCAATGTTTCCCAACCTTAGCAACTTGAAGATATCTGGACTTCAACTCCCAGAATTCCCCAGCCAGCATTCGGTGCCTGGGGAATTCTGGGAGTTGAAGTCCAAATACTGTATCTTCAAGTGGCCAAGATTGGGAAACTAATTTATAATTTCTCTCTCTAATTTATAATTTCTTTCTCTAATTTATAATTTATCTCTAATTTATAATTTATCTCTCTAATTTATATTTCCTCTCTAATTTGTAATTTCTCTCTCTCTCTCTCTCTCTCTCTCTCTCTCTCTCTCTCTCTCTCTCTTTAATTTATATGCCGCCCAACTCCCCGAGGATTCTGGGCGGCTTACAACAAGGGACATTTAAAAGACAATTTAAAACCCCTTAATGAAATCATACGTACTTTTTTTCTTTGGGGGCCGGGTCTAGGAGGTGTGTCATTTGATCAACGGCCCGAATTTTCCTTCCCACCCTGCTTCCTCTTCCTCTTCGATTGCGACAATAAAAAGGGTTGAAAAGGTCTTCGGGCTTTTTTCTTTCCAATCCCCCCCTCCCCCCCCCCCCGATTGTCAGGTGTGGCTTTTCGGCTTTATTATATATGAGTTTTGCTTATAGGAGTTGCCGCCGGTTGAATCGTTTTCAGGAGTTGTGCGCTTGGTCCAGAAGTGGCAACCTAAATGCGCGCGCGCGCGCGCGTGTGTTTGTGTGTGTAAGAGAGGAAGAGTTTTTGCGAAGTAGACGAACGTGGTCTTGAGGATGGGAGGTTCCCCCACCGAGAGTGGGGAGAGTTGTTGTCTGTGCGTCACGCCTTTCAAACCACCGGAGAGGAAACACAAACCAGGAAATCGAGAGCGCCGCCTTAAAAGTTAAAAGGTGGCAGACGGACAGGCCCGAGAAAAGGCTGCAAAACGTGAATCTTAGAATCCAAGTGCGTGTGGTAGTCCCCCCCCCCCCGGTTTTTCCGCCAGCAACAGCTTTCCACAATACTGTATATTTATTGCACCGCCGGCAGTGATGGCTGACAAAGCTTGCAAGTTTGAGCTTGATTTTTGAGCTGATGAAGTCTGTTAACTGATTGGAAATCTCTCTTATCACCATGAAAGTCGGCCTATTTTTTGGGGGGTGGGGTGTTACTTTGGACTACCAAATATTTAATATGCTTTAATGGCTGAAAAGGATAGCTGCTCCGTACCTTGCTCTTTGTGCTGCTGTCTTTGACATTCCAGTGTTTGATTTATTCTGTTTCTAAAAGCTCCTCATCTCAGCCAAGCCACCCTCCGGTGGCTGACAGTTCTAAAACTATAAAACAGCTAAGGCAATACAGTATTTAAAAGCATCCCAAAAAATAGCTTCTGCTCTGTTGACTGTTTTTAACAGTCATTGAAGTAGTATTTTAAATTCTGTGGTTTTTGAGAAGCAAAATAAATTAGGTACCTTTTTCCGAGATAAGATTTCTGTTATTCTGAACATAATTTTCACACTAATATTTGAGTTGAATGTTGTTTGCCTGAGGTGTCACAGTTTTGGCAAAAAATAGGATTAGAAACATTTCTGTAGATGTTCTGTTCTGATTTAGTAATACTACAAATTCGCTTCACATTTATCTAAGCAAGGAAGTATTTTAAGTATAATAAATTGTGGATTTAATTGGCAGTGACCATTAGATCTAAACAAATGTGAAAATTTATTTTCAAAAGCCTTGCCGAATATAGCAATATTGCAAATGGTATTACCACCTTTTTGGTTAAAACAGCATTACTATAACACTTTGCTTGAGGAAATAATTATATGAGATTTCTGAGGAAATAGGTATCTAATTTTATTATACTTTAAATAACTCCCAAACTTATGAAATTCAGGTTCTTGATCTATAATTCAGTGGCAGCTTGAAATTCTTGGGTTACCTTTATTGCATGTTAATTTCTTTTACTAGAGCAAGTTGAAAATTGTATTGTAAAAACAATATTTCCTATTCTAAAAAGCTGAACATATAATATAACATCTTAGAAATCTTAAGGGGATATATCAGATGTGATTAGACCATGTTGAATTTCATTTCTAAAAGGATTCCAAACATTTTTTGCAATGTGACATTTTCCTTTGTTAACTGGGTTTGATATTAATGCAAACATTTCCTTTGGGAAATAGAAAACGCCAATAAGATTAGCCCATACTTCTTTTCTTGCTTTTTTCCTCTTTCTTGGATTTTTTTTTTTTTTGCCATACATGTAATATGGCAAAAAATAATACCATGCATGTTTTAATTATGCTCTGTGAGCCACCCAGAGGCTACTTGACATGGAAATTATATTAAATCTAATAAATAATACATTTAAAGCAAAGGAAGCTGGGTTACTCGGGATATGCATGGGTAGCGCTTTATCTTGGAGAGGGGTTGTCTAATGGATTAGAATATGTTGCTTGTGCCCTTATGTATAGATACACTGTTGTCCATGCAATGAGGAATTGGCCAGAAGCAGGAAATGCATAAAGGGTACTAGTTTTGCTTAGATGGCTCATTCTAAAATGGGGAATAACAATATGATTACATAGAACTTTTTGATAATGATGATTACACATGATTTATTCAGAATATATACGGTATTTATTTTAGTAACTCTGGTACCTTGACAATCTATTTCAGACTGTGTCCTAATATTTTCTGAAAATCCTAAATAGGTACAAAACCTCAACTATATGACTAAGTAGATAGATTGTAAATCTTTTCCTTTTATGAATGCGTTTTATGATTGTATGAGGAGGTTTTTTATTTTCTATGATTTGGGACGCTTTGGTGGATATACAAGACATAAGGTTTTTAGTGGCTACTCACAGGGTTTGCAATTCCTTGTCAAGGAATTAACATGTTACATTAAAAATTCAATTAGTTATAAAATCTTTGTGGTTGATGTAACTTGAATTCAATTTTTTCACTTAGAAAAATATGTTTTGTTTCAAATCCAAGATGAACACACTGTGTTTTAGAAGTTCTGTTAATCTGTCTGAGTAAGTTTGGATTTTGTAAAAGTGAAACCCAGAATGTTTTGGTACTCTTTGTTTTAGTCCAAACAAAATCTGAAAGTATCTTGCAGAGTAAATAGAATAAGACTAATGTGCCCATTTGCTGATATTTTCCGTGCGTTCCTTTTCCTACCTACTGGTAATTTGACACTTTCTCTTTTGCACATCCTATGTGGTGGATTGGCCATTAGCCTTTCTCCACTTAGTTGCCATTGTTAGCTTTTTCACTTCCTCCAAAACACTTTTGCCAGAATAGATTAGTCTGCACATGGAAATGCTTCATGGATTGTTTTAATAATGGTAATGCAATTATAAACTGTCATTTCCTCTTTTTTTTTCAAAGTTACATATCTTTCACACTATCTGAAATAAAACCAATTTTTCTTTGTACTATTCAGGGCTATAGGAATAGATTTTTGTATTCTTATCAAATGTTCAGTTGATTTGATCAGTATTAAGAATTTTGGTCCTCTTATTGTCAGTTATTTCTTCACAAATTCATTTACACATATTCATTACATTGGGCTAGTTTTTAGTAATAGCATTTAAAGCAATCCACTAATGTATCCTTTGGGGCATCTTCTGGGAAAATAAGTTCTCTGTGTTTTCTTCTGATCAGCTGCTGCAAAATGATTATTGTGAAAGTTCTTTTCAATGTATGCCACATTGTCTTTTATGTGTAGACTCTAGAACATTGGAGTGTAGGAGGCATATCACTTGAGGTACAAGAGGTATCTAATATAAGCATTGCAACTAAGGATGCACAAAACATTACGTGCATGAATTATTCTGTTTACAGAACTCCTGCTTTTGGGCGCTTTGCAACCCAACTATTTTAAGTGTGCTCCAGTTATGAGGAATAAAATAGTGTTGTATTGTGTTCCCTCCCCTAAAACAGATCAAAATGCAAATGATGCAGGCAGAACAGCTTGTTTTGGATGGGAGGAGCAGGAAAAACCCAAGACTTGAAGAGTTTATTAGGCAATCATATGTGGAGATTGGTAGCAACAATAGATTGGTAGCAGAGAAAAGGAAGGCACTGGGTAGATTTAATAAGTTGTTAAGATTTCTAGGCGGCCCTTCTCCCTATACTCAGTAATGCATAGGATACCAGTGGTGTTTGAAGAGAGGCAGGAAAGGAAGAGGCTGGGAAATTGGATGGACAAGAGAGGAAGGCGTATGTGCAATTTATAGCTTTGTTTTACCCATTCCATAAAATCACTTGGAACTATCTGGATGTTTGACAAAACCTGGAACAATCAAAACATTTGGATTTCATTTCTTTGCCATGGCTGAATAATACTGGTTGGGCAATAATTTTCTCTTTTACATGACCTATAACAATGATGGCACAGGTGTCACAAGTGGCATGCAGAGCCATATCTGCTGGCACAAGAGCCATTGCCCTAACTCAGCACCAACATGCATATGTGTGCTGGCCAGCTGATTTTTGGCTCGCATAGAGGCTCAAGGAGGGCATTTTTGGCTGCCAGAGAGCTTGGGGGGGGGATGGGGGAGGTCATTTTTTACCCTCCCCCAGCTCCAGGGAAGCCTTTGGATCCTGGGAAGGGTGAAACACGAGCTGGGCCCACCAGAAGTTGGGAGACAGGCCGTTTCTGGCCTCAGGGGGGATGGAGGAAGCTGTTTTTGCGCTCCCCAGGCATTGAATTATGGGCGTGGGCACTTGTGGATGCGCCAAAAGGTTTGCCATCACAGACCTATAACCATGTATATCATTAACCTGAATATTCATTTCCTAATATGGAATTTCTTCTAATCTTTTGTACACTGGCAATATACTCCATAGCAAAGTTTATATTTAGTTGTTTAAAATTAATTTGAGAGTTTGTGATAGTCTTTTCTGTAAATATTCAGCAACGTGCATTTCCTGATGGTTTCAGTAAGGAAGAAAATAGATAAAGCTATGTCACAATATATATTGCTCTAGCCATCCAGATATAGGTTAGCTATTATCCACTAGGTATTTGATTTCTTTAATTTCTTCCTTACAAATTTTCTAATGATTATTCTGGAATATATACTCTGTTGGGTGAATTGTATCCTGATAAGAAATGACTGAACCCTATCAATGAAATCTGCAATTTCAACTATCTGGAGAGTTGGTATATAATCACACTAAGCAGTGTTTATGAATTACATTTTGTGCTGCAATTTTATTCAGAAATTATTCATACTTGCTTCTGTAGGATGGATTTTGTTTGCAGCTAGAAGGATAAACTGCATCATCTGACATAGGTGATGTAGCTGGAACACTGCTATCAGATGACTTTGAAATAAAAGACAAGCTTCACTTCACTGAAGCCACCAGTTCCAATAGAAGATGTTCATGCACACATATGCTCAGAAGAAGAATGTGGTTTCAGAGAAGCCATGCTGAACCCCTAAAGATCTTTAGCGGCAGGTTTGGAGGGAAATGCAGCCCTAATAAAAATTGATTAATATTGAAAATGGTGTGGGAGTAATCAAGATAATTTCATATAGAGACTCATCCAAACAAAAGAAAGCGATGTAATTAGAGACCTGCTTTTTCAGTATTAAAAAGTACATGCATGGATCAAAATGGAATAGTAAAATTCTTGTTTCTGTTTGTTTGATTTAAACAAAACAATTGGGCTTTTTTTTCAGATACAAAATTCCACTTAGTACCTTGAGAAACCTATCCAAAAATTACAAACAGAAAAGATATTTCTTAAAAATAAGATGATGTACGATGTTTAGTAAGCCGAATAAAGTCCTTAAAAACTGTTCAACATTTTGGGTTAAGGTACTTCATTCAAGCATCCAGCCCTACCGTATTTTATTGCTGTATTGCTTTTTTTGTGCAGTTCCCTGTGTTACCACACAAGCATCATATTAAAATTTCCTAAAAGTTAAATCTTTTATGACCTACTTTGATTTGGTTTTAATCAATAGAAAACTAACTTCAAGTCTACTCATTTCTTTTGCATTGCAAGCAAATGTATACTTTATATTTTATTTTCTATTCTTCTCCTTAATTCCTTTCATAAATCCAAAGTGTATTTCCATTTGAAACTTATACCAATGATGTTTGTACCAATTTGATACCATTCTAGGTTTTCTGCATGGCCTGTACACTGTTCTACTAATTGACCTTCAAGCAGTTTCCTTTCACTACTGTTTTTTAGTAGTACAGTGATCCCCCGGGTATTGCGACCCCGATCATTGCGAAATGGCTATATGACGATTTTGCAACCCGGAAGTAAAAACACCATCTGCGCATGCGCGCCCTTTTTTCTATGGGCACGCATGCGTAGATGGCGCCGGGCAGATCAGCTGCTGGGCGGCTTCCCTAGGTCTTCCCCCTCTTGCTGGCGGGAGGGCGAGCGGCGGGCATCAGCGAGGAGTTTCCCCACCGCCCACGCAAACTCCTCGCTGCCGCCCGCCCTTCGCCCGCCCACACCGTTCATTCTCGCTGCTTCCCAGCTGAGTCCTGAAGCGAATTGGCTTCAGGACTCAGCTGGGAAGCGGCGCGAGCGAGCGGTGCGAGCGAGCGGCTTGTCCGCCGCCCGCCCGCCCGCCCACGCCGTTCATTCTCGCCGCTTCCCAGCTGAGTCCTGAAGTGAATTCGCTTCAGGACTCAGCTGGGAAGCGGCGCGAGCGGCGCGAGCGAATGGCTTGTCCGCCGCCCGCCCTTCGCCCGCCCACGCCGTTCATTCTCGCCGCTTCCCAGCTGAGTCCTGAAGCGAATTCGCTTCAGGACTCAGCTGGGAAGCGGCGCGAGCGAACGGCTTGTCCGCCGCCTGCCTGCCCGCGCTCCGGCCCACCCACGCCGTTCATTCTCGCCGCTTCCCAGCTGAGTCCTGAAGCGAATTCGCTTCAGGACTCAGCTGGGAAGCGGCGCGAGCGAGCGGCCCAAGCGAGCGGCTTGTCCGCCGCCCGCCCGCCCTTCGCCCGCCCACGCCGTTCATTCTCGCCGCTTCCCAGCTGAGTCCTGAAGCGAATTCGCTTCAGGACTCAGCTGGGAAGCGGCGCGAGCGAGCGGCGTGGGCGGGCGAAGGGCGGGCGAGCGGCAGCGAGGAGTTTGCGTGGGCGGTGGGGAAACCCCAGCGCCGCTTCCCAGCTGAGTCCCCTTCCCAGGAACCCCAATCTTCGGCTCCTCGCTAGCGCTGCGGAAGTAAAAACACCATCTGCGCATGCGCAGATGGTGTTTTTACTTCCGCAGCGCTACTTCGCGAAAACCCGATCATTGCTAGGGGTCCTGGAACGGAACCCTCGCAATGATCGGGGGATCACTGTAGTGCCCTTGACTTCAAGAACAATCAGAATGTCCCCCCCAATCATTTTAATGCTTCCTTTTGTCTACCTCTATCATACCATATTATGTTCATGCATAGAACATGTAAAAATGTACAGTACCCTACAATCCTCAACTTACAAGCACAATTCAGCCCACAATTTTTGTTGCTAAGTGAAATATTCATTAAGTGAATTTTATCCCATCTTTCAAACTTATGTGCCACAGTTGTTAATAGAATCCCTGCAATTGTTAAATTAATAACATGGTTGTTAAGTGAATTTGGCTTCCCCATTGACTTTGTTTGTCAGAAGGTCACAAAAAGTGAACACATGACATTGCGATTGTCATAAATATGAGTTGCGAAGCATCCAATTTTTCATCATGTGGATACTGCAACAGTTGTAAGTGTGAAAAACAATCATAAATCTCTTCAATGCTGTAACTTTGAATACTCACTAATTGAACTGTTGTAAGTTGATGACTAAGTTTATTTTCAAATATTATGCAGTGTTTTTTTTAAAGACAAACCTTACAATGAGCCTGTAATATAATAAAAATACAGTAATACCTCATGATACGAACTTAATTGGTGCAAGGAGGAGGTTCGTAAGACGAAAGGTTCGTAAGACGAAACATTGTTTCCCATAGGAAACAATGTAAAGTCAATTAATCCGTGCAACCAAACCCCCCCCCCACAAAAAAATGGCTTTCGGCGACTGCTGGGAAGCCGCGCGGCTGTTTTAAAAGGTGACAGCTGGCCTGGGGGGCTTCCCAGCACCCCCCCGAACCCGGCTGCGACCTTTTAAAAGAGCCGCGCCGCTTCCCATCTGTCTCCTGAAGCCGAACCGCAAAGCCGAACTTCCGCGTTCGGCTTTGGGAGACAGCTGCGAAGCGGCGCGGGTGTTTTAAAAGGTTGCAGCCGGCCTGGGGGGCTTGCCAGCACCCCCCGAACCCGGGTTTGGGGTTCGGGGGGGTGCTGGCAAGCCCCCCAGGCCGGCTGCGACCTTTTAAAACACCCGCGCCACTTCCCAGCTGTCTCCTAAAGCCGAACTTCCGCGTTCGGCTTCGGGAGACAGCTGGGAAGCGGCGCGGCTGTTTTAAAAGGTCGCAGCCGGCCTGGGGGGCTTCCCAGCAACCTCACGAACCGAACCCGGGGTTCAGCAAAATTTTGCCTCTTCTTACGAACTTTGTTCGAGTTACGAACCGGCATTCGGGAGGCTTCTGGGAAGCCCCGCCGCCCGGCTGTTACCTTTTAAAACAGCCGCGTGGCTTCCCAGCAGTCTCTGAACGCCGGTTTGTAACTCGAAAAAAGTTCGTAAGAAGAGGCAAATTTTTTCTGAACCCCGGGTTCGTATCACGAGTTGTTCGTAAGACGAGGGGTTGGTATCTTGAGGTACCACTGTACTAAATCCACGTATCAGTTCTTAAAATTCTTAAATTGATTTTATAGTGGTCCAGTGCATTATTCTTGTGAAGGTCATTCTAGCAAAAGAAAAACCAAAATATCAGTTGATCTGGAAAAACAGGTTTTGCAGTTTTGCCTTGCTCAAATGCAGCTAAGTGGAAAAAAATGAGCAGCTTGAGGATGCAGCTGTTTCTTATAAGATTGTAAATCTAACCATTTTGCAAAATGTTTAGTGTACTATCAGTTAAATTTTGCTAGCTAGTTTGAAAATAAATTCCACTAAATATATTGGCATGTTAAATATGAGAACATACTTTAAATGTCATTTCATTTTTCACAACTATATTTTGATTTTATATAATAACTTTAATGTGCAATTTTCAGATATATTTAATTTTATAGAGCTATACAGTGGTACCTCTATTTAGGAACACCTCTACTTAAGAACTTTTCTACATAAGAATTGTGTGTTCAAGATTTTTTTGCCTCTTCTTAAGAACTATTTTCTACTTAAGAACCCAAGCCCGAAAATTTTTCCCAGGAAATTTGAGTGCAGCACGAAAGCATGGCCAGTTTCCTGCTATTCTCCCTGGGTTTCTCTCTTTGGCGCAGTGCATGGGAGGCAGCCTTGCGCCGGGTGTATGGGAGGTGCATGCTCCTCCTTGCCACCTCAGAGTCCCTCTTTTTTTTTTTAAGCCTTTAAGTTTTGGATTTTTTTGATTCCCCTCACCTTCCTTCAGTAGCAACTGTCCTCCTCCTCTTCTTCCTCCTCCTCCTCCCACCCAAATTCCGAGCTTTTATTTCTTTCCTAATGGATTTGCATGCATTATTTGCTTTTATATTGATTCCTATGGGAAAAATTGCTTCTACTTAAAAACTTTTCTACTTAAAAACCTGGTCACGGAACGAATTAAGTTCTTAAGTAGAGGTAACACTTAATTTTGACTGTACAAAAAGCTATAAAACAATCTATGAAATATAATGGCATGTTAAAGCCAGCATACAATTTAAAATTTGATTCCTCATAAAAGAAAACAGCCACAAGATGGTTCCATATTAACAATAAATAAAATAAAACCCATCTGGAAGATCTCTGTCTTCCCTTGTATCTAGAAAGTTGTCAAAGTGGGGGAAGGTTGAACTTTCATGTAAAGGCTTGTTCAGCACTATAGGAGCTATGACAGACTTCAACCCCCTGAATTTTAGAGAACTGATGAGTTAGAAGTGTAGGAATCGGATTTATGGGTAACTGAAGCAGTCAGATATTGAAAATTGATTGAAGTTGCAGATAATTCATCAGAAAAAAAATTGTTTCTAAAAAATTTACCTTGGTTTTTGTGCTCAGTTCAATTGTTTCATTAATCTAAGGCAGGGCTTTCCAACTCCCGGCCTACAGGCTGGATGCATCACGTGCTGGCCATGCCTGGTTTAGTGAAGGGGGGAAAATCGTGATGCTACCATGGCAACATGAGTTTGACACCCCTAAGATAACTGTTAATAAAGACTTTGATAACACTGTACTGTAACAGCAGGCTGTGGCCTAGTGGTGGAGCTCTTGCTTGGGTTGGGGGTTGGACTAGATGACCTGCAAGATCTCGCCCAACTCTGTTAATCTGTTAAAACTGCTATGGTGTGAGTGACCTTGGAATTGATGATGTAATGAAGTGTCTAAAAACATGTTTAGATTTCTACTTATTTGTAGTTGCTTGAATGGTTGAAAGGAATATTCTCAAACTTTATTCTCAAATAACATAGCACAGTTACTTCAAAATACAGTGGTACCTCTACCTAAGAATGCCTCTACTTAAGAACTTTTCTAGATAAGAACCAGGTATTCAAGGGTTTTTTTGCCTCTCCTCAAGAACCATTTTCTATTTAAGAACCTGAGCCTGGAAAAATTTTTCAGGAAATTTGAGATCGGCACAAAGACTCGGGTAGTTTCCTGCCGTTCCCCTTTAATCCTGGCCATCTCGGGCTTTTCTGGGCTGCCAGAGGAGCCTTTCGGTGACCCTTAAGGAGGATTTAGCAGTCCAAAGCGAATGAAGCATTTTCCTTTCTCTGGGCACTTGGAGAGGGAATAAACCACTTCGCTATGGTGACTTCCTCCTGTTGCCTCCCATATACCGGGCGTGAAGTTGCCCCAGCCGGATCCACTTGGCTTCTACCAAACCAAGGAGTCACTACAATGAAGGAAAGGCGCCGGCTATAAAGCGAGCGAGCAAGAGGAGAGGGGAGCCCTTCAGCATGGTAAGGAAGAGGCAGCAGGTAGTAGCAGCAGTAGCAGCCGCCTTTCGGTCAAAGCAGCAGGTTCCCCCCTCTCGCCCACCTGGGTTTCTCTCTGGTGCAGTGTATGGGAGGCAGCCTCGCACCGGGTGTATGGGAGGCGAGTGCTCCTCGTCGCCTCAGAGTCCCTCTTTTTTTAAAAAAAGTTTTGCATTTTTTTGATTCACCTCATATCACCTTCTTCCTTCGGCAGTGACTGTCCTCTTCTTCCTCCTCTTCCCACCCAAATTCCGAGCTATTATTTCTTTCTTAATGGGTTTGCACGCATTATTTGCTTTTACATTGATTCCTATGAGAAAAATTGCTTCTACTTAAAAACTTTTCTACTTAAGAACCTGGTCACGGAACGAATTAAGTTCTTAAGTAGAGGTACCACTTAATTTTGACTGTATATCTTAGCAGCTGCAAGTACACACTACCATACTGGTAAAAACTTTCATAATCTGATAAACTATTAATTGATATGATTGTTTTCCTGCTATTAATTAGAAAAGGATGCAGTTAGTACTGTAGAATTTGTAGCAGTTTCTATTCCTATTGCAGGCATGTAGCTTCATGAATCCAGCTGAGTTTCAAAAGGCTAATATGATTTTTTTTTAAATTGTGAAAATAGCCCTTTGGCAATGATGGGTAATGAATTCCATGGCTATATCCATCTTTAAAGAGAGTCTACTGAACAGTTTTTAAAATTTGTTAAAGTGAGGCCCTAAGTAAGCAGGTTCTGACAAGTCTGTACTATAGTTGTACATGAAATTTACATTTAATGTGGAATCCTCCAACAGATATGACCATGATGAAACTGTTCAGTGTGTCAGATAGTTGCCAGGATAGGAAAACCTGTATAAATAATAATGTAATAGTATGAATATGAATGCATATGCCTTTTAAATGACTCTAGTACAAATGGCTCCCAAGTATTTAAAGTTGTAATGTTTAAAATTGTTTCTTTAAATCTTGATGGCCAAAAACATGCCATGCAATTTTTGTGAAACAGTAAATATTTGTTGAGAAATATAATTATACTCAGTGGATGCTTTTGGACATCCATAATTGTTGACATTAATAAAATGTAGGAAAATGGGATGGTGCAACTGTCAATGATAAAATGAAACAATGTTGAATGACATAATTCACTTTAAAAAAGAATAAGCATAATACAAATATTAGAATTTGTCTCCTTTCCCAAAGGCTTCTGTATTGCATGGATTGAAATTGCCCTGCATTATTCTTCTCAGTTTACCTTTGAGATATGTTAGAATCAGACATAATTAAACACTTTATTTTGTATAACCAAAAGTGGTGAATATATTTATATACCAATTTAAATAACTGGAGTCTTCCCATTCAGAAGACAAATCTCCAGGAAATGTTCACCTTGATTAATTTCTATCTAGGCTATGCCTGACATTCTGAATTAGCTGAACTGGGGTGAAATGCTACCAGTTTGGCCCAAATGTGGGTGTACTGATACCAGTGGACGCTGGTGGTTTGGAGAACCGTAGTGGCTGCAGAGCGACGCTCTGCCCACTCAGAAAATAATTGCAATTTTCTTATTTTTAACCCTCTGTGCATGTACAAAGCCTTCTGTGCATGTGCAGAGGGTGAAAAGGCATGTGTGATGTTAGGGAAGGTATGTAGATTTTACCATCAAACTGAACTGATATATTTTGTGTTTCTTGCTGTTTTGGACTATAGTGTTCCCTCACTTTTTGTGGGGGATGCATTCCGAGATCACCCGCAAAAGTCGAATTTCTGCGAAGTAGAGATGCGGAAGTAAATTTTGGCTATGAACAGTATCACAAGCCTTCCCTTAACACTTTAAACCCCTAAATTGCAATTTCTCATTCCCTTAGCAGCCATATAGATTATTACTCACCATGTTTATTTATTAAAGTTTATTAAAAAATATTTATTAAAAGCGGACGAATGTTTGGCGGTGACATATGATGTCATTGGGCGGGAAAAAATGTAGTATAGGGGGAAAAACCATGAAGTATTTTTAATTAATATTTTTGAAAAACCGTGGTATAGACTTTTTGCAAAGCGAACCCGCGAAAATCGAGGGAACACTGTACTCCCCAAAACAAACTGTTCTGCTTATTGTATGACTTTGTTAACCCAGTAATAATTTAAAATTACACAGTCTTTTCTGGCTATACTAAAAGACACAAGTTTTCATGAATGGCTAGTCACTTCATCATGTGCATGGAATGGCTAGATTGATGCCAGATTTGAATTGGGGTGAGGAGAGAAAGACAGGTTGGTTATGCAAATGCATATGAGAGAGATTATAAATACTTTATCAATTAACTGTTGTTAAATTGTGTTTAAAAACTCACTTTGTTAAGACCACCTGTGATTGCCTAAAACATGCAAGTTCATCGATTTTCCCCTCATGCTAGTGTTTATTTATTTATTTATTTATTAGATTTGTATGCCGCCTCTCTCCGAGGACTAGTGTTAAAAGTTCCATATATCCAAAGCTGATTCTTCAAACTTTGCTATGCGGTATTTTGAAAAATTGAAATGCTCTGATATTTGTTCTTATTTTAAATCCCGATATCAAACTTATGTCCATTATTTTGCACAACAATTCCTGATTCGTCCAATATAGAATTAAGAGAGGTATGACTGGCAAATGATGGTACTGTATATATCAGAGGAAAACAATGTGGGAACAAAGCAGTAATTTGGGTTTATTGCAGGGTCCGGTTTCCTCATTGGCACCATTGACCTGGTATATTTCGTTGTGCATCTGCCATCTAGTTCCACCTGAGAAAACGTAATGTCATCTTTACAGTGTGAGATGTAGCTTATTAATAATGTGGCTTGCGCTGTAAACTGCGGGTGACAAACAGTGATGTTTGGTTCACTTTTCTGTGCTCTGTGTTTTAATAGGTCATCCCTGAAATTGATATAGCTCTATTGATTTGTCTACTGATCTCATTGAATGGGTTCACTCTTATGAACACCACTTTTGATTCTGTCAGTCATACATCTGTATCAAGGGGGGTCAGAACAAATTGGGTTGTAATATAGAGCCTGGCTATGGATGAGAAATTTAGTGGACACCTTTTTGCTGTACACTAAACAGATGTCTTGCTACAATGCCAATTCTTCCTCCAAAACTCACACTTAAAACTAAAACTTCAAATGTAAGTGATGGAGATTCAGAATTAAATATCTGGTTTTTGTTACACTTTAATTTCTGACAATTGAATACTTTAACTTGGAAACTTTAGCTGCTTATATCCTTGTACAAGTCTTAAATGAAATTCTTGCTTTATATATTTATGTTCGTTAAGTCCTTTAATTTTCGGTAGCAAGAGCAAACTGCAAATTCATGTCCTTGATTTTCATATAGTGACTATTCGAAGCTACAGTGGCACTGAAGAAATTGACTTATGACCATTTTTAACACTCAGGACTGTAGCAGAATCGTCAAGGTCAATTGATCATAATTTGGATGATTGGCAACTGGCATATATTTATGACAATTGCAATATGTTTGGGTCATATGATCAGTTTTGAGATCTCCTGACAAACAAAAGTGAATGAGGAACCAGATTCATTTAACCACTGCAGTAATTTACTTAACTATGGCAAGAAAAGTTATAAAATGGGCAAAATTCACTTAACAACTATCTTGCTTAGCAACAGAGATGTTTGGCTCAATTCTGATTATTAGGTTGAAACTATAGTTATCGTTTATTAGATTTGTATGCTACATATTGAAACTACATATACTGTAATACTCTTCTTACACAGCAACTTTTATGTTTTAATTCCTCCTTTCTATTCAAGCCTGAATTTTGTTACTGTATTGTGCATACTAGAGTTTTTGTATTCATTTGTTAGTTTATCTAAGCTTGTTAGGAGGCTATGTACAGACTTTCATGGGTTAATAAGTGTATTCTTGAGAAACTCTTAAATTTGCTTCAATTTATGTTGGCCATGGGATTTTTTAAAAAAATTGCTTTTTTTCTTGACAAGATCCCATGAGTTTGACAGAATAGCTAATAGGTAGAAAATAGCTATTTCAGGAATTTTCATTGTTATCCAATAAAACCTAGTTATTTTGTCAGTGGTTAAGAAAGAGATTGCATAAAAATTTGTGGAACCATTACTGAAATTACATGTCCAGGTAATACATGCTGGGAACAGATAATCCTCTTAAATGTCTTGCTTAACAGTTTCAGTAGTAGCACCGTATTGTTATGATAATTTATATTGACTAATATAAGGAAGTTAGTTGATTGATATTGGATGGTATTACAGCAACTCAAGGCTTTCAGCTTCAGCTAATGATATTCTAACCAAAGTATGCCTGAAAGTACTAGTATTGACTATATTAATTTTATTTATATAAGCATACTGTTAAACATGCTGCTTCCCTTTTAAGTTAGTTATATCTAGATGTAAGAAAACCAGACATAATTATTTTAGAAATAATTACACTTATAATGATAGTTAACATTCTGAAATTGTTTAGCTTAATGTAATTCAACTCTTTTCTCAACTCCCAAAAGAAGTATGGAATTACGACTTCAACCAGCATTGACATAGTTTTTAATTTCTGCTGAAATGAGCTTGGATGTATTGGGGGCTGCCTTGCTCCTTGTAGAAGTAGACTTTATGACATTGCTCTTAATCTATTATTTTTATGAAAACATTCACCCAAAAGATTATTATTCTTTCCCATTGTTTATATCTACTATAGCTTTTAAGATACATATTCTGATAATAATTCAACTTATAGATAACACAAAGAAGAAATTATATCTTTTCTGTCTAATAAATGAGACCATCCTTGAAACTGTAATGTGCAATAAATATTATTTTCATAGTTCATTAGATGACTAGAGTTTACTTCTTCTGATTCTTTATATGTGAATGTAGAGACTTTATTTCCAAAAAAGTATGGCATACTTTAACTGTGTGCTTGGCAGGTAAATTAGAAAGGCTTTTTCTGTTGCACATGTCTGGAAAAAGGAATCCTTTAACAATAATTGTAAAGTTTTATCTGATTGCTCTATCTAAGCCTCTCTTTTTCATATTGTGTGTTACTAAACTATTCCATTTCTTTTGCAAAAACACTCCATAATTCATTTCATTCTTATGATATTTTTTCTTCCTTTAGCTTTATTTATCATTGCCTGTACAATAACTGCTTTTCTAACTTTTCCATTTTCTCCCATTTGTTTTCACACAGTGTTGTTACAGATCTTATAGCAGTCGGTTTAAAGGTAGGAATCTTTTTCTGTCCTTTCATATAAACTTGTTATCCACATTTTTATTATTTCTGGATAACACATTGAAACTTGTGCATCATTATTATTTTTTTCTTGTGGCATTGCTTTATTTCCATCCAATTTCTTTCTTCATAAAGTGGATCTTAACTCTTTAACTCTTAAAAGAGTTCAGAATTTATGTTTCTTCCAATTCAGCTAAGGAAATTAATAACTTAGAAGGCTGTGTATTTCACCTCATTCCTATGCTTGGAATACTGTTCAAAGGTAAGTCATAAAAAGCTGCAACCCATTTTTAAACGCTCACTGCTGAATACAGTAGTCCATAGCATTAAAAAAAGGTGCATGTGGAGCACATTCGCCAGAATTTTACTTTCAAAAGTTCTAAACTATAAATCCCTATATGGCTCAGGGCCAGGCTATTTACGGGACCGCCTCTTGCCGCATACTTCTCTGAGACCAATAAGAGCTCACAGAGTTGGCCTCCTGGTCCCATTGACTAAGCAATGCAGGTTGGCGGGCGCACGGGGGAGGGAAGGCCTTCACTGTGGCTGCCCCGGCTCTTTGGAACTAGCTTTCCCCCGACGTCCGCACCGTCCCCGATGCTGGCTATGCTGGCAGGCTTGGGGGCCATAAATTTTACATTCTAGATGACCAATTTTATGAATGGTGTGCATGTGTATGACGGTGACTGTTTTTATCTTTATGGGATTTTTTGTTTTATAACATACATACATACATACATACATACATACATACATACATACATACATACATACATACATACATACATAAATAAATAAATAAATAAATGCAACCAAGTCCTTAGCAAGATTTATGTGGTTGTTGGAAAACTATCTGTAACCCTTGACATATGTTTATGTGCACAGCCCATATCACTTTAGTGGTAGTCCTGGCTGAAGTCTTTCTGGACGTACATACAAAGGTAATGGGGAGGACAGTTTTCAAATTCTGGGTTTGAGCTTTGCAAAGGTTTATTTATTGGTTAAATTTATTTGCATCTCTTATTGAAACAAATCTGGATGGCTTACAGCATTAAAAAATTAAAATCATTTCTAAAACAATAAAAATAGAAGTGATACAATAGAAATCAAATTTAAAAATAAAAAAAATGTTGCTTTAACATTTCCAGGCATTGGATTTAAAAGCAAAATTAAATTCTAGTAATGTATTACAGTTTAATCAAAGAGATATTGCATCATGAGCTATAGAGAGAATTAATGATTAGACTTATTATTGTACTGAAACATTGATATTATAGTACTGCTAATGAGTAATATGATAATTCACATAATATTTTACATTGCAATTATAATTTTAGAGGAAATGGCATATACGTATGCACACAAATAAAAGCACAAATGTTCAGGTGGTATAGGGATATATGTTTTAAAATAGTAGCAGATAGTCATAGTAAATCAGCATGCACAATTGATATTAGCAACCACATAAATAGGCCTTCTCTATGATGTATGCACCATTATAACACCCTTGTAATGCTAAAATTATCTTAATTCCTGGGGCTTATACTGACAGTGTACACTGTCAAGAAAGGGTTTGGTGAATGTATGCCTCTGGACTACAGGCATAGGGCAATGTCATTGACAGACCTAGAGATAAAGCCCTCTATTTTTATTTTTCCCTTGTTACATATTCACACCAGGAAGTTAACTATGATAGCAGAGCTGCGTTATTTAGATTCTTTTGGTTAAATGTATTTTTAAATTGAATGTTTTAAGTTATAAGAAGCTGAACGAATGGTGGATATGACTGGTCATCAAAGTTCTGGCTGGTGCAATGCCCTTGGGACAACATGTTCATGATTTGCAAACTTCCCTGCTGGCTTTCCATATAAGTAAAGTCAACGGGGGAAGCTGGCAAGAAGTTTGAAATCATAAATACTTGAAATCCTTGTTTAATGACCCAGTACTTGCCTAACAATTGTAACCAACCGCTAGAATTGCCATCATTAACAGTGCAATCTCTTGATGTCACACTCTATAGCAGCATCATTTTGGAAATTCCAGTTCCAATTAACATTATTAACCAACGATTATCTCTAATTGGATTTTTTTGGGGGGAAGGGGAAGAGTAATATTGCAAAAAGCAAGCATTGAGTTTTCTAGCATATTAGTGAGAGGAAAAATGTGAAGTAAAGAGAGAGTAAAGAAATATTCCACTTTAGAATCCATTCAGGGAGAAAACATTTGGCATCAAATCTATATGTCTATATTTGTTGTATCTCAGGTGAAGGCAGATGATCTGGTTAGATTTCTTGTAATGTAGATGATCAGCAATGCAGTATCTGTTTGGGCCAATCAACAAATAGTTTGGTTGCTTGTGCCTGATAAAAAAGCTGTAAATCATGCTGAGAGCATTTTTCTGAAGCCTTACAAGAACCTTCTGCATCCAGAATTGAAAATGAATTGTATCGTTGCTGAAAGGTGGAATAACATAATTCCAAAATAGGAAGCATATATTTAGGCACAATTTTCTTCTAAATATGCTTGAGTTTAATTTTTAAAAAGTGTGTAGTGGTTTTAAGTAAACAACTTTTCGTGTGAAAAGAAATCCAGCTGTTTCTTTATTTTTGGTAGCAATATATTACTGAAATATTAAAATAAAAGAGAGAGTCCTATTGTAGAATGTAGAACAGTTTATCATCTGCGTCTTATAAATGCATTTTTCTACTATGTGTGTTGATTTTGATCCAGATGCCTTCCGTTCCTTACAGTTAACAGCTCTGTTGATCCTCCCAATATTATTGCTAAAATTGGTAGCGGAGGAACTACATGAAAACTTGAGAGATGGCTTACTATGGTTGCCTGATAGGGCAGTCATTAAGCGAGGACTTCTGGTAATGTACAGAGAATACAACCATGCATCAGCAATCATTCCAAGTTACAACAGACTGCATGGTGGTTAGTTCTCAGAGTTCCATCTGTCCCAAATCTCCTATGGCACTGATGGCGAACCTTTTTTTGCTTGGGTGTCAAAAGGGCATGCGATAGGCTGCACACCCCTGCCCATACCTATAGCACAATGCCTTCCCCAAGAATGTGTGGACAACCCCCCTTGCTGTCCCTCCCACAAATGCATGTAGGCCTCATTGAAGCTTTTGGGCTTCCTGTAGGCCTGTTTCCTAAAGCCTGTGGAGGGCGAAAAAGAGCCCAATGGGCCTACCAGAATAATAATAATAATAATAATAATAATAATAATAATAATAATAATAATAATAATAATAATAATAATAATATAATAATAATATTAGATTTGTATGCCGCCCCTCTCCGAGGATTCGGAGCGGCTCACAACAATAAAACATCATATACAAATCCAATGTTAAAACAGTCTTTAAAAACCCCCTATTAAAACAGTTATACAGCCCAAACACGCCATCCATAAAATCAAAGGCAGCTTGTTTGTTTGTTTCCAAAGTGTGAAAATCAGCTGGCCAGCATGTGTGCCCACACCCATAATGCAGTCCCTCTCTCCGCACACACGCACAACCCTCATGCTGCCTCCTCTGCATGCATACAATCCTCCCCAGGCTGCCCTGCCTGCACATGTGCACAGGCCTCACTGAAGCCTCCGGACTTCCAGTAGGCCCATTGAGACGTTTTTCGCTATTCAGGAGGCTTTCCTGAAGCCTGGGAAGAGTGAAAACGGCCAAAAAGATGACTGAAAATCAGTTTGCCAACACGCGCATGCCCATTGAGCTGATATAGGGCAACGCCTCGCTTGCCCTTAGATATGACTCCGTGTGCCACCTGTGGCACGTGTGCCATAGGTTTGCCATCACGGTCCTTTGGTCGTGTGTTTATGATCTGAGTGTTTGGCATTCCCACTTAGAAATTGGTTGCCAAGCACCCATTAATGATGTGTTTGCTATTTGTCATCTTCCCTGCTGATGATTTCTCTGAAATAAGTCTCCCCCCGCCCCTACACTTTGTTCCTAAACTCTTGCGCTTGCACCATACTGGTACTTAGCCCCCACAATTCCTCCCTGACTGCACAGTGCCTCCTGCGCACACTTTCATAAATGCCTCATCATACCTCTCACACCACCCTCCCCAACTCTTCCTCATCCATATAGTTCCTCTCGCACACCCTTGTTACCCTGCCCAATACTTCCTGTCCCTGCCTTGCAGTCTTGGATACTTTTTCTAGCCTTCCCTGATTCATGAAATGCCCTCTGCATGAATGCATCCCTTCCCCACTGCATCCTCAGACACACCCTTCCAATCTTCCCTGACACATCCTCTCCACACTCTTGCACATCAACCCCTCACACCTTCCCTTATTCCCCCAGCTGCCATTTACCTGCCTTTAAGAATGTACAATTTTCTGCCAATTTCCCCAATGACTTCTCAGTTGTGAGTACCTGGCAGGAAGATGCCTCACTTAATGACTGTGGGATTCAGTTAATGGCAACTGAGACTGCAGGGATTTCTGTTGCTAAGTGATGTGGTCATGCTTTATAACCACGTTGTCTAGTGATGAAAATCCCTGACTCTTTTCCAAATTGCCATTGTACGTTGTAGACTGCCTGCAATTAAAACACAAGGAAATATTTCAAAGTCTGCCTTCCATGTACATAGTTTTACCCATCTAAGTTCTACCACTATGAAATTACATAATGGTATATAATATCAGAGCTTTCATTGGGTCAAGAGTCAAAAGGACTAAAGGGAGCACATTGTTAGGTTTCACACACACACACACACCCCAAAAAATTTCTGTGGTCGTCTTGAGAAAAAAAATCCTGTGGTGGAACCAGCCTTCACTATGGGAGTTCCTCATCCAATCAACTTGAGGATTTAGTCAGTCAATTTAAATACTCACTTGGATCCGCTAAGGTGGCTCTTAAGAGACCCCAGTTCTGACTATCCTTCAAGAGGATAGACATGGCTGAATTCCTTCCTGAGATTACAGATAGTGGATTTTATTCTTTTTTCTGCTTCACTTTCTAGTCTGTCTTAACCTTTCTTGATTCTTGATAGGTTCCTATCTAGTGTTAGCCTTTCCTAATTTTACAAAATTTTCTAAATTTCTTAATTAATTTTAAGATTAGTTCATCCCTTTTTAGTCAACAGCCTTTATCAGGGCTACTTCACCAGCTCTCTTCACCAGAGATGGGATTCCACCTCACAACTACACCAGGGACCAAGATTCTGGAGGGAGGCGAACTCGGCAATTTCAACTGACTGTCAGGCAAGCGCTCGGCTACAAGAATACCGCCCCAGCCCCAAATAGCCTTTTAAAGTGCTGCGGGCGCTGCTAGAGTCATTCTCCGTACTGAAGGAGCGGGTCCAGCAGTCACATGGGTTGCTCATGTCCAATCCGGTGGAACTGAGCCTAGTATTAAAAAAGCTTGCCGGATCCGCCCCTTCCCCAGAATTCGCTCAGTTCGCATATCCTGCGGTTGTATTGTGAATGCTCGTTCAACATTCTAACACCTTCCCTTCGACCTTTCCTTCAAAAAAGTAGTAAGATTTATTGTCTTTATTCAATTACTTGCACTATTTGCGCCAGCCGTTTTAAAAAGGAAAAAAAATAAAAAGCGGCTAGGCTTTTTTACTTGGGAGAAGTTGCGGTTTCGTTTTCCCCCGGCGGTTTTGCCGGTTACGATTCCTGCGGCCGCTTGTGGATTCTTCTAATCCCTTGGCCTGGAGGTCCTGGTGCAAGTATTTATTATTGGATTATTGCTTAATTATTGTATAAAATATATTTAAGGGCTTATAAAATACCTCCTGCGGAGTGGGACGCCTTTAGTCTCCTGGACTTAGTCGATCGCTTTTCCCCTTAAGAAATTCTACGAAGCGATTTTTTGGCGCGAAGGCCTTCGCGCCCTTTCTTAAAATATCTAGGCCTCTCGTGTTGGCCTTCTGCCAGCCGCGTAGGCCTCAGTCCACCGCGTGGATCCGGGAGCGGGCCTTGGGGGTCCCAGGCTAAATTCTCCACCGGCCTAGCCTCCAACCAGAGTGCCTTGGTTTTACTTAATTGCAAAGTTTAGGGAGGCTGGCCCCGCTGGATTTGGGGGCACGAACTCTGGGTTTGCCCAGATTGTCCTCACGTTTCAGCAGCTTCGAGGCCTCGAAGCAGGATCCATTCCTCTTGGGAAGTCCTTGAAATCTTCTCCTTATAATTTAATTATTGGCTCAGCCTTGTCTTCTGTTAATTGTCAGACTATGGCTACCTTTCCCAAGAGAGGCACAACTAAAGGTCCCAGAGAGGCCAGGCCTACAGGCGATGAGATTACTAGTATCCCCCAGGCCTCTTCCTCCTCTTCTCCAGGGGCCCGCCCCTCGACCAAGGTCACCAGGGCCGAGAAGAGAAGGGACCTAGCCCTACAAAAGATTCATGATAAATCAGCTAAACGTTTGAAAGTGCAGGCCCAAGTAATCAGTAGTCAAGACCCACCAGAGGCCTCTAGCCTGCCTCCTTCTGGGGTCCCTGTGTTATCTCTGGATGAGCCAAACCTAGACAGACCCCAACCTAACCTATGGGGCATAGGTCCAGAGGAACCAGATATTATGGAAGATTCCCCCCAGCCAGGATCCTCCCAGGCCTTTAGGGATTCTTCTGCCATTTCTGCTGATATTTCCAGTTTACCTCCTGAGTTCCAATCTATTTTTGCTGTGTTGTCCAAAGCCATTGATGCCAAACTCTCCTCCATCAATGAGCTTCCTTTATCTCTTCCTCCTTCTCGTTCCTCCCGCCCCTTGGGTTCTTCCCCAGCGGTCAGAGCTCCTATTCAGGATGACTCAGAGTCCTCCCAAGATGAATATGAGGATGTAGAGGAGGATGAAGACCCTTTCCAGGGCTTATCTGAGGACGAGGAATCCCAAATAAAGGTCCCTCCTCCCATTACTATTTTCCCTTCTCAACTATTCAAATCTCTCCTCCTCAAAGCTAGAATTTCTACGGGATTAGCGGCCCAGGAGAAACAAGCCTCCACTTCCACTGATCCCCCGGAGGAGAATTTACCTTACTTCACAGAGGAACAGGAGGATAACGAGGTAATCCCTATGCCTAAATTATTTAAAGATGCCTTACTTAAACAGTGGGATTTTCCAGCCTCTGGCCTTAATCCCTCTACCAAGGACAGAAAGTTGTATAAACTCTCCTCTTCCTATGAGGAGCTTCTATCTTTTCCCAAACCAGATGAACCTGTCAAAATTCTTCACTCGGCAGCGGCTGTGCCAGGCGAGGCGGAGGAAGTCCTCCGTCCAGAGGACAAGCGCATCGAGCAAATGCTCAAAAGGGGTTTCTCCGCTGATTCCTGGGCCATTAAAAGTTCTGCAGCAGCCTCCTTCTTCTCCAGAGCCATGCTGCTGTGGCTTCGCCAACTTCAACAGCACATTCCTCCAGATGACTTGAGAGGTCAACAAGACTTCAACAAGGTCTTTGCAGCTGCCCAGTACGTGGCTGATGCCACCTTACAATCTACTAGATTTTCTGCTAAGTCTATTGCAGCCTCTACAACGGCAAGAAGACTCCTATGGATTCGCCCTTGGCAAGCGGGAGTTCGCCAAAAGTGGCAGTTATCCCAGGGCCCCTTAAAGCGCGACCTTCTCTTCGGTGATCTTCTGGATCCTCTCCTCACGGAGACCACAGACAAGAAGAAGGTTTTGGGCCCAACCACAAAAAAGGTTACTAAAACGCAGTCCTTTCGTCGCCCAGGGCGCCAGCAAGATCAAGCGGCTTCCTATCAGAGACCTCCAGGTCAGTATTCCCCCCGCTTTCGTTCCCAAGGTAGGAACTCCAGGGGTAGGGGTTTTCGTTTCCAAAGGGGAGCTGCCTCTAACAGGGCTTCAAAAAAACCTAGATGGTAACCTTTCCTCCATTCCCATAGGGGGTCGCCTAGCTCATTTCGCTGCAAATTGGCGTCTCACCTCCAAGGACCCTTGGGTCATTGACACTGTTCAATCAGGCCTTCTTTTAGAATTTATTTCTCCTCCCCCTAAACGTTTTATTTCCTGCCCTTCGCCCAGGTCATCCTCAGATTGTAACCGTATGGAGGAGGCCATTTCTCATCTATTGTCCATTAGAGCCATTCAGCCGGTCCCTTCCGGTCAGAAGGGCCTAGGGTTTTACTCCATCCTATTTATGGTTCCAAAGTCCTCCGGAGGTTGGAGAGCCATTTTGGATTTAAAGAAACTAAACCTATTCATCAAATATAGGAAGTTTAAAATGCACTCCTTGTCTTCTATTTTGGCCGCCATTCACTCAGGAGATTTCATGGTCTCCTTAGACCTCACTGAGGCCTACCTTCACATTCCTATAGCCAAATGCCACAGAAAATTTTTACGTTTTTCCTTTCAAGGCAGGCATTTCCAGTATAGGGCGATGCCATTTGGCCTTTCCTCGGCCCCTCGGGTCTTCACAAAGCTTTTGGGGTCCCTGGCGGCCTATATCCGGGCGTCTCCCATCCACATTTTATGTTATCTTGATGATATTTTAATTCATGGGAACTCCCTAGAGAGAGTGAAATCAGACCTTTCTGTCACCATGTCAGTCCTTCAGGACCATGGGTTTTCCATCAACTTTGAAAAAAGTCACCTCCAACCTTCCACTTCCATTCCTCACCTGGGAGCCATTATTGATTCAAAATCTTCCCAGGTTTTTCTCTCTCCCGAGAGAAAACTCAGTATAGTGGAGTTAATTTCTAACATTTTATCTAATCCTTCAGTATCCATAGTTACTCTATCTTCTCTTTTGGGGAAGATGGTGTCATGCATAGGCATCATTCCCTGGGCTCGCCTTCATGCTAGGGAACTCCAGTGGCTTCTGTTGCCTTTTCAGAGATCGGGGCACAGCAACTCAAATCGACGCATTGTCATCCCACTGAGTGTTCGCAGATCCTTCAAGTGGTGGAAGTCTCCGGCCATGGACAGAGGATCCCCGTTCAGGTGCCCGGATCAATTTGTCATCACCACAGATGCCAGTCTATCGGGATGGGGCGCCCACGCCCAGGGGATGATAGCCCAGGGCACGTGGTCCCCGGAGGAAGCTTCCAGGCCAATAAATTGGCTAGAGTTAAGAGCCGTCTCCCTGGCTCTGAAGCATTTCTCTCCTCGCATCCCCAACCGGCACGTTCTCATTCTCACCGACAACATTGCCACAAAAAGCCATATCTGCAGGCAAGGGGGCACGAGATCCAAGGCTCTCATGAGGGAGGCCCTCAAGCTGGGCCTTTGGGCGGAAAAACATCTCCAGTCGCTCCTAGCCGATCACATCTCGGGGAGTCTCAACATCCAGGCGGATTGGCTATCCCGAGCAACGATAGACCCAGGAGAGTGGAACCTCCATCAAGACCTGTTCCATCAAATCACCCTCAGATTCGGCCTACCAGTCCTGGATCTCTTCGCGACCAATGCGAACGCCCAACTCCCTCGCTTCTATTCCAGATTTCCATCCCCGGGAGCGGAAGCGATCAATGCCCTCCGGAGTCCATGGCCTCCAGGCCTACTCTATGCATTTCCTCCGATTCCAATCCTCCCGGACGTGATTCACAAGGTCCTCACCGAGAGGGCCCGAGTAATCTTAATCGCCCCTCATTGGCCCCGCCGGCCCTGGTTCGCAGATCTCCAACAGCTGTCCGTCCAGGACCCTTGGCGTCTCCCCGTTTCGGGGGATATGCTGCGGCAGGGGGCCTCTTTCCATCCAGACCCGGAGTGGTTCCACCTCACCGCCTGGCTGTTATCAGGAGAGATTTAGAGCTGCGTGGGCATGACCCTGATTCAGTGGAGGTCATTCTAAAGGCCAGAAGGGGCTCGACCAATCGAATCTACGACCACACGTGGTCCAAGTTTCACCAGTGGTGTCTTCAGGAAGGTCTCTCCCCTCTGTGCATCCCCATACACAGAATTATTTCCTTCCTTATGCAAGGTTTCCATAAAGGACTCTCCACCAGCACCCTCCGGCGTCATCTGGCAGCCATTTCATCTGTCCTAGGGGGCCCCCGCAGACAGCCTCTCCGATCCTTCCCTGAAGTTCAGGAATTCCTCAAGGGCATAGCCAACCTCAGACCTTCCAAGGTCCACAGGTATCCATCCTGGGATTTGCCACGGGTTCTCCACTCCCTCACGCAGGCACCATACGAACCCCTAAAATCGGCGTCCCTCAGGTACCTATCCTTTAAGGTAGCTTTTCTGGTGGCTATTACCTCTGCCCGACGCATTTCGGAGCTGGCTGCCCTCTCAATCAGGCAGGACCTTTGCCAATTCCATCAGGACAAGGTAGTCTTGCGACTGGACCCCACCTTCTTACCCAAGGTCAGTTCCATGTTCCACAGATCTCAGGATATTGTCCTACCTTCCTTCTGCCTCCAACGAGACCATCCCTTGGCAATTAGATGGCACACCCTGGATCTCACCAGAGCGCTGAGAATATATATCCAACGCACAGGACCCTTTCGGAGGTCAGAAGCACTTTTTGAAGCCTATCATCCCAGAGTCATGGGAGCCAAAGTGTCTTCAACAGTAATAGGCCGTTGGATCAGAGGGACTATATCTAAGGCCTATGAGTCGGCCTCCCTCTCAGTTCCAAGGAACATCACTGCGCATTCCACCAGGAGCGCAGCCACCTCGGCCGCTTGGGCGACTCAAGCCCCGTTGGAGGAGGTCTGCAAAGCAGCCACTTGGGCCTCGCCAAATTCCTTCATTAGGCACTACAAAATTGATTCTTACGCTTCAGCGGACGCTGCCTTCGGCAGAAGGGTACTCCAATCCGTTATCTCACACGATAGCAAGCTAATCCCACCCTAGGGACCATCTATTGGGTATGTCCCATGTGACTGCTGGACCCGCTCCTTCAGTACGGAGAATAGGCGTTGATTGCTTACCTGAACGCCTCTTCTCGTACGGTGAGCGGGTACAGCAGTCACTTCCCGCCCTTGTATGTGTCTTCTTTACCTTTCTATCTCTTTCTTCCTCTAACAATGAGAGTTGAACACTACAGAGCTTCACAACTGAGCCTAGTCTATGGATTCGCGAATTCTGGGGAAGGGGCGGATCCGGCAAGCTTTTTTAATACTAGGCTCAGTTCCACCGGATTGGACATGAGCAACCCATGTGACTGCTGTACCCGCTCACCGTACGAGAAGAGGCGTTCAGGTAAGCAATCAACGCCTAATTCACAGCGCCCAACCATTTCTCAGTCATGCGGCAAAACTAATTTAGATGGCATAGCAGTCGCATGGTCGGTTGGAAGTGGTTAGCCCCCTCTTACTAGCTGAAGAGCTGCGGGCGCTGCTAAAGTCAATATGTGGTGCCCAGTCTTCGTTTAATTCATGCGGCTCTACCCAGCACAGCGGCGTGTGACCAGACGGAAAAGATCAGATCTCTCCAGTGAGAACTCTCTTGGGCCCTGTTGGCAATTATAAACCCCACTCCTCAGAAGCTCCTCAGCAGCAAGCACTACTGGAGTCTCTTGCAGCACCCAATTGATTATCAGAACTGGTCGCAGGAGACAGGTTTAGACCTGAGCCCTAGCATTACCAGTGCATCTTGGCCGCAGAAGAGCCGGCATATTCCCACAGATCGCTGAGCCAATTAGGAAACTGGATGCTAAAATGAAAGTGGGGGGAGAGAAAGGGGCCGAGCGATGGGACAGAGACTTAATTGACCCACAGATCATCTGGCATTGGACCATGTGAAATCACATGGGGCAGCCATTTTAGTGCTTCCATGTGGACCCACTGGGTGTAGCCATCTTGGAGCTATCTCAGGGGGAAGAGCCACACTCCAGCATGGCAGCCGAGAGCCTCAGCTTCAAAGCAGGGGAAAAGAAACAAAAGAAGAATAGGGAGTCTCCTGATCGGGAATTGGCTTCCTCAACAGATCAGTCCATTTATACATATGATTCTTTTTTTCATATATATGGAAATGTTTACTGAGCAACATAGGTGGCAGAGACTTCAGGGACAGAAATCATTGTCCTGTGGGAAACATTTTAGTATTTTAGTATTGGGAAACAAAAGAACCCAGTCTACAAAAGT
This sequence comes from Erythrolamprus reginae, assembly GCF_031021105.1. NCBI lineage: Eukaryota > Metazoa > Chordata > Lepidosauria > Squamata > Dipsadidae > Erythrolamprus > Erythrolamprus reginae. The sequence goes on from NC_091951.1 coordinate 248,618,507, forward strand.
TTGCAGAGTTGATGGAAACTTATTGAAATGGATAATTCCTTACCCCTGTTTAAACTGAAATTTACAATTTAAGAGATCCTTTGAAAAGAAAATTGGCTATATATAGTCTCTGAACTATTTTTTATTTAACATGATAAAAAGAACCTTCTGTCTTTTTTATGTTCTTCTTTGTTGTGGATTTTTGTGGAGAATACTGTATTGTCAGGGATACACAGCAGAAAAAGAATACTATATTCATATGACTATTTGTCTCTGTAAGTAGACTGCACTGCCTTTCAAATGACGCTAATTTATTACCAATAAGTAATTTGACCTTTCATTAAGGCATACTGGGTGAAAGTCAATTTTTGGATGTAATAATTCAGAAAAATAAACAATAGAATGCTATAGAGATTACATACAATAGCTTCTTAAAAAACAACTATGTTCTTGCTAAACAGAATTTTGTTTGAATATCTTTAGATCTAATGTTAGATGCACAGTCATAAAAGCTTATTTTATCCAGTCTAAAACTTTTAATAACATAGGTTCAATTTTTTTCTTGATACCATGAACTTTGTTCATTTGATTCTAGATTTGCTGTACTTCAATCCATTTGTAATCTTCTTCAGCACTTCTGCCTGTTTGTAGAAGAGATTTATTATAATGTGCAAATCTTATCTAATATGGAACAATGAACGTGTTAAGAGAGTCTCTTTGTTCTTTTCTAACACTAGCATTTTCATATGCACTATTCTGTTGGCAAAGTTGTTAACTTGTTTAATATTGATCTGTTCTGCACTGTTAGCATTGTGATATCCTAATCTGCAAAAGAATTCTTTGATAACATGGATTATTTTGAAGCTCTTGCTAAAGGAGAGACAAGTAAACTGAAACTGCAGAGATCTCTTAAAATTCAATTTCTGTCATGCCAAAAAAAGCATGGCCAGCAGCAAGGGATCATAATTTTTGTAATGCGGTCATCTGGAAAACACGTGGCAATTCTGGTGGCAGAGTAAAATAGCTTAAAGTTCTCAGTGTGACTTTAGTACTGTATGTATACAGGTAAAACTCAGAAAATTTAAATATCATGCAAAAGTTCGTTTATTTCAGTGATGCAACTTAAAAGGTGAAACGTAATATAAGAGAGACTCATTACATGCAAGGCAAGATAGTTCAAGCCGTGATTTGTCATAATTGTGATGATTATGGGGTACAGCTCATGAAAACCCCAAATCCACCTTCTCAGAAAATTAGAATACAGTATTACATGCAATCATAAAACAAGGATTGTACATGGAACAGTATTGGACCTCTGAAAAGTATAAGCATGCATATGAACTTGGTTTGGGCCCCTTCTGCAGCATTTACTGCCTCAATGTGGCATGGCATGGAAGCTATCAGCCTCTGGCACTGCTGAGGTGTTATGGAAGATCAGGATGCTTCAATAGCGGCCTTTAGCTCTTCTGCATTGTTCAGTCTCATGTCTCTCATCTTTCTCTTGGCAATGCTCAATAGATTATCTATGAGGTTCAGGTCAGGCGAGTTTGCTGGCCAATCAAGCACAGTAATCCCACGGATATTGAACCAGGGTTTGGTTCTTTTGGCAATGTGGGCAGGTGCCAAGTCCTGCTGGAAAATTGAAGTCAGCATCCCCATAAAGCTCATCTGTGGAAGGAAGCATGAAGTGCTCCAAAATCTCCCAGTAGACTGTTGCGTTGATACTGGACTTAATGAAGCACAGTGGACCAACACCAGCAGATGACACGGCTCCCCAAATCAACCCACACTGTAGAAACCTTTGCACCTCATTTGGAAACCTAGGACCTAGAGTATGGAGGAAGAATGAAGAGGCACACATTGCATGATGCTTGAAGTCTAGTGTGAAGTTTCCACAGTCTGCTATTGAAGCGTCTTGGTCTTCCATAATACCTCAGCAGTGCCACAGGCCGATAGCTTCCATTGCAAGGTATGTCTAGTTTAATGAAAAGAAGGACTAGGGGAGACATGATAACAGTGTTCCAATATCTCAGGTTGCCACAAAGAAGAGGGACTCAAACTATTCTCCATAGGACCTGAGGGTAGAACAAGAAGCAATGGGTGGAAACTAAACAAGGAGAGAAGTAACTTAGAACTAAGGAGAAATTTCCTGACAGTTAGAACAATTAATCAATGGAACATCTGTGAATGCTCCAACACTGGAAGTTTTAAAGAAGGTGTTGGATAACATCTGAAGTTAGTGTAGGGTCTCCTGCCCAAGCAGGGAGTTGGACTAGAAGACCTTCAAGGTCACTTCCAATTTTTGTTGTTGTAGTTGTGATTGTTGTTGTTGTTGTTGTTATTACTATTACTATTATTACTATTATTCTGCAAATCTATACAACAGCCAATTATATTAATTTAGGCTATTCAATCAGCAATTAATACAGTTTATTCAATTGATCTCTTAGCTTCTCCATTCCAGCCTTCATAAAATTGAAAGAGGATAAGCCTGAAACTAAAGCAGTCATTTAGGACACTGTTGGGTTTCCCAGTTAAGAATTCTAGTAAGAATTTCTTGAGGATAAAGTATCTTGATTTTGTTTATCCTACTAGTTTATTATATAGATACTGAGTTAATTCCCTTGATGATTGTCATATTTTCTGTGTGTGTGTTTTTAAGACATACCAGATCCTGATACTGATCTAGCAGGAAGCTTGAGTAATTGATACATTAGACAATGGAACTAGCCTCATGCAAATGGTGCCAATGAGAAAACAAGACTGAAACAGCTGCTTGCTCCTTGTGTTAAACTAAGAACCTTGTTTCTAAGGAGATTACTGATAATGAACTTGTACTAAAATGGGTTGTGGGTTGTTTTGTGAAGCTTGTTGCTATTTCATTTAAGTGATTTATTGCAGTGAAATGGCATTCTTTGCATAAGTTTAGCTCTTCCACAATATTTTGTTTCTAGACATTTTCTGTATACAGTTACTGAGGCCAGATGTAATCCTAAACTATTTCCCTTTCCATTGGCACTTTTTGTAAACTGACATCAGTTTATTTTTTTTTCTTTAGAACAGCCCTTCCTTCTTTCCCTCCCTCCTTCCTTTCCCTCCCTTCCCCTCCCTCTTTCTCATCTAATCTCAGTGATAAAGTGACACTGCAGTTTACAAAATAGTAAAATAATAAATACAAAATCATTTAGGCATTCTCATACATAGGTTTTACTGTGGATTTGTGAAGTAACACCAGAAAGTTGTATGTGTCAAATTACTTCATTAGAAAGAGTTTTCAGTTGTCCTTCAAATGGTAGAAAGGTTTGTGAAGATAGAATTTTTCAAACCAACAATATTTACTTAGTTATTAGATTTATACCCTCTCTTTTCTTCAAGAGCTCAGGATGGCATACACAACACACCTTTCTTCCTTAACATTAAATAAAATAAAAATAGATTTGTGGGATATGGTGCTACCTATAATCTTTGCTAAGTATGTATGTGTAAAGGGAACTCAGGAACAAAACATCAGAAGTTTTGAAAAGGGGATTTGGCTGTTTGCATTCCGTACAAGCGTTCCAACAATTGCACAACAAAACTTTATAAAATGGATATTCCTTGACATTGAAAGACACATAGACCACGTCTAAGAATGATCATTGTGGGAACTGACCTCGTTTGATACTTTGTATAATCCATTGTTTGGTGCTATATTCCTACAGTATAATAATTGTTTTATAAATTGTAACTTTTTACATGATAAACATTAGGCAGATTTCCTGAGGAACAAAACTGCAAGTTGTAGAACTATAATGTTATTTTGGAATTGTTCTAATTCTTCTTTTCCAGAGGCAGATTCTTTGGAGAATCATGAAAAATGATACTAGTAGTTTTTTAAAATTGAAAAAGTAGTCCCATGACAATACTGAAATGTTCATAATTTTTTAAAGTTCTACATAGAGAAAAAATAATTTCCTCTCTATAGGTACAGGTAATCTTTGGGTTATGACGGCAGCAGGGGCCATGATTTCCTCACTAGTGATCCAGATGTAAAATGTAGTGTCGCATAACCACATTATCTTAACAGCAGAAATCTTGGCAATACTGGTTGCTGTTGTAAACCCAGGACCTTGCAGGTCATTAAATGAAGACCTTCCATGATCGTATAGGAAGAGGCAGGATTCCTAGAAAAGCAGGCCAGTGGGTGAGAATAATGGGTGGGAACAGTGTTGAAGGTATAAGAGAGCACAGAGTTTGTCTCAGCATGGGACTTGAGGCAGCATTCCTCAGTGGTAGCCTTCAACAATCTCACCCTGCCACTGCTGACCTGGACCCATGCTTCAAGGCAGTGCTGACCAGAAGTCACCTCAAGCCCTGGGATACAGTTAAGTCCCCTCTGTAGGCCTCATGCCCCAGCAGCATTGACCAGCCACAAGTTCCAGCACTGTAGCAGACCCACTCCCCATCACCACCATACCGAGCCTTCTGCATGGTGGGTGAAGCTAGCGTTCAGAATGGCTTGTCCTCATCCAGTCAGAGTAAGGACTGAGTCAATCATCTTTGAAGCTGTGGCTGCCATCTTGGCCCAGCTTTGGCTCAGTCCTCAGAAGAGGACAGATGTACCTAAATTTTCACTCATTCTGAACTTGCTAGCTGCACCGTCATGTTGACCAGAAAACTCGGCTGGTTTTACATCTGGAGTCTTTGAGTTAGCCTCCGCTTCTTCCAGTAACATTGGAACCATTGGAAGAGTGTTGGCATCGAGCTTTGGTTCTAAGGCACGGAAGCAGCTGCCACGCCTTGTGTAACTTTGGAGATTGCTGAGGTACTTGTGCCTGATCTATCAGTTTCCCTTGGGATGCGAATTGACTGGTTTTTGCTGGGGCCATCAGAGCGGTTTTTTGTTCAAACTTTCAACCAACATCGGCCATTTCTGACAGGTGCAGGACAGGCTGTCACAACCTTATTAGTCCAGTGCCAGTTGCAGGAGACTCGTGCTCATGCGTCATGGGTAGGAAGGACCATTCCCTACCCATTCTTTGGCTGCTGGTGGGGGGGCTTGATTGAACATTTGGGCTTGCTCTTAATCAGCCTGCCCTCTCCTCCACAATCTTGCCCACAGCCAGAGACAAAGGAGGCAGACAACACTAGCATTCGGCCCCTTCCAGTCCCGTCCCCCCCCCCTTCCAACTGCAATAGAGACAGCTCCAATAGTTGTCAGATGGGCTTTGGGACTCTAACTGATACTTGCCAGTTTTATGTGTCTAGCCACATTGGATCTGGGCTTTTTTGGCTTCGTCAAGATGGCGGACAGAGCTTTAAAGATGACTGACAGACTCAGACCTCACTCTGATTGGACATGGACAACCCAATATACTTACTTGCTCCCTAGATCTCAGTTGGCTATCAATATTAAATACAGTATGTCATATAAAAGCATGTATGCTTTGTGGTGGTCCAGGTGACTTATTGTAGATCAGGGTGTAGCAGTATTCTGTGGTGATTTTGAGGTCTAGTTATGTCTGGTTTACATTTTAAGAAATAGTCATGCATTTGACCACATTAACTAAATCTACAGTAATAGAAATTGCAAACCTTGAGGTGACCTTGTCTGCTAATGGGATGTAGATTATTTAGAGCAAAAAAGGAAAAAAGCAACTTCATCTAATGACTTATGTTTACTATATATTTTTCTTCAATATAAAATTCCTAAAATTAGAACTAATTTGACCCCTTGGCAAGAGATTGTAATAACATGTGACAACACATGTGATTAAAGGTTTTAAGACTTTTAAGTATAAGAAATAATGCATTTTATCATTTATCAGTGCCAATGACAAGAATTGATAACTTTTTAACGCATTGATCCACAAAGCTAAAGACTATAGTGATTACATCATCCCCCAGATTTACTCAAGCATAATGGCTTGAGATTCTTCAGATGCTTTTATTGTATGGGAGCCAGACAATTTCCACCCTTCTTTCTATCTTTGGAGTTGAGGTATGTGTATGTGGGGGGAGCGACAGTCAGTGCAGAACTGTGTAGTTCATCTGGCATAATTCGGCATGTTCCAAGTTGGAAGGTGTTTGATAACCCATGTGGAATATCTGCTTATGATTTTCTCAATTTGTTTCTGATGTACAGTACTTGGGGAAGTTGGGTGTTACTACAGGCCTATTTTGACATGTAGCTTATACCAGTGATTTTCAACCTTTTTTGAGCTGCAGCACATTTTTTACATATACAAAATCATGGGGCACATTGAGCAGGGGGAGGGGGGGGGGCTAAAAAAGTTTGGACAAAAAAATTCTCTCTCTCTCTCTCTACCTTTCGCTCTATTTCTCTCCCTCTTTCTCTTTCCCTTCCTTCCTCTCTCTCTCCATCCCTCTTTCTTTCTCTCTCTCTTCCTTCCTTCCTCTCTTTTTTGCTCTCTTTCTATCTCCCTCCTTCCCTGCCTTTCTTTCTCTCTCTCTCTCTTGCTTGCTTTCTCTTTCTCTCTCTCTTTCTCTCTCTCTTGCTTTCTTTCTCTCGCTGAGCTTCGTGGCACACCTGACCATGTCTTGCGGCACACTAGTATGCCACGGCACACTGGTTGAAAAACACTGGCTTATACCATACTAAAAGGTTAGGTGTAGGTCATATCCTCCTCCTCTGCTCCTCCCTCCTGCCAAGCAAAACACAATCCTTGCCATTGATTATGTGTGGATGGCAAGTTAAGCTGCAAGTTTGCTTAGTATTTATCCTCCTCAATATCTGGCTCTTTTAGCAAATAGAATTGCTACTTACAGGTTGCTGTGTATATAGTACAGAGAACTGTAATTTGTACCTGTCAGGGCAAGTTGGAGAGCAATGTAAATGCAAACCCTCTTGTTTTTGCTTATCTTAAGAGGAGTAGGCAATAACAATGCACACTAGCATTATGTTTGTTCAATATTAAACAAATTTTTGTTTGATAAAATTAATATCAAGCTATTATCGTGTATGTGTGTGTCAGATATCAGCCCATGTAGATTTTATGGTGCTGCATAAAAATGAATTGGGCTTGAGTATTAAAATCAACTGCTTCAAATATAAATAGGGAGCAATAATTTATTAGCAACCTTTTTCTTTGGGAACAAATAATAGTTCATTTTAAATTGGATTTCTTTCACTTACAGATAACATTTTGCAAACAATACGTATTTTATTAAATCTGGAAATATTAGTACAGTAATACCTCATGATACGAACTTAATTGGTGCAAGGAGGGGGTTCATAAGACGAAAGGTTCGTAAGACGAAACATTGTTTCCCATAGGAAACAATGTAAAGTCAATTAATCCGTGCAACCAAAAAAAACCCCGCAAAAAAAACGGCTTTCGGCGACTGCTGGGAAGCCGCGCGGCTGTTTTAAAAGGTGACAGCCGGCCTGGGGGGCTTCCCAGCACCCCCCCGAACCGGGGTTCGGGGGGGTGTTGGCAAGCCCCCCAGGCCGGATGCGACCTTTTAAAACAGCCGCGCCGCTTCCCAGCTGTCTCCTGAAGCCGAACGCGGAAGTTTGGCTTTGGCTTTCGGCTTCGGGAGACAGCTGGGAAGCGGCGCGGCTGTTTTAAAAGGTGACAGCCGGGCTGGGGGGCTTCCCAGCAACCTCCCGAACCGAACCCGGGGTTCAGAAAAATTTTGCCTCTTCTTACGAACTTTGTTCGAGTTACGAACCGGCGTTCGGGAGGCTTCTGGGAAGCCCCGCCGCCCGGCTGTCACCTTTTAAAACAGCCGCGCGGCTTCCCAGCAGTCTCCGAACGTCGGTTCGTAACTCGAAAAAAGTTCGTAAGAAGAGGCAAAATTTTTCTGAACCCCGGGTTTGTATCACGAGTTGTTCGTAAGACGAGGGGTTCGTATCTTGAGGTACCACTGTATACTGTGCTCAAAATTAATGTTCTATAAAATTAATGCTTTTGCTATATACATTGAATTATAGGAAGATCTTCTATGACCAGCTTAATTGTTCTTCAAATAGCATTTTTATGAGGATTTTTAAGCCTGTGGGTTTGTGTTACATAATAAATCCCAGTGTTCTTTACCATTAGTCATATTGTCAGTGACTGCTTTTATGGTAGACCAGGCAATTCGTTATCCTTAATTGGTTTCCAAGGTGTCATTTTTTAAAAGTTACAGTAACGAGTTTAAATAATTTATTAAATAATTCAGATCTTACTCAGACCATCAGTGATGCTCATTCACTTTTGTTTGTTTTGCCTCTTTGTGAGAAGAAGGATGGCCCAATATAGAACTAAATAAAAAGGGGGAGTCCACGAGGAGAAGAGCGGCTTATAAATCTAATAATTAAATTAATATCGGAAAACAAGGGAAAACTAGTAGGCTTGCAGATTGCTGTATTATTTCTGTAGGCCAAGAAAGTATCTATAGCTATGCATGCAATAATCTAATGCTCAACTATATTTTTTTGAAATGTTTGACTTGTGCATGATGACTGAAGATTAAGGAAATATATAATGTATCAATGGAAAAGTTAGGGTTCAACTCATTTAAAGCAACTTTCTTCAAGCAGATTAAATCAGCTCTATTTTGTAATGAGGAAAATGATTCTCTTAAAACTTCAACTTTTCTGGTTAACTTTAGTGGGCAACCATTTGACATTCCACTGTTCTTAATTGTGGTGTTTCCCAGCCAAATGGATGTAGCAGTTGCATCATTATTTAATGGACTATGCCTGCCACGTTCCAGACAAAATGGAGAAAATACTTCTGGTTTACAGATTGCTAAAAGGAGGGCATCCACTATATTACTCACTCTTACTGTTGTGAAAGATAAATCTTATATGATGATTATAAATTTGATATTTTGCGTCTAAATTCTATAAATCTTACTGACATATCAAAACATCAAAGCTGAAGCTTTCTGTCTGCTGAATGAACAGAAACCACCACTTTGGGGACTCTTAATAAAAATACATACTTACAATATAATAAATAGTGCTATAAAACATGGCAATATTGTACTGAGAATTATTAACCAAGACAGAGTTTAAGTAGCTGGCCAAAGAGAGAGATCTAGCAATCAAAACTAAGAATTTTATCAAATCTAGCATGGCAAAAAATAATATCACCTGCCCTTTATTTACTTTTATGACTTAGTGCTATACAGTATTTAAAAAAAGTAAATTGAAGTATGTTCAGTTAGAGTTCAGATTTTTTAAGCAAATTCATTCTTGTCATTATATAAGATTTTGATCAAAACGATTACTGTAGTCTGAGAATAAATCTCCATACTTTAGTCAAAGTTGAGCCCTTTGTGGTTGAATGTATAGCTCTGATGCAAGTAATTATGCATTTTAAGTTTAATTTTAAAAGTTGTTTTGATAGTATAAGAACTTTTTAGATCTTTATGTATATAAAATTTTAGGATTACATATATTTCTCCGTACTGAAGGAGCGGGTCCAGCAGTCACATGGGTTGCTCATGTCCAATCCGGTGGAACTGAGCCTAGTATTAAAAAAGCTTGCCGGATCCGCCCCTTCTCCAGAATTCGCTCAGTTCGCATATCCTGCGGTTGTATTGTGATAGCTCGTTCAACATTCTAACACCTTCCCTTCGATCTTTCCTTCAAAAAGTAGTAAGATTTATTGTCTTTATTTAATTACTTGCACTAATTGCGCCAGCCGTTTAAAAGAAAAAAAGAAAAAAAGCGGCTCGGCTTTTTTCCTTGGGAGAAGTTGCGGTTTCGTTTTCCCCCGGCGGTTTTGCCGGTTACGATTCCTGCGGCCGCTTGTGGATTCTTTTAATCCTTTGGCCTGGAGGTCCTGGTGCAAGTATTTATCATTGAATTATTGATTATTTATTGTATTCAAATATTTAAGGGCTTATAAAATACCTCCTGCGGAGTGAGACGCCTTCTAGTCTCCTGGACTTAGTCGATCGCTTTTCCCTTAAGAAATTCTACGGAGCGATTTTTTCGGCGCGAAGGCCTTCGCGCCCTTTTTTTAAAATCTAGGCCTCTCGTGTTGGCCTTCTGCCAGCCGCGTAGGCCTCAGTCCACCGCGTGGATCCGGGAGCGGGCCTTGGGGGTCCCAGGCTAAATTCTCCACCGGCTAAGCCTCCAACCAGAGTGCCTTGGTTTACTTAATTACAAAGTTTAGGGAGGCTGGCCCCGCTGGATTTGGGGGCACGAACTCTGGGTTTGCCCAGATTGTCCTCACGTTTCAGCAGCTTCGAGGCCTCGAAGCAGGATCCATTCCTCTTGGGAAGTCCTTGAAATCTTCTCCTTATAATTCAGTTATTGGCTCAGCCTTGTCTTCTGTTAATTGTCAGACTATGGCTACTTTTCCCAAGAGAGGCACAACTAAAGGTCCCAGAGAGGCCAGGCCTACAGGCGATGAGATTACTAGTATCCCCCAGGCCTCTTCCTCCTCTTCTCCAGGGGCCCGCCCCTCGACCAAGGTCACCAGGGCCGAGAAGAGAAGGGACCTAGCCCTACAAAAAATTCATGACAAATCAGCAAAACGTTTGAAAGTGCAGGCCCAAGTTATCAGTAGTCAAGACCCACCAGAGGCCTCTAGTCTGCCTCCTTCTGGGGTCCCTGTGTTATCTCTGGATGAGCCAAACCTAGACAGACCCCAACCTAACCTATGGGGCATAGGTCCAGAGGAACCAGATATTATTGAAGATTCCCCCCAGCCAGGATCCTCCCAGGCCTTTAGGGATTCTTCTGCCATTTCTGCTGATATTTCCAGTTTACCTCCTGAGTTCCAATCTATTTTTGCTGTGTTGTCCAAAGCCATTGATGCCAAACTCTCCACCATCAATGAGCTTCCTTTACCTCTTCCTCCTTCTCGTTCCTCCCGCCCCTTGGGTTCTTCCCCAGCGGTCAGAGCTCCTATTCAGGATGATTCAGAATCCTCCCAGGATGAATATGAGGATGTAGAGGAGGATGAAGACCCTTTTCAGGGCTTATCAGAGGATGAGGAATCCCAAATAAAGGTCCCTCCTCCAATTACTATTTTTCCTTCTCAACTATTCAAATCTCTCCTCCTCAAAGCTAGAATTTCTACGGGATTAGCGGCCCAGGAGAAACAAGCCTCCACTTCCACTGATCCCCCGGAGGAGAATTTACCTTACTTCACAGAGGAACAGGAGGATAACGAGGTAATTCCTATGCCTAAATTGTTTAAAGATGCCTTACTCAAACAGTGGGATTTTCCAGCCTCTGGCCTTAATCCCTCCACCAAGGACAGAAAGTTGTATAAACTCTCCTCTTCCTATGAAGAGCTTCTATCTTTTCCCAAACCAGATGAACCTGTCAAGATACTTCACTCGGCAGCGGCTGTGCCAGGCGAGGCGGAGGAAGTCCTCCGCCCAGAGGACAAGCGCATCGAGCAAATGCTCAAAAGAGGATTCTCCGCTGATTCCTGGGCCATTAAAAGTTCTGCAGCGGCCTCCTTCTTCTCCAGAGCCATGCTGCTGTGGCTTCGCCAACTTCAACAGCACATTCCTCCCGATGACTTGAGAGGTCAACAAGACTTCAACAAGGTCTTTGCAGCTGCCCAGTACGTGGCTGATGCCACCTTGCAATCTACTAGATTTTCTGCTAAGTCTATTGCAGCTTCTACAACGGCAAGAAGACTCCTATGGATTCGCCCTTGGCAAGCGGGAGTTCGCCAAAAGTGGCAGTTATCCCAGGGCCCCTTAAAGCGCGACCTTCTCTTCGGTGATCTTCTGGATCCACTCCTCACGGAGACCACGGACAAGAAGAAGGTTTTGGGTCCAACCACGAAAAAGGTTACCAAAACGCAGTCCTTTCGTCGCCCAGGGCGCCAGCAAGATCAAGCGGCTTCCTATCAGAGATCTCCAGGTCAGTATTCCCCCCGCTTTCGTTCCCAAGGTAGGAACTCCAGGGGTAGAGGTTTTCGTTTCCAAAGGGGAGCTTCCTCTAACAGGGCTTCAAAAAAACCTAGATGGTAATCTTACCTCCATTCCCATAGGGGGTCGCCTAGCTCATTTCGCCTCTAATTGGCGTCTCACCTCCAAGGACCCTTGGGTCATTGACACTGTTCAAACAGGCCTTCTTTTAGAATTTATTTCTCCTCCCCCTAAACGTTTTATTTCCTGCCCTTCTCCCAGGTCATCCTCAGATTGTAACCGTATGGAGGAGGCCATTTCTCATCTATTGTCCATCAGAGCCATTCAACCGGTTCCTTCCGGTCAGAAGGGCCTAGGTTTTTACTCCATCCTATTTATGGTTCCAAAGTCCTCCGGAGGTTGGAGAGCCATTTTGGATTTAAAGAAACTAAACCTATTCATCAAATATAGGAAGTTTAAGATGCACTCCTTGTCTTCTATTTTGGCCGCCATTCACTCGGGAGATTTCATGGTCTCCTTAGACCTCACTGAGGCCTACCTTCACATTCCTATAGCCAAATGCCACAGAAAATTTTTACGTTTTTCCTTTCAAGGCAGGCATTTCCAGTATAGGGCGATGCCATTTGGCCTTTCCTCGGCCCCTCGGGTCTTTACAAAGCTCTTGGGGTCCCTGGCGGCCTATATCCGGGCGTCTCCCATCCACATTTTATGTTATCTTGATGATATTTTAATTCATGGGAACTCCCTAGAGAGAGTGAAAACAGACCTTTCTGTCACCATGTCAGTCCTTCAGGACCATGGGTTTTCCATCAACTTTGATAAAAGTCACCTCCAACCTTCCACTTTTTCTCACCTGGGATCCATTATTGATTCAAAATCCTCCCAGGTTTTTCTCTCTCCCGAGAGAAAACTCAGTATAGTGGAGTTAATTTCTAACATTTTATCTAATCCTTCAGTATCCATAGTTACTCTATCTTCCCTTTTGGGGAAGATGGTGTCATGCATAGGCATCATTCCCTGGGCTCGCCTTCATGCTAGGGAACTCCAGTGGCTACTGTTGCCTTTTCAGAGATCGGGGCACAGCAACTCAAATCGACGCATTGTCATCCCACTGAGTGTTCGCAGATCCTTCAAGTGGTGGAAGTCTCCGGCCATGGACAGAGGATCCCCGTTCAGGTGCCCGGATCAATTTGTCATCACCACAGATGCCAGTCTATCGGGATGGGGCGCCCACGCCCAGGGGATGATAGCCCAGGGCACGTGGTCCCCGGAGGAAGCTTCCAGGCCAATCAATTGGCTAGAGTTAAGAGCCGTTTCCCTGGCTCTGAAGCATTTCTCTCCTCGCATTCCCAACCGGCACGTTCTCATTCTCACCGACAACATTGCCACAAAAAGCCATATCTGCAGACAGGGGGGCACGAGATCCAAGGCTCTCATGAGGGAGGCCCTCAAGTTGGGCCTTTGGGCGGAAAAACATCTCCAGTCGCTCCTAGCCGATCACATCTCGGGGAGTCTCAACGTCCAGGCGGATTGGCTATCCCGAGCAACAATAGACCCAGGAGAGTGGAACCTCCATCAAGACCTGTTCCATCAAATCACCCTCAGATTCGGCCTACCAGTCCTGGATCTCTTCGCGACCAATGCGAACGCCCAACTCCCTCGCTTCTATTCCAGATTTCCATCCCCGGGAGCGGAAGCAATCAATGCCCTCCGGAGTCCATGGCCTCCAGGCCTACTCTACGCATTTCCTCCAATTCCAATCCTCCCGGACGTGATTCACAAGGTCCTCACCGAGAGGGCCCGAGTAATCTTAATCGCCCCTCATTGGCCCCGCCGGCCCTGGTTCGCGGATCTCCAACAGCTGTCCGTCCAGGACCCTTGGCGACTCCCCGTTTCGGGGGATATGCTGCGGCAGGGGGCCTCTTTCCATCCAGACCCGGAGTGGTTCCACCTCACCGCCTGGCTGTTATCAGGAGAGATTTAGAACTGCGTGGGCATGACCCCGATTCAGTGGAGGTCATTTTAAAGGCCAGGAGGGGCTCGACCAATCGAATCTACGACCACACGTGGTCCAAGTTTCACCAGTGGTGTCTACAGGAAGGTCTCTCCCCTCTGTGCATCCCCATACACAGAATTATTTCCTTCCTTATGCAAGGCTTCCATAAAGGACTTTCCACCAGCACCCTCCGGCGTCATCTGGCAGCCATTTCATCTGTCCTAGGGGGTCCCCGCAGACAGCCTCTCCGATCCCTCCCTGAAGTTCAGGAATTCCTCAAGGGCATAGCCAACCTCAGACCTTCCAAGGTCCACAGGTATCCATCCTGGGATTTGCCACGGGTTCTCCATTCCCTCACGCAGGCACCATACGAACCCCTAAAATCGGCGTCCCTCAGGTACCTATCCTTTAAAGTAGCTTTCCTGGTGGCTATTACCTCTGCCCGACGCATTTCGGAGCTGGCTGCCCTCTCAATCAGGCAGGACCTTTGTCAATTCCATCAGGACAAGGTAGTCTTGCGACTGGACCCCACCTTCTTACCCAAGGTCAGTTCCATGTTCCACAGATCTCAGGATATTGTCCTACCTTCCTTCTGCCTCCAACGAGACCATCCCTTGGCAATTAGATGGCACACCCTGGATCTCACCAGAGCGCTGAGAATATATATCCAACGCACAGGACCCTTTCGGAGGTCAGAAGCACTTTTTGTAGCCTATCATCCCAGAGTCATGGGGGCCAAAGTGTCTTCAACAGTAATAGGCCGTTGGATCAGAGGGACTATATCTAAGGCCTATGAGTCGGCCTCCCTCTCAGTTCCAAGGAACATCACTGCGCATTCCACCAGGAGCGCAGCCACCTCGGCCGCTTGGGCGACTCAAGCCCCGTTGGAGGAGGTCTGCAAAGCAGCCACTTGGGCCTCGCCAAATTCCTTCATCAGGCACTACAAAATTGATTCTTACGCTTCAGCGGACGCTGCCTTCGGCAGAAGGGTACTCCAATCCGTTATCTCACTCGATAGCAAGCTAATCCCACCCTAGGGACCATCTATTGGGTATGTCCCATGTGACTGCTGGACCCGCTCCTTCAGTACGGAGAATAGGCGTTGATTGCTTACCTGAACGCCTCTTCTCGTACGGTGAGCGGGTACAGCAGTCACTTCCCGCCCTTGTATGTGTCTTCTTTACCTTTCTATATCCTTCTTCCTCTAACAATGAGAGTTGAACAATACAGAGCTTCACAACTGAGCCTAGTCTATGGATTCGCGAATTCTGGGGAAGGGGCGGATCCGGCAAGCTTTTTTAATACTAGGCTCAGTTCCACCGGATTGGACATGAGCAACCCATGTGACTGCTGTACCCGCTCACCGTACGAGAAGAGGCGTTCAGGTAAGCAATCAACGCCTATTTTCTCTGCATTAATTGGAATTACAGTTGTCAATTCTATATCGTTGCTGAATAAACACTCTGATTTTATCCCAAAGCATCTTTAATTTATTGAGATCAAATACATAACTCATTACCAAATCGTTTGAAAGTATATTGATGCGATTAGGAATAACTGTTTGGTTTCTCTGTGGTGTTGTTACTCAGTTGTCCATAAGGGAAAACTTTGAACAACCCAGTCCTTTAATTATAACAAGTGAAACTAGAAAAAAACCTATTGTGGCCTTAATTTTCTCTGAAATGTTAAGGAACACCTACAATTTTTATTTAATAATATGTAATAAAAAATCAACTCATAATTTTCACATGGGTATCACAGATATCATGTACTGTAGTTTGTTGCTACTTAATTTGGTAATTTTGGGATATGTTAATTTTAAAGTTTAAGGCATTGAACCTTTTCATATAACGGGTGTCAAACTATTTCATTGAGGGTTGCAGCAGGGTTGTATTTGATTTTGGGGGGCCAGGGTGGACATGGCCAGCTCAACATCACTCCTTTTGGTCCCTGTGACAGCCCAAGCCCTGTATCAGTGAAAACAGGCTTCCAAGTTCCGTTTTCAGATGCAACGGTCTCCTGCAATCCTTTGCCAGTGAAAGTGGAGCTTGGGAGCCCATTTCCGCTGCCCGAGGCACCGCGGGCTGGTCCACTGTTTCTAGCATGTGCCTGTGGGCCTGATCCACCCCACAGGCCGTCTCTTGCCCCGCAGGCATAGAGTTTGATACCCCTGCCGTATAAGGTCATTAAAAACATGGAATACTTGTCCTCTATTTTATTAATATTTACAGCCATGTGAATTAAAGATGACTAACGGCAGCAGCTGAACCGATAAAAGTAATTCCTTTGTGCTGATTTTCCTTTCTCTTAGTTTGTGAAGTTAGAGTTTATTATTGTATGATAGATTTCATCAGCTGGCATGCTATATGATACATTGTTTCTGTTTCCCGAAAGAGTTGCAAATAAAATATTTTTTAAAAAAATCTGAAGTTTTTTTAAAAAATTTATTGGATTTATATGCCGCCCCTCTCCGAAAACTCGGGGCGGCTAACAGCAATCATAAACTGTACAATAATAATCCAATACTAAAAGTGAATTAAAACCCCTTAATATAAAAGGGGTTGTTAGTTTTGCTTTGACTTCTGATGCATCAAGCTATTGAAGGAAGGTTTACAAAAAAAATGTAATGGTATTATAAAACAATAGCTACGCCTTACTCTACTTGATATTGATCAACATTTTGTACATCATATTAATGTATTGTCTCACGATGTTGTGGATATGCCTATTTCTATGGAATACCAATTTTATAGGATATGCAGGTCTCATAAATTATCTACTGCTTGCAGTGCATATACTGTACTGGATAAAGTTGCTTGCAGAAATAGTAAACCAAATGAGGCAGAATTGTACCATACCTCTGTACATCTTGTTTTTAAAAAAAAATGAAAATGTTGTCTATTAGTTGGTCTGTAATGGTGTCCGAGATCCCTGATCAGATGTATTAGTAAAAAGACCTCTCAATAATTTAGAAAATAATTTTGAAATACAACATACTGCTTAGAAGAATGTTTCTGGAATATTTTGGCTTACTTAATCAAGTATAGAAGTTGAAAAAAATGAACAATGAAAAGGCAAAATGGTATTAGATGTATAGATGGAGCAGCCAGATTGTTTGAAAATATAAACCTATCATTAGTTAGTTATTATAAGCCAATAAATGGGAAAAAATATTAATGTGGAACCTTTTAGCAAGTATCGTTCCTGAAATACGTGCTTTTATATACAGTTCATATAATGTATTATATTTTTTCAACTCGGTAGCCTACTGGTAATTATCTTATAAGGCAACATAAAATGGAATAAAAATAGATTTATGTTAATGTTTATGTTAAACTGCTTTTAATGTCTTTTTAAATTGCATTTTCAACAAAATGTCTTTGCCTAAATGGGGATCAAATATATTTTCAATTTTCTTTTCAGCGTGGATCTGATGAGCTTCTTCCTTCTGGTATCACATACGGGACTCTTACGATGAGCAATCCTACTCCTGCTACTGGTATGATTAAGAATGCATTTTGTATATGCTCCTATAAATGTTTTCTCAATAAGTTAATGTAGGGACTGATAAGGATGGTTGCAACCATTCTTTTCTATTTTCTTTTAAAGCAGATTGGTTAGAACTGTAGGAATAAGGTCTTACCTGCAAGAAAAAAATCAGTGACCATGTTTACATGTATCCATTGTTTGTTTATTCCATCATATGAACCAGAAACACTGGCATGTTTTTTTGAAGTAAGTCAAAATATGAAACTGTAGCTTGTTATTTTGTTTTACAAGAGGAACATATCACAGTCCCATAGTTTATGAGAGGTTAACCATGGATTGAACTGGCTGGGTTAGTGTATTAGACAGCTGATCCCATAGAGTGGAAGGTTGGAAGTCTCAAGCATCCACTCCCAGAAGCTCTCTTGAGTATTCACATCCTGTTTCTGTCTCCTGTTTCTGATAGCAGCTTAGTAGTTCCTGCTTTCCCCATCTGCTCTCCAGGGAACACTTATCTGGCACCCTTAACCTGAATGTATATGAGTCAGAGGGCTGCCACAGCCTTTAGTCCCTTTCTGGCTATTAGAAGGTAAACAAAGCAAAATTATTTCAGTACTGTAATCTGTCGCATAGAGATACAGTGGAACCCCGACATAAGAGCTGCTCTACTTAAGAGCAACTCGAGATAAGAGCTGGGAGGGGAGAGATATTTTTGTTCTACTTACAAGCCCAAATTCGAGATACAAGCGCCAAGGAGCTGTCTCCTGAAGCCAAACGCTAACTTCCGCGTTCGGCTTCAGGAGACAGCTGCGAAGCGGCGCGCGTGTTTTAAAAGGTTGCAGCCGGCCTGGGGGGCTCGGGGGGGGGTGCTTGCAGCTTTCTTTCTTGCTCTTTTTCTTTCTCTCTTTTACCTTCCCTTCCTCTATTTCTTCTTTTCTTTCTCCTTCCCACCTTCTTCCCTCCCTCCCTCCCTTCACTCATTCCTCTCTTACTCTCCCCTTTCATAAGTTTCCTTCCTTCCTTCCTTCCTCTGTTCCTGTCCCTTCCCCCTTTCTTTCTTTCTTTCTTTCTTTCTTGCTTTCTTTCTTGCTCTTTTTCTTTCTCTCTTTTACCTTCCCTTCCTCTATTTCTTCTTTTCTTTCTCCTTCCCACCTTCTTCCCTCCCTCCCTCCCTTCACTCATTCCTCTCTTACTCTCCCCTTTCATAAGTTTCCTTGCTTCCTTCCTCTGTTCCTGTCCCTTCCCTCTTTCTTTCCTTCCTTCCCACCCTCCGTCCATTCATTCACCCATTCCTCTCTTGATCGCTTAAAGCCGGTCCCTGGTGCAAAAAGGGTTGGGGACCTCTGTCCTACAGGATTGGGTGGCAGAGAAGTTGAACATATGTAAATTTAAAAGTTTAAGAAAGTTTACAAGTTAAGTGAAAGAAACTTCATTATTCATTTATATGTACATGTACATTTCTTCATTAAAAACATGTCTTTCTGCATAATTTAGACTAACTTTGTGAGTTTTTTGAGGGCTGGAACCAATTAAAATTATTTACATTAATTCCTATGGGGAAAAGTCGTTCGAGATAAGAGCTGCTCGACTTAAGAGCCCAGGTCCGGAACGAATTAAACTCGTATCTCGAGGTACCACTGTATTAGTCTAGAAACTTCAGTTCACATTTTTTTTCTGCAAAGACAGAGCTGTAGAGATATTTTTTCTAAAAAGCAAAATGTAACCCCCCCACTTCAACTTTAAATATTAAAATGCAAATAATTAATATTGGTAGATATAAATGACATTGCTGTATATATCCCAGTGATTCAATTGTCAGTTTGAAAGGAAAATTATAAAAATGAATAGTGCTTTCATCAGACCCCCAGATAATAGAATAGAAGATTGGAATAGAATAGAATTGAATGGATTAATAATAGGATATAATAATAATAATAATAATAATAATAATAATAATAATAATACAGTCACTAACCAACACTGTGTGAATCTTCAGCAATGACATTAGCATGGAGTTTGGCCTGGATAAATGTGCCACAGTGGCACTGAAAAAGGGGGAAATCACTGAAAGTGAGGGCATTGAAATGCCAAATGGTCGAACCATCAAGTGCCACCAGCCAGAAGCCTACAGATATTTGGGCATCTTGCAATTGGGTACAAGCATGGTCATATGAAAACTGTGATCAGCAAAGAGTACATCCAGAGGACCAGAAAAGTTTTGAAGAGCAAACTGAATGGTGGCAACACTATCAAGGCTATAAATACTTTGGCCATACCTGTCATTAGATACACAGCAGGCATAGTGAATTGGACTCAAGCACAGCTGGACAACTTGGACAGGAAAACCAGAAAATTAATGACGATCCATCATGCACTACACCTCCACAGTGACGTTGACAGGCTGTATTTACCAAGGAAAATAGGCGGCAGAGGACTTTTGCAAGTGAAGCAGACAGTAGAAGAAGAGAAGCATGCATTAGCTGACTATGTGAAGGAGAGCAAAGAGTCAGCGTTGATGGAGGTCAACAATAAGAAGCTTCTCAAGGTGAAGCAAACTAAGGACCAGTACAGAAAAACTGTAACTCAATGTCGTAAGGACAGTTGGCGGAACAAAGCATTGCATGACCAGTTCTTGGAGAAGATTGAAGGCAAAAGGATAAAGAAAAGACCTGGTCATGGCTTACAAGTGGAACACTCAAAAAGGAGACAGAAGGACTAATACTGGCGGCACAAGAACAGGCCATTAGAACAAATGCTGTCAAAGCCAGAATTGAAAAATCAACAGACGATCCAAAGTGCAGACTCTGTAAAGAAACAGATAAAACAATTGATCACATACTCAGCTGCTGCAAAAAGATCGCACAGACTGACTACAAGCATAGACATGATGCTGTGGCACAGATGATCCACTGGAACTTGTGCCGGAGCTACCATTTACCAGTGGCAAAGAACTGGTGGGATCATAAGCCCGAAAAAGTGGTCAAAAATGAGCAAGCAAAACTACTGTGGGACTTCCGACTTCAGACTGACCGAATTCTGAAGCATAACACACCAGACATCCTGATTGTGGAGAAAAAGAAAGTATGGACCATCAACATTGCAATTCCAGGGGACAGCAGAATTGAGGAGAAGATCTAAAAATCGAGCTGCAACGACTCTGGCATAAGCCAGTGAAAGTGGTCCCAGTGGTACTTGGCACGCTGGGTGCAGTGCCAAAGGATCTCAGCGGACATTTGAAAACCATCGGATTTGACAAAATCTCCATCTGTCAATTGCAAAAGGCCACTTTACTGGGATCGGCAAACATAATTCACCGCTACAACAAGCAGTCCTAGGTGCTTGGGAAGCGCCCGACTGGTGATGAAATACGAAATCCAGCAGTGATCTCGTTTGCTGTGTTGTATTGACATAATAATAATAGTAATAATAATAACAACAACAACAACAACAACAATAATAATAACAACAATAACAATAAGAATAATAATAGAATAATAGAACAATAGAATAGAACTGTGATGGTGAACCTATGGCATGTGTGCCAGAGCTGGCATAAAGAGCCATATCTATGGGCACATGAGCTGTCACCCAGCTCATCTCCACTGCACATGCATGCCTTATGCTGGCCAGCTGATCTTGGGATGTGTGGATCGTATGTGCATGCATGGAGGGCAGCATGGTGTGTGTGTGCCCCCCCGGCCTTGTTTTTTGTCCAAGGCGGCTGCAGGGAGGCCTACTAAGCCCAAAAGGAGTGTAGGGTGTGTGGTGCTCCCCTCAACAGTCTGTATTTAGTCCTAGGAGGCTACAGGGAGGCATACTAGGCCCAAAAAGGTTAGCCATCACCGGAATATAATAATAATAATAATAATAATAATAATAATAATAATAATAATAATAAATAAAAATAAAAATAAATAAAAATAGAAAACAAGAAGAACAAGAAAAAGAAAAGAACAAGAACAGAATAATGAATTGAATTGAATTCTTTATTAGCCAAGTGTAACTGGACACATAAGGAATTTGTCTTGGTGCATATGTTCTCAGTGTACATAAAAAGACAAGATAAGTTCATCAATAATCATAAGGTGCAACACTTAATAATAGTCATAGGGTACTATAGCAATAGATGCATATAAGTGGCATGTTCTCCCCTTGAGAGGGAAGATACTACAGTTTAATATTACAAAGTACAGAAAGATGATAAAAATAATTATCTTCATGCTCATTGTGAAGAATGGAAAGAGGTGAAGATACACCCCCCCATACACACACACAAGGAGGGGGGGGGAGAGAGAGAGATAGAAATCTGAACACCAAGCATGACTTAACATCACAAAGAAAAGAATAATTGAAATTCCCGGCTAGATCATTGCCAAAATAGCAATTTGCTGAAGCAAATGGTTCATTTTGCTTCATTATTTGAACTACTGCAGCTTTTAAGCAGCAGTTTAAGCAGAAGCTACAAAAGAGATGATGCACCCTACCTCAAATAATTAAGTTCCTGACACAGTGTTTTCCTTCACTTCTACTTCTGTTTTAGTAAAAGGACCAGTCTAATTTTTTTCTAGCAGAAAAGCAGTGGTAACCAGACTCTATCCAGAGTGTGCATCTCTCCCACACATACGAATCTAGGGCAATTCATATGGATTTCCATGCTCACAGCTTGTGGAGGCTACAATCACAACATGAGGATTCATTTTCTGTTTTCGTAAATTGAAATTGCGAATAGATGGAAGTTGCTTTGAGAGTTTATGAACTAAAGTTGCCAGAATTTTGAAGGCACTTGGTTTGGGGAAACGCCTATGTTTAATCTTGCAAATTAAATAAGGAGAGCAAAGAAAAGTGTCTGATCCACCTGAACCATGATATAATAAAAAGTAAGCATCACAAAGTATTTTCACATATAGCAAATATTACGGTTTGAATCCTCTATAACCATTTGTAATGTTAAAATTTGACACAAAATAGTTTCTTAAGTTCCCGGCTTGATCCTAGGACAGTCTAATATTGTCAGACATATATAAACCACTTCCAATTATTGTATATTCTCCTCTATAATTTGCTAGCCAGTTTCCTAGGCAGGTTGAGTAGCAAATGGAGATATTTTCACTTAAATTGAAGACCTTGGAAATGGCAAGTTATTTCCTGCAAAGGCAACCTGTGATTACTCTGCATTTGCCAGCTAGGGGATCTGGATTATGCATTTCTAGCAAAAGCTGGACAATGCTTGCTATTGTACTCTTCTTCAAGACTAAACCTCATCCTGGCATTGACTATGACTGTTGGCAGAGTCATACTAATGTATATATTTTAGAAAGTAGCCATAGTCATTCCCTATGACTTTGTATAAGTCCAGAGGAGACAATTAAATCACTAGGTCCTATACCAGTGATGGGCAACCTTTTGAGCTTGGTGTGTCAAAATTCGCCAAAAAACTGAGCATAACTCGGGTGGTGTGTCACCTTGAGAAAAAAACTGGGCGGCATAGAAGTATATATATATATATATATATATATAGGTAGGTAGGTAGATATATAGGTAGATAGGTAGGTAGGTAGGTAGATAGACAGATAAACAAACAAAAAATAAATATAAATATAAATAAATAATAAATCCCTTCTTTTTTATTAAAAGAAATTAATAATAAAACCAAACCAAACTCTATTACTATTAAAACTAAAACAACCAGCAAATTCAAAAACATAACTATTAATAAAAACAGGTGAGGGTTGGGGGTTTTCTTTCTCTGTTATTATTTAAGTGCTTTTACCATATGCTTTAAATCAGTGATTTTCAACCTTTTTTGAGCCGCGGCACATTTTTTACATTTACAAAATCCTGGGGCACACCACCAACCAAAATGACACAAATCTAATAAATAAATAAATAAATAAATAAATAAATAAATAAATAAATACATACATACATACATACATACATACATACATACATACATACATACATACATAAATAACCCCCTCATATATACAATCCCATGTAACATCCCCTTATAAATACAGTGGTACCTCGAGATACGAGTTTAATTCGTTCCGGACCTGGGCTCTTAAGTCGAGCAGCTCTTATCTCGAACGACTTTTCCCCATAGGAATTAATGTAAATAATTTTAATTGGTTCCAGCCCTCAAAAAACTCACAAAGTTAGTCTAAATTATGCAGAAAGACATGTTTTTAATGAAGAAATGTACATGTACATATAAATGAATAATGAAGTTTCTTTCATTTAACTTGTAAACTTTCTTAAACTTTTAAATTTACATATGTTCAACTTCTCTGCCACCCAATCCTGTAGGAAAGAGGTCCCCAACCCTTTTTGCACCAGGGACCGGCTTTAAGCGATCAAGAGAGGAATGGGTGAATGAATGGACGGAGGGTGGGAAGGAAGGAAGGAAAGAGGGAAGGGACAGGAACAGAGGAAGGAAGCAAGGAAACTTATGAAAGGGGAGAGTAAGAGAGGAATGAGTGAAGGGAGGGAGGGAGGGAAGAAGGTGGGAAGGAGAAAGAAAAGAAGAAATAGAGGAAGGGAAGGTAAAAGAGAGAAAGAAAAAGAGCAAAAAAGAAAGAAAGAAAGAAAGAAAGAAAGAAAGAAAGGGGGAAGGGATAGGAACAGAGGAAGGAAGCAAGGAAACTTATGAAAGGGGAGAGTAAGAGAGGAATGAGGGAAGGGAGGGAGGGAGGGAAGAAGGTGGGAAGGAGAAAGAAAAGAAGAAATAGAGGAAGGGAAGGTAAAAGAGAGAAAGAAAAAGAGCAAGAAAGAAAGCTGCAAGCACCCCCCCGAGCCCCCCAGGCCGGCTGCAACCTTTTAAAACACGCGTGCCGCTTCGCAGCTGTCTCTTGAAGCCGAACGCGGAAGTTAGCGTTTGGCTTCAGGAGACAGCTCCTTGGCGCTTGTATCTCGAATTTGGGCTTGTAAGTAGAACAAAAATATCTCTCCCCTCCCAGCTCTTATCTCGAGTTGCTCTTAAGTAGAGCAGCTCTTATGTCGGGGTTCCACTGTACAGTCAATCATCAATCATCCCTCCTCAAATTTATACCACTGTCTCATTTCTGGGTATTTCTCCTGTCTTTCCCCCTTTTCTCTCATGTTTCTCATTTCTCTCTCTTCCTCCCTTTTCCCCTCATTCCTTCTCCCTCTCACTTCTCCTCTTTTTCCATCCCTGTCTCTTTCCCCCCCTTATGTGTGTGTGTGTATACACTCGAACCATTTCCAAAACCAGTTGAGGGCTGGGTTTTTTTTATCATTAAATTCTTTTCAAAAACAGGTGTGGGCTGGGGGTGGGTTCTTATTATTTGGATGCTTTTTACCATATGCTTCAAAAATCACCTCTCTCTCTCTTTTGTTTCTCTCTCCTCTCATTCTCTGCCTCAATCATTTTCTCATTTCTCCTTTTTTCTCCCCTTTTTGTTCTCATTTCTGTCACTCTCCTTTCCTCTCCCTATCTGTCTTGCTTTCTCTTGCTATCTTTTTTCTCTCTTGCTTTCCTTCTCTCTCTCTCTTGTTCTCTTATTTTCTTTCTCTCTCTCTCTTGTTCTTTCTCTCTCATGCTTTCTCTTGTTCTTTTAAAATTTTTTAAAAAGTGTGGGCGCACGCTACTACGCATGCGTGAGTTCTGACATCCATAATTCGCTACCCCTCCTCTCTCTCTTTCTCTCTCCTCCTTCCTCTCTCATCTCTCTTCCCTTTCTCTCATTCCCTTTCTCTCTATCCTTTCTATCTCTCACTCTTTCCTTCTCTCCCTCCCTTTCTCTCTTTCTTTTCTCTCATTCCCTCTTTCTCTCTCTCCTTTCTATCTCTCACTCTTTCCTTCTCTCCCTCCCTTTCTCTCTCTTTCCTTTCCCTCATTCCCTCTTTCTCTCTATCCTTTCTATCTCTCTTTCCTTCTCTCCCTCCCTTTCTCTCTCTTTCCTTTCTCTCATTCCCTTTCTCTCTATCCTTTCTATCTCTCACTCTTTCCTTCTCTCCCTCCCTTTCTCTCTTTCCTTTCTCTCATTCCCTCATTCTCTCTATCCTTTCTATCTCTTTCCTTCTCTCCCTCCCTTTCTCTCTCTTTCCTTTCTCTCATTCCCTTTCTCTCTATCCTTTCTATCCTGGCGGAGCGATATGGGATGAGCAGTTTAATGTGTAAGCAAAGTAGGACCCCGGGTAAATAGCCCTGGGAGTAAAATTAAAATTGCAACCGGCGCAATTTTTAAAAAAATTGGTGCAAAACAAAATTAAGGGGAGAGGAAAAATAATAATAATAATTGCAGTTGCTGTACTTGTAGTCGGTGGGAAATTGGAAAGCGGGGAGATTTGCATCTTCACCACTCTAAGCTCCCTGTTTCTCCGGCGTGTCACCTAAAATGGCTCCGCGTGTCAGTGCTGACACGCGTGTCATAGGTTCGCCATCACTGTCCTATACTGTACTTGTAAATATTTCTGTAGAAGAAGATTACCAGTAGCTGATTCTGCTTTCATATATCTTCTGACTGTTGGTTCAGTCTCTTTGCAAGCATGCTAAAGCAACAAAAGTTCAGTGAAATACACCATGCATATTAACTGATCATAACTAGAATTGTAAATTTCCTGTGTTAACTTTTTTCCTATACCAAAGCAAAAAAAAAAGAGTCAACAAACAGAAACAGCAAAGTACAGGTTACTATTGTTGATTCTAGTTAATTTGAAATAATTTTAAACTTTGGAGCTCATATAGCAATCACACTTTGTGTTAGGTATACTTTATATGCTGAAGCACTTTGTATATATGTTTTAGCTAATGGGAATGACAACAAGAAATTTAAAGGAGACAGATCACCTTGTTCGCCTTCTCGAGTTCTTCATCTTCGTAAAATTCCAAATGATGTCACTGAAGCAGAAGTAATTTCTCTAGGTGTACCTTTTGGCAAAGTAACTAATCTCTTGATGTTGAAAGGAAAAAGTCAGGTACGTGCATATTTTATAACATATAAACAGCCACACAAAATAATGTGTGTAATATATGATGAATTTGTCTGAATTGCTAGATTTCACTATTACATCAGTGGTACAGAAATTAAACATTCTTAGCCTGAAAAAGGGAAATAATTTCTACTTCTAAATGAAACTTCATTTAAAAAAATGTAAATCTATATTTACTTTATTTTATTCAGTTTGTATGGCCACTCCTCTCAAAAAAGTGACTCCAGGCAATGAACAATCATACAGTTAAAATTCTGAATTACAACTATAATACTAAAAATTAAATACTCACAGCAGTCAAGAAAAATACAGTGATACCTCGTCTTACGAACCCCTCGTCATACAAGCTTTTCGTGATACGAACCCGAGGTTTACGATTTTTTTTGCCTCGTCTTAAGAACCATTTGTGTCTTACGAACCTGAACCTGCGGCTTCTCCTCTTTCTCGTCCTCCTTCCCCGGCTGCCTTCCCCTGGAGCCTCCCGGCCACAGAGGAGGCGATGAGAGTTTTGTGCTGCTTCAGAGCCCGGCACAGCTCTGAAGGAAACGGTGGCCGCAGCGGCGATGCCCACTGCGGCTTCTCTTCTTCCTCCTCCTCCTCTGGCCGCCTTCCCCTGGAGCCTCCCGGCCGCAGAGGAGGTGGGGAGAGTTTTGCGGCGCTTCGGAGCTTGGCGCGGCTCTAAAGGAAATGGTGGCCGCAGCGGCGGTGCCCGCTGCAGCTTCTCCTCTTTCTTGTCCTCCTCCTCCGGCCGCCTTCCCCTGGAGCCTCCCGGCCGCAGAGGAGATGGGGAGAGCTTTGCGCCACTACAGAGCCCGGCGCAGTGCTTCGTTGGGAAAACTTTCAAGGAGGGTTGGAGCCCCGCCAGTTGACAAGCCACAAGGCAGCTTCCCATGGGTGTCAATCCACCCAGGAGGCTCCCTCCGGGCAGCCTGCGCTGTCCCGCCTGCCCCCGAAAAGGTCTGAATTCTGGCAGTAATGAGGAAAACGGGGTGAGTTTTGGGCTTGCATGCATTATTTGCTTCCCCATTGATTCCTATGGGAAACATTGTTTCATCTTACGAACTGTTCACCTTACGAACCTCCTCCCGGAACCAATTAAGTTCGTAAGACAAGGTATCACTGTATTACAATCTTCAGGGGTGGATCTATTTTTTTTTACTGTGGATGTGGCTTATTTTGTGGGTGTGGCTTAGAGGTTAGCTGGGCGTGGCTTCAGGTAGGTGTGGCTTAGTCAGGTGACCTGGTGGGTGTGGCCAACTTATAAAATGTGGTGAATCTCACTTAATAATGCTCTTGCTTAGCAACCACAATTTTGAGTTCAATTGTGGTCTTCCTTCCTCCCTCCCTCCCTCCCTCCTTCCTTCCCTCCCTCCTTCCCTCCTTCCCTCCCTCCCTCCTTCTCTTCCCTTCCTCCCTGGTGCGAGGGAGCTGTTCCAGATGGGCCATTCCCTCCCTTCGCCCTGCCTGAGCTCGTTGCCCTAGGACATGGGTGGAGCATGCTAACCTTGCCCTCCCCAAGTGCCAAACTCTGCCATTGCCATCGCCCCGGCTGGCGCCCAAACTAGGAGGCAGCAACTGGTCTCTTCTTGCGACGGAGTTTACAATGTGACCTTCTGCTTTGCTAGACCTTGTCGGCTTTTACAGAGTACTGCCTTCTTCAGGAGTTGCACCCCTTTAGCAGGGCAGGCAAGAGCCCAGAGACACACTAAAGTTCCCTCATTTTTGACTCGGGAGATAAATTGCCCGAGACCTCTGACTCACTATCAAGGTCCTATTGAGAACAGGAGCTGGAAGGGGACTGGCAGTCAGTAGTTTCCTCTGACCTGGAGAATTAAGGGAGGTGGTCATAGCAACTGAATGCAATTTGAGAGAGAGGGAGAGAGAGATGGGGAACCAAATACTTGATGAGAGGCTGTGTTGTTTCTTTCCTTTCCCTCTCCTCGCTGCCTGCTCTGTTTAATGGATTAGATTAGAGTGGTCAAGGCTATTATCAAGGCTATCATCAGCAATTCAATTGTCAAAATGCAAACCAGTTTGAAACTACAACACCTAATGTTTCAGAAATAGGCAGGCATCAGTTTCTTGCCACATTCTTAGTCCTTCCCTCTCCCGATTAGCATATAAATGCTCAAAAGTATTAATAAAATTCAGTAAGGTTTTCTGGTGAATTTCTTACAAGGTTCCTGTTATAGGATTTCCAAATATGTTCAATTACTACAGTTGTTGGTTACTAAATCATTGGTGTTGAACTTGGGTTTTAAAGCTGTAATGCTTTTCACGCTTATTTGGGAATTACACAAAGTGGGTGTGATGCACCCAGAGCTCCAAACTCCTGGGGGGGAGGGGGATGGCTGCAATGCTGGCAGCTTTGGGGGCTCCTTGCCTCAGTAATTTATTTTCTTACCTTTAGGCAAATTTTGTCTTTTTGTATGCTGCTCCGAGTCCTCGGAAAGGGACGGCATACAAGTCTAATAAATAATAATAATAATAATAATAATAATAATAATAATAATAATAATAATAATAATAATTTTTAAAAAGCTGTTCCATGCCTTTTGATATTTCTGAGGCATGGAGAAAAAGTGACCCTGTGAAGGGGTAGGTTCCAATTCACTTAGGTGCCGAAAAAATGATGGTGACCGCATGCATAGTGCCGGAACTCGACTTCTGTGCATTCTCAGAAGGGGGGAAAAAAATCTTTATAAAAAAAAAAAAAAAGATGGCAGCGCTGAGGAAGCAGCACTGACTGATCCAGTTTGGTAACGTCATTGTGATGTCACCAGCAGGTCGCTACCAGTTCGGATGAATACGTCTGAACCGGGAGGAATCCATTCCTGCTTCAGACGTTAACATAACCAGGCAATAGGGCTCTTTATTTACTTGCAACCCCCACCTGGGCACAATAGTAGCTTTTATGGCATTACAAAAAGTCCAAAAGGGGCCAGGGCCATCCTAATACCCCGGGAGAGGATGTTTCAGAGAGCAGGCATCATAGCAGAGATGCATGCCTTCTGGTCCTTGCCACCTGACATTCTTTGGCTGATAGGATTCGGAGCATGTTCATCTTGCCAGACCTGATTGGGCAGATAGAAATAACTGAGGGAAGACATTTCTCAGGTAAACTGGTTCCTGTCTTCAAGTAGTCCTTGACTTACAGCCTTACTTGAGGCCTAAATTTTGGTTGTAAGTTGTTTCAGTAATTAAGCAAGGCACCCATGTGACAGCTTTGCTGAATCACTGCAGTCCTGGTTCTCTTCACTGCAGTCATTAAGCAACTGTAAGGCCATTATGTGGAGTGCATAGTGCCTGGGTGGTGGAGGTGCTTTACAATTGAAAAGATGCTTTGCAAATCATATTAATGATCCTTTTTTCAGAGCATTTGAAGCAGTTGTTTAATTTGGAAAGCTCTGTAGTACCTTAAAATTTCTTATTGGCTCTTAGTACATGCAATTTGTGTAGAGCGCACAGCTGCTTCAATTTGATGATAGTCTGGGGCAATTCAATAAAGCATCCATGCAAATCTGCTAAAAGATTTGGTTCCTTTAATGTTTGAAAGGGACAACTTCATCAATGCCTTGAGAACCAAATTTTTCATATACTTTCCTCATACACTGCCCTATTTGGAGGAGACTGGATCCTGATTTACACCCAAACATTCATTTTGATTTTGTGAAAAGGTGTCAGTTTTGGCATAATTATTTGATTTAAAAATAGTGTTATATACTCTAGCCCAGCGTTTTTCAACCTTGGCAACTTTTGTAAGACTTGGAATTCAACTTTCAGAATTCCTCCTTAGCATGCTGGGGAAATTCTCAAGTTCACATATTTTAAAGTTGCCTAGGTTGAAAATGACAAGAACTTTAAATCTAATTCCAAATTCGCCCAAAAGCTAACCTAAGGGGTCAGAATTTAGCAACTGCTGCAAATAATTCTACAGTGGAACCTCGACATACGAGCAGCTCTACTTACGAGCTACTCGAGATAAGAGCTGGGAGGGGAGCGACATTTTTGTTCGCCTCCCGAGCTCACATTCGGGATACGAGCGCCAAGGAGCTGTCTCCTGAAGCCGAACGCTAACTTCCGCGTTCGGCTTCAGGAGACAGCTCCTTGGCGCTCGTATCCCGCGTGTTTTAAAAGGTTGCAGCCGGCCTGGGGGGCTCGGGGGGGTGCTGGCAAGCCCCCCAGGCCGGCTGCCACGTTTTAAAACACGTGCGCCGCTTCGCAGCTGTCTCCTGAAGCCGAACGCTAACTTCCGCGTTCGGCGGCAGCGGTTTTTTTTTGTTGTTGCACGGATTAATTGACTTTACATTGTTTCCTATGGGAAACAATGTTTCGTCATACGAGCGTTCCGACTTACGAGCCTCCTTCCGGAACCAATTAGTCTCGTAAGTCGGGGTTCTACTGTATAAAGTTTATTTTTGTGAAATATAATCCATTAAAACTATTGCCTGCCTTTTAACGTCTAATCTATAAATATTTTCATTGCTAAAAGTTAATAGCTACCAACGTCATGAACTATTTAATTATATTTAAAATATTCAGTGATTCAACTAAAATAAAAATACCATGATTCATGATTTGAGACATTTTACCGGAATAATTACAAAATATATTTTGCTTTCTGATTACAAAAGATGTTAAATAGAATGTACAAAACACTAAGTAAATTTCATACAAAATGAGAAAATGTGCCTTCATACAATTCATGCCCTCCAAAGTTTAGCATTGAACAAATCTCAGATCCCCTGAAATTTGATTGGTTTAATCTTTAATCTTTTATACTTTCTTCCTGTCTACAGTAGATGAAAAGCATGAACACCATCAATTCAGTATTTCTTATAAGAAATCTAGGTTTCTTGTTGTATTTAAAATTTAAAAGCAAATTTATAAAGTTTTGCAAAATCATTCCTGCTGTTGCTTTACCATTTAAATTGATTTTTTTTTAAAAAACTTCCATTCGTTTTTGGCAGTGCCCTTTTGCACCATAATATTATACATTTAGAATTGAGGAATGAAAGCAGACTGGATTTACCAGTAGTTATATATTTATATTTATAAATGTATATTTCCATAAAAGCAGGCTATGTGGCCACATAAATGTATATTTCCATAAAAGCAGGCTATGTGGCCACATCAGTTTGGTTGATGTGTACCTGGCATAATCAGATATTGACTTGGTCAGATTTGCAACGTTATCATTTACATCACTAATAAAGAACTGAGAAGCAGTTTGGTATAGCGATTAAGCACCAGGCTAGAAACATGGAAACTCTATGTTCTGGTTCTACCTCAGACAGGATCCAGCTGTGTGATTTTGGGCCAATCCCTAGAAAGGAAGCAGAAAGGAGGAAATGGCAAACTATCTCTGAAAATTGCAGGAATTAGTTCAGGTAGTCATCAGAAATTAACACTGACTCAAAGTCAGACTCCCAGCTCCAACAGCCCCCGCCCTATTTTAAATTAGAAAAAAATAGCAACTTTTTGGGAGGTAAGTAACACTAGTGCAGTTTTTGTTACTTTATAAATTTTATGAATTGTAATTTGTATTGATTTCTGGTACTTTACAGCAAAACTGGATCATATACGGCCAGTACTGCAGATGGCACCTATATGTATTCATCAGCGGTGCCCAAACTACGGCCTGCAGGATGGATATGGCCCGCTGAGGCCATTTATCCAGCCCGCGGGTGACTTCCAGCGCCGTTAACAGTCCGTTGCTGGGGGGCAGGGACCATGGCGGTCGGGAGATTGCTGTCGGGGCAGCAGGGGCCCGCTGACATCAAGCCCTGCGCCTGCCAGCAAAGCCGCCTGCCCAGGGAAGCAGTGCGCTTTTCAAAGACGCACTTTTCAAATGCACTGCTTCCCTGGGCAGCCAGCTTTGTTTGGCGCCGCCGGGCTTGACATCAGGGGGCCCCTGCTGCCACGACAGCAACCCTCTGACCGCCGTGGTCGCCTTGTGCTACGGGGCGGGGGGGGGGGCGACTGCTTGCAAGCCCGGGGAAAGTGATGAGGCATTGGGGCCACTTCTAGGCTGGTCCCTCTGGTTAAATAAAACAAAACAAGCCGGCAGGGGGAGGGGACGGATGCCGGGGAAGCCTTTCCTCCCCTCCCCCTTCGTGCCTTTTCAGCTGTGGAGCGAGAGAAGCAGAGATGGGCAAAAGGTAGAAGTGCATGCTCATGCTAATGAGCTGCCTGGGCTGAGCCCCCTGTGGAGGGAGCCCCCTGGTGGTCAGCCATGGCCACAGCAGTCCCCCTTGCGAGCTGGAGGCAAGAGAGACCTGCCTTTGTCCCTTCCTGCTGAGAGGGAAAGCGAACGGCTCTGCTGTGTCGAGAAAGGGAGGGAGGGAGGAAGAGAGAGAGAAAGAGAGGGGGGAAGAAGGAGGGAGAGAGAAAGGGAGGGAAGGAAGGAAGGGAAAGAGAGAGAGAGAAGTGACTCTTGATTTAAGCATACAGTAAAAAGCACCCAAGTAATAACAGAAAAAAAACCCAGCCCTCACTTGTTTTTGTAAATGGTTCAATAGTTCACACACACACACACACACACACACACACAGAGGAAGGAGACAGGAATGGAAAAAGAGAAGTGAGAGAGAGGGAAGGAATGAGAGAAAAAGGGAGGAAGAGGGAGAAATGAGAAACAAATGAGAGAGAAAAGGGGGAGAGAGAGGACAGGTACCCAGAAATGAGAACAGTGGTAGAAATTTGAGGAGGGATGATTGATTATTAAATATGGATTGACTATGGAATATTGGTAAAAGATATATTTAAATGTTGTTTAATATTAGGATGTATTAATTTGTAAAATTGGATTAGAATTTTAGAACTATAGAATTACATAGGTAAAATTAACGGAAGATACATATGATAAACAAGGGGTTTATGATATGTATTGTATGATTTTATGAGTTTGCATTATGCATTTAAAATATACTTGGAAATGTAGAAGATTGATGAAAGTTAATAATAGTAAATGCTAAGTGCCTGAAAATTAATTGAGCTTGTAAATATTGAATGAAATGATAGAAAGGTATAATTTATGGAAATATATTAATTGATGCATTATTTTTCTATTGGTATTTTACTTTTTCGTAGTTTTTTTTAATAGTCCGGCCCTGCAACAGTCTGAGGGACAGTGAACTGGCCCCCTGTGTAAAAAGTTTGGGGACCCCTGTATTACATATTTGCCAAGTTAGGGTAGTGGTTTTCCTGTCAAGACATTTCTCTGTATTAATTTCAGGCTTTTCTAGAAATGGCTTCAGAAGAAGCTGCTGTTACTATGGTGAACTACTACACTCCTGTTACTCCTCACCTTCGCAGTCAGCCTGTGTATATTCAGTATTCCAATCATAGAGAACTTAAGACTGACAATCTACCCAACTATGCTGTAAGTATGCTACCTCTGAGTAAAGTATTTGAACCTCAAACGCAGGGATGTCTCAGCAAACTGCAATGCTATCAGAATGATAACATACAAACATGACATTATCATGCATATGTTGCCATTGAATAGGTGCATTCTAATTTCTGATAGAAGTAATAATTTATGGCATTAGTGTGATAATAAATTCATGCATGTTGCATCATTTTCACCCAATGCCTGTAATTTTATATTACTAATGATGACCCACTTTTTAAATTATTACTACTAATATTATTATGGCCACTTCATCTTTTTTTCTTTTTGGGATGTATATATGTAAGATCTCTGCTTATTAAAAAGGTCATGAATTATTATCATGTAATTCTATTGCTTCAACTACTTGTCGAGTTAGAAAATCATTTTACTGTTTGATGTTCCTTTGACAGTATTGCAATTATGTTTGTTTCCCATTCCATATATACTGCTCAAGAAAATAAAGGGAACACTCAAATAACACATCCTAGATCTGAATGAATGAAATATTCTCATTGAATATTTTGTTCTGTACAAAGGTGAATGTACACAACAGCATGTGAAATTGATTGTCAATCAGTGTTGCTTCCTAAGTGGACAGTTTGATTTTACAGAAGTTTGATTTACTTGGAGTTATATTGTGTTGTTTAAGTGTTCCCTTTATTTTTTTGAGCAGTGTAGATTAATATATGTACTGTATTTTTTGGAGTATAAAATGCTCTGGACTATAAGACACACATACCTTTTTGGGGGAGGAAAACAAGAAAACAAAATCGATCTCTTCTTATTGGCATCCATCGGTATTCATCTGGCTAGTGTCCTTGCAGCAAACAGCCTGGTCAGCTTCAGCACATTGTCGCAGCCTGATTTAGCACGAGCAGATGATTGGCGGGTGGATCAGCATCCTGGAATACCGCCAATCAGCTGTTCCAGGCTGCGTGGATTGCCAGAGCCCATCGCTACCCATGCACATCACATTTTCTGCCACCGCTGATCCCCACCGCCTGGAACCGGCCAAAAATGAGATGCACAGAGGCCAAAAATGCAATCGGTGGTGATGTGCTGTAGTGATCCCAGCAGCCTAAAACGTGTCTCAAACAGAGCGGGCAGAGACACGTGTATAGATTGATTTAACCCAAATTATGGCAGATTACATAGAAGAGAAATATACTTTGCATTCTCAGATGGCAGATAGTTGAAGAGAAAAGACTTAGCTATTTGATACTGGAACTGAAAATCTTGGGGGAAGAATGCATCGGGGAATACACTTGCATCAGGAGAAATATTATTCCATTGTAGCTGGCCTGAGAATAAAATGTTAATCAGATGCCTATAAGAAATTTTTGTATGTGATCCAGAATATCTCCATAGTATACAGTTTCTATATGTAGATAATCTTTGCACTCAAAACAGCTATACTCCAATTACCTCAGCCACATACATATTAAAAGCAAACTGCATTGACGTATCTATTCAATACAGCAAACGGACAACACTGTAAAGTAGTAAGCAGTGAAGACAATTTTCTTTCAATTCAAGGATGTGAAGGTCCTAATAGTATTCTTAAGAATTCTGTCCTCTTCGCTCTGTAGACCTTTTATGTATACAGTATATTTTGTTCATTTGTTAGAATACTTTTTATTCTGGAGCTTAAGGTAGCATATAAATGCTCCCTCCTATTAATTTTCCACAACTTTACTTGGAGGTAGTAAGTTGGGCTGAGAGAGAAAGACTAGCCAACCAGTGAGCTTCCATAACTGTGGACTTGATGTGGGTCTTGCTCACAGTCACCCCAACACCTTAACTATAGGTACTTCTTGATTTACAACCATTTGTTTAGTGACCAAAGTCACAACAGCACTGAAAATTATGACTTATGATGGGTTTTCACTCTTGCAACCACATGTCCCTATGGTCATGTGATCAAAACTTGGGGTCTTGGCAACTGGCATGTATTTATGAGAGTTACATTGTTCCGTGGTCATGGATTACCATTTGTAACCTCAGCCAGCTTCTGACAAGCAAAATCAGTGTTGGGGAGACCAGATTCACTTAACAACCATATGATTCACTTCAACTCAGTGATTCACTTAAAAATTGTGGTGAAGAAAGTTGTAAAATGGGGCAAAACTCACTTAACTACCTTATTTAGCAATAGAAGCTTTGGGTTCAATGGTGGTTATGTTGAGGACTAGCTGTGTATTATACCCATTAAGCCAATGTTATGTTAGACTTTGAGAAACAACAATATTGTATATTTGGTATTAGGACCTGCCAAGAGGAACCATGACAGAATAAATGTGGAATTGTACTTCCAATTTCAGCAGGGCGCTTTGCATATGTTTCTGTTCAGGAACAATTTATTCTTATTAAACTTTAGATAAAATTTGTACCTTAGCTATGGTGAAAAAAAATCAGATGAACAATGAAATTCTATAGTTTCAGGAACTGATGAAGCATAGTTAAAGCTATTCTGAAGGGAATTTTGTTATTTGTGCTTGTATCCCATCAATTCAAGAGAAAATGGAATTTGGAGATCAGTTTGAGATGTTCTACTGGAGTAATTGTATTATAGCAAGAAACCGCTTGAAGTTGTTGGATCATAGCAGTCTCTAAGATTCATTCAATATAGCAACTTCAAGAAGATACTTGGAATTCAACATTGAAATAAATGGAACAGTGTGTCTAGCAGGCCTCTGACAAGTCTATTTTTTAGCTTCAGCAACAACTCTGTATCCATTTTTCTTATGACTTCCTGGTGAGGTTGATGTAGTGAGGTTGATGTAGGAGAACTGCTGTTGGGGCACACTTGAATAAATCGTTGAGCCAATCTTATCTTGTTTGGTTAGTATTTTCAAAAGAAACAACAATTTAGAAATAGATTTACTTTACCTTATATATAACTATTCAATTATTGCAAAAGTTTAGAACATGGTTTAGATGTTTCTAAAAATTTGAGATGCGGCAGAATGAAAAATTAGTAACCTGCACTATTGCTGAGACAGATGGAAAAAAAGGAAGCCTAAGACTATCCCCTGGAGTCCTACTGATTCCTGTAGGATTTTGTTCCTACAGGAACAAAATGTATGTAATGTTTTTAGCATATGTATGTATGTAATGTTTTTAGCATATGTGATAATATACCAAATTTCCATCTCCCTCTCAGAGAACTCAAGCTGCATTGCAGGCAGTGAATGCTATGCAGTCTGGAGGCATGGCCCTCACAGGTGCTCCAGTTACTGAGAGCGGGCTGCCTCCTGGACCGAGTTCGGTTCTTCGAATTATTGTGGAAAATCTCTTCTATCCTGTTACTCTAGAAGTGCTATATCAGGTATAAACAAATTTCCTTCTTGTTATAATTATTTATTTGGATATATTTAACATTAAATTATGGTTATCGGTTATGTTTTCCCTTTGCTAAATATCTTAAGCATGGAATGATTGTCCTTCCTCTTAATAAAAGTAATAAAAACCAATTATTTACCAATAACAATAATAAGAAACTGGAATGAATAAATTTTGTTAGACCATAGTTTTATGGTACATTTAATCCCAGTACTATATTAATGTTGATTATTATGGTGGTGGAAAGCTTTTGAATGGCCAGGTTGCAACTATAACACCTCTCCTTGGATTATTAAAGCAGCTGTGTCTTTTGCAAGGGTTGCATGGCTGGCTTGAAAGCCGGTTTCTGGCTATCTCTGCCTGTTTGTGTACACAGAGCCTTTTTGTTTTGTTTGCTTTTCAAAAAAGGAAATCTACTCCCCCCCTCCATGAAGCCTAACAGATATCCACACACATGCATATGGAAACAGCTAGGAATAACTTCCAAAGCACCTGCATAAGCCTTGCAAAGGACACAGCTGCCTTAGCAATTCAAAGAGAGATGCTATGTTTTGTGTTGCAAAACAACCCTTTCAAAGGCTTTATGCAGCCCTGTTTTGTCATTTGTACATAATGTCAGAACTATGGTACTCTTTATTCTTTGTTTCTTTATTGTGATTATTTACCTTATTTGCATTAAATATTGGGGAGAAAGTCTTTCAAGCTTAGGTGATATTTTTCTTGCAGCAAAACCAGTATTGTAACTGGCCAGTTTAATTAAATTATGTTTAATTATAATTTGTACATATTGAAGAAAAATCAGTCTTTATTATTTTTGTTTTTATTGAGAGAATTGTTTCACTTAGCAAATTTGTTATAACCCCCAGTGCGTAACATTATTAACATTATTACTATGTTCAGAGGCCTACACTTCCAAATTATAATAATAATTCCTGTGGTTGTAAATTTAGATAGTTGGAAATATCATTATATCTCAAACTCCCAATAAAGCATTAATCATGAATTGACTGTTTGAACTTTTTATTTAGATCTTCTCCAAGTTTGGAACAGTTCTGAAGATCATAACATTTACAAAGAATAATCAATTTCAGGCCTTGCTTCAATATGCTGACCCTTTGAATGCACAGTATGCCAAAATGGTAACTATGTGAATAGATTCCTGATATGCTTGCATTATAACAGTTTACTGCAAATGAAATGTCTTATTTTTCTGGTGCTATGTTACGCAAATATTCTTATGCTACAGAAATAATGTTTGCAGCCCACACTAGAACAATCATTTTATACAGTTACTTCTTTGCATTAAAGTATCGTATATTTCTTTGAAATTCACAGACTGCATAATAACTTGTGTGATGAAGGGACATAATTGTACATTATAAACATGCTTCATTTTTGAATGTTGTTTAGGGCAATGTGCACAATGCAGCTTTCCAAAAAGGTCTATTTCATTATATCAGAGATGCCTACAATTTTCTCTCATCGTTTTCCTCTCTTTACTCTTCTATTGTAAATTAAAGCCAGATGCTAATTTGATTGTTCTAGTTTTGAAATATTATTCTGGTAAGCCTTCAAGAGTGATAGTAAAAACTTTTTAGAACTGTCCTGAAAAGTTCTAAACAGGTGTGTCCACAAAAGCTGTTTGGTTAATTATTTAAATCTTTCAAATAATCTGATAGAGCTGTGCACCATTTGGTAGCTATATTTTACTAATTTGACAGCATGACTGATGAAGCATAAGCATTATGTGTAGTCTCAAAGAAATGCAATTTCAAAACAATGTTTGGTGTATAATTTCAGTATAACAATAGTTACAAAATTCTAGCAATACGATTCTTTGTTGTTTACAAAACAATGGGCCCAAGCAACATTGAAAATGTGAACTCATATGCCCCTTTGTTTCAACCAGAATATATGTCCACACTATAATTTTGCATGCATTTATGTGAACTAGATTACAAAAACCCAGGAAGCATTTCATAACTTCAACTTTTTTTACATCTCTATAGACTCTGGATGGTCAGAATATCTATAATGCTTGCTGCACTCTTCGTATCGATTTCTCCAAGCTAACAAGCCTTAATGTAAAATATAACAATGATAAGAGCAGAGACTTCACACGTCTGGACCTTCCTTCAGGAGATGGGCAGCCTTCACTTGACACTACTATGGCTGCTGCTTTTGGTAAGAACTCTTCTTTGGTAGCTGGCAATAGAACAAATTGCCCCTGCCTTTTACCATGAGATTTTTATTTCCACAAAGAGACATTATATAGCAGTAAAATGCACACCCCGTCATTTGGAAGAAGTGGCTTTGTAAAATATTGATTATTAATATAGGTTATGATTTTATATTAATTATTATTTTAATGGGAACACTACTGCTTATGAAAACTGTCTCTCATGAAATTATTAAGATCCAAAGTTCAGATTCTTTCTCTTTTTTTTAACCATTTGTGTCCTATTCATCACTGATGATATGAAACAGAGTTTGTCAAATTTGGGCCTTAAAAAGGACTTTCCTCCCTGTGAATTGGAAATAATTGGCAAAATTACTTTTACAGTTTTGTTGTATTCAGTTTGCCAGCATCTGTTGGAAATCACCATCAAACTTTTCTTCCTTAGCTAACCCGGGAGAATAATGAAGATAAATTTTGCTTCCTCTTATTTCCGGGGAAATTTTATTTGTAAAAAGTGAAGGACTACATATTGCATATTGATTTGAAGATAGCTCATAATTAGTGTTGGGTGAAACGAACTTGCATAGTTCGGGTCTGTGCCGAACTTTGCGGTGTTCGGCATACCGAACCCGGACTCCGTGTTCAGGTTCAGCGTTCGCTTGAACACCACAGTGGGTGGGGAGGGCTCTGACTCAGCAAAGCTGGCTGAGAAACTGGGAGTTGAAGTCCACAAGTCTTAAAAGTTACCACGGTTGGACTAAATAAATAAGGAAGTTAAGGCCACGACACCGCCTTGCTCGTTATGCAACCCAGAGCAATACTGATTGGCTGCCG
This sequence comes from Erythrolamprus reginae, assembly GCF_031021105.1. Taxonomy (NCBI): domain Eukaryota; kingdom Metazoa; phylum Chordata; class Lepidosauria; order Squamata; family Dipsadidae; genus Erythrolamprus; species Erythrolamprus reginae. The sequence continues at coordinate 248,658,509 of NC_091951.1, forward strand.
AGCAGGAAACAAAACCAAAGTCTGCACCAATCGCCTGTTGTGCCCATTGCCCAGGGCAGCCTTAGCTCACCCCAGTGCTCTTTGGAAAGGGGCGGGTGCGGGTTCTGTGTTGATGTAGGCCCCGCCCTCCCATCTTCCGCCAAAGCAGACCGCGGCCGCCTGTCAGACAAAACCTTCGGGCGGCGCAGGCCCAGAAACTGCATGCATGCCGATCCCCTTTTATTTCTTACAGAAAAGGCTCGGATGCTGCAGTGCGCCTCTTGCTTTAATTTCTTTCGCCACCCGCGCGCGCAATCATGTCAGTTTCCCCCGTGAAAAAACAGAAGATGGAATCGGTGCTGGAGCAGCTCAAGCAACACACCACCATGGTGGCTGATGACTGTGGTGGCTGACTCAGAGCCCTCCCTGCCTCCCCCTCCCACCCACCACCTGCTTGAAGAAGCTGCTGGCTGGGATCCTGAATAGCTGGCTGGCAGAACCTGCCTCCTGAGCCCTCTTGCCCGGCGTGAGGCTAAGCGCTGGAGGGCGGGTGTCAGGCTCAGGAGGCAGGTTCTGCCGGCCAGCTATTCAGGATCCCGGCCAGCAGCTGCAAGCGGGCGGTGGGCGGGAGGCGAGGAGGTCCCTCCCGTCCACTGCCCACTTGAAGCTGCTGGCCGGGATCCTGAAGCACGGGGGGGGGGGGGGAGAGAAGTGTCAGGCTCCATCAAGCGGGCGATGGCCCTGCCCCTAGTTCTCTCTCATTTCAGCGGCTCCCGGCCATCGCCCGCTTGATGGAGCCTGATACCTCCCCCCCTAGCGCTTCGCCTCCCGCCAGCCAAGAGGGCTCAGGAGGCAGGTTCTGCCAGGCCGGCTTCTGAGGATCCTGGCAGGTAACTGATTGATACAGATCTACTCCAGATGAGCAGTGTTCAAGCAGAAATTTGTCCTGGAAAGAATTTCCCAAACCTTGCATTTGTATTTTTGTGAACAAGATGCACTCTGATCCCTGACACCTTTGCTCAAAATAGATGAATGCAGGCTTTTGTGAATTTCCTCTCCTCCTGTCCAGCTTTTTCTATTAGTAATTATCTAAATACACAATACGCAGCTTCAGGAAACTCTGAGCCTAAGCTTTAAAAATTAGAAGAACAAATAAGTGGCAGTACTAAGAGAAGAAAACATTCACCTTCTCTTTCAAGCAGCCATATGTTGATCCAGTATCGTGAATTAATTAGTTTGTTGGGGTATCCATTTGTGCGAATCTGCAAAGAGAGTTTACATGCTGTATGCAAAAACTCTTTACTATTCTTGGATAGAAATACAGGGTATTGTATGTATTTGATATCAGTATTCACGCAGGCCCTATCTGGCTGAATAAGCTCTTTGTTGCTAGCTGTTTGCATAATGAATTATAATGGAGAGCAGAAGTGTGAATTAAATGATAAATGCCTATATTGCCAAATACAAGTCACAATACCAATGCATGCTGTATTATAACTATAAAATATATAGTGTTTTGCAGTATTTGTGTAACTGCCATATTGTGAATAAAGATAAGAGGTTTGGGAAGCTATTGAGTTGTAAAGGTTGTAGTCCTGAATGTGGCAATTTCCTGCTGTTTCCAAAGCATCATAGCTGTATCATGTGAATTGGCCTCATGAAATAGAGCCTACTTGAATTCTTTGCTCAGTGCTTATTTCTGCACATCATATTCTACATTTTGTACAAGTTGCTGCAATTGTTTTTAATGTCATAGTTTCACCTAAAAGTTGAAAAGAGTACTTTCAATAAGTAATCTTCAACGGCTAAGCAATCAATCAACTGCTGTATTTTTCTTGCTATCTCATTGAAGGTTGAAAAAAATTAAATAGCATTATATAATTTAACCTAAAAAGAAAAAAGAAGCACTGGGCCCTTGTTAATAAACTACAGAGAAAGTGTTACATGTATACATGCTATTTGCACTTAATATCCTGTCAGAGAAACAGATCCTAAAATGCCTATTAGAATTATACTAATATTGAGGGAAAAGATTGTACAGCTATTATTCATCACTTAATTACTAGTACAATCTTCAGATAGAAGCAGAGCAGAGAATCACATAAACTGAATTGAACAGGGCATATATTCATCTCCTGCAATAAATCTAAGACAAGAATCTTTCCTTTAGGGGTTGAATAACTTTACTTTTTCTAGAAATTAACCACTTGCAATCTGGTCTAATTTGTTTCCCTTCTTCAGGCGCTCCAAGTATCATCTCCTCACCATATGCAGGAGCAGCTGGTTTTGCTCCTGCCATTGGCTTCCCTCAAGCTGCAGGTAAAGACTTTTTTTTAGTATAGTAAAGATCTAATTGTTTGCCTTTAATATTTCATTTAGGTTTGTTAAATATTTATATCTGTGTTAGAATCAAACGCTGGCAAATATGTTGGCAACTTTTTAATGGTTTGGGTCACGTGCAGGGGTGGGCTACTGCCCGGACTGGGGGGGGGGGGAACGCAGTGGGGTAGCAAAAATGGAGCTCCATCCTGGAGCACCCAATTTGCACTGAAAGATGTTGAAAGAAAATGCAGGACATGCTGCATAAGCCACCCCCACAGTGTGGTAATAAAAATTTTGGTAGCCCTTCACTGGTCACTTGTTATTATTTGATTTGACAGCACATTAACAAAGCACTAAAAACAAAGCTTTTAATATCGCTTGACTATTTTTCCATTCTGGATTTGTTTGTATTCCAGTTAGAAAATCAAAGATATTTCGTTATTAAACTGCAATTGGCCAGGAGAATAAAAGAGAGTGTTTTATCCATATTTAACTAGCGGGATTAGTGGGAAACATCAGAATGAAGGCCTTGGCTAATACAGCATTTTGAAAGAATCCTTCTTCCATAAAACATGGGGAGAAGTTTCAAAGATTGGGATGAGAGTTTGATTTCATTGAGGTTGCTGTTTCAAAATGGAATGGAAACACAAAGTATGATATTTAATCCAGTGGGGAGAAATAGACTGAGGTGCATTTTCAGATTAGATTTACTTTTAACCTGAGAAATAAAAATGAAGTTACCTTTGTTTTTATTGAAATGCTTTTTGGAACTCTTGATTGTTCCAGGTTTATCGATCTCGGCTGTTCCTAGTGCACTTGGTCCTCTTGCAATTTCCACCTCTGCAATGACTGGGAGGATGGCTCTCCAAGGAGTTACAGGATTGCCTGGAAATTCCGTGTTACTTGTTAGCAATCTCAATCCTGATGTAAGGGTAACACATGTGCATATGCCACAACTCAAACATAGCTTTTGTTTTAATAGTTTTTTAATTCTTTTGCCAAAAAAAGGTCATAATCCCCCCCAAAAAGAATGTGTATTTTACATTTGTAAACACCCCCCCTCCACACACATATATCTGCTAGTGACATTCATGTCCTTAATTAACACACGTCAGTGCACTTGAAAACAAGGAAAGGGAGTAATCAAACAGAAAAACTAATATATACAGTCCAAATAGCAAGTAATCCTCTTGAGTCTGATTCCTTCTGAAATGTTTGCTCAAATAAAGAAAAAGAGGTAAACTCTTATCACCATTGGGTAATTCACTGAACATGAGTGTCATTGTAAGCATCCTCAAAAACCACTGGTTTCTCTCAGAACAAAATCTTATTTTAAAAAGGGAATATTATACCGTGTTTCCCCGATAGTAAGACACCCCCGATTGTAAGACATATCGGGGGTTTCAGGGGGGTCGGCTAATATAAGCCATACCCCGAAAGTAAGACATATGTCTTACTTTCGGGAAAACACGGGGGGTATTGCCGCCGGATCCTCTCTACGTTACGCTTGCTTTTGCCGCCGCCGGCAGTCTACGAGCGTCCGCTGGCTGCTGCTGCAGTCACTTTCTGCCTCCGCTGGAGCCGGCTGTGGTTTCATCCTCTGCTTGTAGAGGTAGCATCCTCTGCTTGGAGAGGACTTTGGAAGTGACACCGGCTGCTGTACCAGTTTCTTTCCTTCTCCCCCACCCCCATTTTTGTAAGGAAGCGCTGAAAGACACCGCGGAACTTACCGCTGAGTAAATTTATTATTTTAAAGCAGCCGGCGTCACTTCCAAAGTCCTCTCCATGGCAACTCCTGTCTTGTTTGCCTTCGGACCCCAAAATACCCCCCCGCGCACCCTTTTCCATGGGCGCACAGTCCCCATCCCCCTGCCAGCCCGCGGGGGGAGGCGGGGGGCGGGGAGGCGCCGGCAGTAGAAGGCGCTGCCCCCGCCTGCCCAATCCGCTCCCTCTCCTCTTCCGCCAAAAGGCAAACGGCGCGCCCCGCCGCTTAGGCTTTTGCTGCTTCTGGAGGGGTGGGCGCCGATCCCCCCCCCTCCAGGAGCAACAAAAGCCTAAGCGGCGGGGCGCGCTGTTTGCCTTTCGACTCAGATGCTTAGGCTTTTGCTGCTTCTGGAGGGGTGGGCACCGATCCCCCCCCCTCCAGGAGCAGCAAAAGCCTAAGCGGCGGGGCGCGCCGTTTGCCTTTCGGCATCTGCGCCTTCCCCTCCACGAGCAGCAAAAGCCTCAACGACGGAGCCGAAAGGCAAACAGCGTGCCCAGTCGCTTACGCTTTTGCTGCTTCTGGAGGGGTGGGCGCCGATGCCGAAAGCCTCAGCGCCGTTTGGCTGCCGGGGGGGCGGGGAGGAGAAAATCCTCTTCCCCCGCTCCAGGAGCAGCAAAAGCCTAAGCAGCGGGGTGCGCTGTTTGCCTTTCGGCTCCGACGCTTAGGCTTTTGCTGCTCGTGGAGGGGGGGGTGCCGATGCCAAATGCTTTCCCTCCGCGGTGGGGGGTGCAGGGCAGGCACAGTCAGCCCCAGGAGACAAAGAGAGAATGAGAGAAAGGAAAGAGAGAGAAAGGGAGGGAGAGGAAGAAAGAGTGAGAGATAGAAAGGATAGAGAGAAAGAGGGAATGAGAGAAAGGAAAGAGAGAGAAAGGGAGGGAGAGAAGGAAAGAGTGAGAGATAGAAAGGATAGAGAGAAAGAGGGAATGAGAGAAAGGAAAGAGAGAGAAAGGGAGGGAGAGAAGGAAAGAGTGAGAGATAGAAAGGATAGAGAGAAAGAGGGAATGAGAGAAAGGAAAGAGAAAGAAAGGGAGGGAGAGAAAGAAAGAGTGAGAGATAGAAAGGATAGAGAGAAAGAGGGAATGAGAGAAAGGAAAGAGAGAGAAAGGGAGGGAGAGAAGGAAAGAGTGAGAGATAGAAAGGATAGAAAGAGGGAATGAGAGAAAGGAAAGAGAAAGGGAGGGAGAAGGAAAGAGTGAGAGATAGAAAGGATAGAGAGAAAGAGGGAATGAGAGAAAGGAAAGAGAGAGAAAGGGAGGGAGAGAAGGAAAGAGTGAGAGATAGAAAGGATAGAGAGAAAGAGGGAATGAGAGAAAGGAAAGAGAGAGAAAGGGAGGGAGAGAAGGAAAGAGTGAGAGATAGAAAGGATAGAGAGAAAGAGGGAATGAGAGAAAGGAAAGAGAGAGAAAGGGAGGGAGAGAAGGAAAGAGTGAGAGATAGAAAGGATAGAGAGAAAGAGGGAATGAGAGAAAGGAAAGAGACAGTGGTGAATACAATACTGTTCAGGTTGTTAATAAATGTTAATTTTATGGTTAAAACAAAAAATTCGACAATTTTTTTCCAATATAAGACATACCCCGAAAGTAAGACGTAGGGGGGCTTTTGGGGGTAAAAAGAAAGTAAGACGCTGTCTTACTATCGGGGAAACACGGTAGTACCTGCCCTCATTGTTAATAACACACTTTACATTTTGAGCATCACATCTCCACTATTAAATGAACTTGTCAATTTTTTTTCTAAAAAAAATTGTACCTAAATTGGAAGACACACAATAGTATTTTTAAATTAATTGTAAATGTGTAATAATATGACGTGTGGCCAGAATGGCTTTTACATATATATTGTATCAATGTATATATTGCATTGATATAACAGACATTCCATTCCTTGTTCTGTACCTTCTTATGCTCTTGACTATCTGATATAGTTATGGCAGGTTACAGAAAAAGAAGCTGTTAAGCTTTCTAGTGCCAGAACAATTCTCTTTTCACAATAACAATGCCTTTAAATTCAGCCATAGATATATAACAAAGCTGATTTTTGACAATATTGCAGTTCCTAATATCTTATTTCAAACTTAATTGAACTGCCAACTATTATAAGTAGATTTATGCTATTTGTTAAAATCTAAACAATCATATGGCCTTATCAATGAAAAACATGGCTAAATGATGTACAGTACTATAGTATAGAATATATTAAAACAAACTTACACAGTAACTATATGAAAATTCCAGATTTACAAATTATACATTACAAAATTGTTGTTATATTCTCTGCAGGCAATCACACCAGATGGGCTTTTTATCTTGTTTGGTAAGTTTAGTTTCTATATACAGAAAATACATAATATTGTCTGAGAAGCTAATGTTTCCTGTTGAAATACAAATTGTAATTGATTTATGTTTTTGAAAATACTAAGTCACATCTCTATATTTGTCAGTGTCTGTATAGGAACTTGATTCGTTTATAAATAATTAGAATATATCCGACTTGTAGATTTTCATATCTCTTCTCCTAGTTCTTGCACAGTTCTCAGATGTGCTTAATATATGTTACTTTTAAAGCTTTCCTTGGCATAGCAGAGGCATTATAACACCTATATATTAAAAAAGCCAAATACCATGTTTCCCCAAAAATCAGACCATGATTTTTGGGCTTATTTTTGGGGAGGTCTTATTATTTTGGGACATGTGGAACAAGATGGCTCCTTTTGCCGTCTTACCTGATTTCCAGTTCTGTCTCCCTAACCTTAACCAGAGGAAATGTATTTTGGGGGTACTGCTTATTTTTGGGGCACCACGGCACCACTCATGCATCATCACAAAATCTGCAGATCCATAAAGCCTACAAACTTGAAACTTGGCACATATGTTCCTCTTGGTTTCTGGCTGCTTGCTAAGAAAGGATTTTTCTAAATGACCATCAGATCATTAATTACTTCTTATATTATTATTACCATGCTCTGATGTTAAGGAGTTAGATGTTCTACTACACCTCCCTACCTGAAAAGAACTCTATTCCAATAGTCAGTGGACTTGGCCAGCACATGACTCATCCAACTTAGTGGCTGGGAGTTTAGACATTCCACTTGATGTTAAGTTCAGTTTCGTAGCAAAGCATAGGTATCCAGCTACTGGTATGTATATATAACTGGAATGATCTTGCTGCAGAAAATGAATTCAAAATGTGTTTTATTTTTGCAGGTGTTTATGGTGATGTCCACCGTGTAAAAATCATGTTTAATAAGAAGGAAAATGCCTTAGTTCAAATGGCAGATGCAACTCAAGCCCAACTAGGTATGAAACATATTAATCAAATATCATGTGATTGCACTGTATAAACTGCTTGTTTCGTTTACTTTATAGTAAACATCTATTGTTATTTTCCTCTTTTAAAAAAACAGTAAAACTCTTAAGAATGGAAACTAAATGCTACTGCTGCTTTTACCTCTGCAATAGGATATTGGTTTTCATTTCATTAAAAATTAATTTGATTATTTTTCAACTGAAGTTTTTTTAATGTGAAGTTAATGCATGTTTCATTTTCTATACTTTATTAATTGTGCATAGTGATCTCCTGTTCTTACAAATAATAATTAGAATATATTTGATTCTAATTCAGAAACATTATAAAATGAAACAGCCATGGTGGTATAATGGTTAAAAAGCAGTATTGCAGGCTGACGCTTCCCATTGCCAAAAGTTCAGTCCTGATCGGCTCAGGTTGACTCAGCCTTCCACCTTTCCAAAGTCAGTAAAATGAGGACTCAGATTGTTGGAAGCAATATGCTGATTCTATAAACTGCTTAGAGAGGACTGCAAAGCACTATGATGCAGCAAATAAGCCTAAGGGCTGTTGCTATTGAAATTTTTGCTGTAAATAGCATAATGAAAATCAGTGTAGTTGAAAATTAGCAAAAGGTGAATCTAATATACTGATTATTGGAACAGATCTTTTAAAATACTGCTTTAGGACAGTATCTTTTTATTTATTTTGCCCCAATCTTAACTTTATTGTCTTAAATACTTCAGCCATGAATCATTTAAATGGACAAAAACTATATGGGAAAGTGCTCCGTATTACACTCTCAAAGCATCAAACAGTACAGCTCCCTCGTGAGGGCCAAGAAGACCAGGGCTTAACCAAGGACTATGGCAATAGCCCTTTGCATCGCTTTAAGAAGCCTGGCTCCAAAAACTTCCAAAATATCTTCCCTCCATCTGCCACTCTTCACCTCTCCAACATTCCGTAAGTACATCCAGATATAAAGAAGGCTTGCTTAAGAGAGCTGTTGTGTCTCCCTCCTTTCCATTCAGCCTAAACATGTGATTTGTTGCCTCCTTCATTAGATGTTTGAGGGAATCTGCTGCATCGTAGGCCAGTTCAAGATAAGAGTAGTTGATTTGAGGTTGGTAATGATACATGCTTCTGAGTTTGCAATAGTGGCAAAAACTCATACTTCTGAGTTTTAAGAGAGCATTTTTTAAAAAAAGGTGTTTCTTATTGTATTTGGAACATCCAGAGACCATTGTATTGTTGTCCTGCCAATTTTATTACCAGGATATGAATTTGATTGGTAGAGCATGATACGATACATGTGGGAAGAAAGCTGTTTTTGAAACTGCAGGTATCTGAATTTTAGAATTCTTTTGCCTGTTTATAATTGTAGCTTGGTGTGCATAAATTAAATAATGTGTAGAGTAGTTTAGAAACATCAGAGTGGTGACATCATTAAGCCCAAGAACATTTGTTTATTTTTTCCCTAAATACAACTCAGCACTGTCTCATTTCAGTGTGGGATCATAAAATGTATTTATAATGCCACAAGCCTATAAAAAGTCTTAATTAACTATGGGACAATAAATAAAACTTCATAGGAGTTTATTTATTAATTTATAGTCAAGGACCAAAAGGAAAGCAGTAAAACAGTATTAGCTAATAAAACTAGATGAGAAATTAGCATATTATAGATGGCAGACGTGACAATCATAAATTTTGTGCAAGACACATTTTGCCAGAATATCCAAGCTTGAACATACTGTAATTCAAATCCATCATCTTTTAACAGCAATTGCACTTAACAAGTTTTGAGAATAGAGATATGTCACTAGATTGAACTATGAGAAAAAGATGCAACTTCAATATCAGGCTAATCTGTACATTTAGTAAGTAGAGAAAAATCCACTTGGAGTGTCAAGTTCTCCTGTGGTATAAAGGGAAGCACAATGAGACATTTAAAATTGTCTAAATGAAATCATTCCAACATGGCCAGATGCGCACTCTGAGATACCTTTTATACTCTTACCCAATACATACAATGGCCAAACGGTAAGCCTTGTTATTATAAATATTAAATAGGAGAGACTGGTGGGGAAAAAGTTAGGTAGAGTAAAAAGTCTAGTATACAGGCCCCATTTATAATTTATTATTTCAGGTGAAAGTTGAAAAATTAAAATCTCTCTGCGTTGACCCTGGACTTAATGAAGCACAGTGGACCAACACCAGCAGATGACATGGCTCCCCAAATCAACACAGACTGAAAATGTTTGCATCTTATTTAGAAACCAAGAGTATGGAGGAAGAATGGAGAAGCACGCATAGCAAGATGCTTGAAGTCTAGTGTGAAGTTTCCAGTCTATGTTGATTTGGGAAGTCATGCCATCTGCTGGTATTGGTCCACTTTGCTTCATTAAGTCTAGGGTCAATGCAGCTGTCTACCAGGAGACTTCATGCTTCCTTCCACAACCAAGCTTTATGGGGATGCTGACTTCAATTTTCCAGCAGAACCTGACACCTGCCCACACCGCCAAAAGCACCAAAACCTGGTTCAATGACCGTGGGATTACTATGTTTGATTGGCCAGCAAACTCGTCTGACCTGAACTCCATTGACAATCTATGGGGCATTGCCAAGAGAAAGATGAGAGACATGAGACCAAACAATGCAGAAGAGCTGAAAGCATCCTGGTCTTTCACAATACCTCAGCAATGCCACAGGCTGATAGCTTCCATGCCATGCCACATTGAGGCAGTAATTTCTGCAGAAGGGGCCCAAACTAAGTTTTGAGTACATATGCATATTTATACTTTTCAGAGATCCAATATTGTTCCATGTACAATCCTTGTTTTATTGATTGCCTGCAATATTCCAATTTTCTGAGATGGTGGATTTGAGGTTTTCATGAGCTGTAACCCCATAATCATCACAATTACGACAAATCATGGCTTGAACTATCTTGCCTTGCATGTAATGAATCTCTCTCATTTTGACCAGGGTATCCTTCTGTGCCGTCTGGAGGGTTTGGGAGTGGGAGGCACCCTTTTACGGTGGTTTTCCTCCTACCTCTCCAGTCAGTTGCAGTTGGTGTTAGCAGGGGGTCAGAGGTCAACTCCCTTTCTTGTGGGGTTCCTTAGGGGTCGGTCCTCTCTCCCTGCTTTTTAGTATCTACATGAAACCGCTAGGCGAGATCATCCAAGGGCTCAGTGAAACAGTGGATGTGATGTGCCGGTGTTTGGAGGCTGTTAGGGTTTGGATGGGTGCTAACAGGCTCAAGCTCAACCCCAACAAGACGGAGTGGCTGTGTGTTCTGCCTCTCAAGGACACTTCCATCTGTCCATCCATTATCCTGGGAGGGGGAGCTTTTGACCCCCTCAGAGAGGGTCCGCAACTTGGGCGTCCTCCTCGATCCACAGCTGACCTTGGAATATCATCTGTCAGCTGTGGCGAAGGGGGCGTTTGCCCACGTTCACCAGTTTTGGCCCTATCTGGACAGGGAGTCTTTACTCACAATCACTCATGCTCTTATCACCTTGAGGTTCGACTCCTGTAATGCTCTCTACATGGGGCTACCTTTGAAGAGTGTTTGAAAACTGCAAATTGTGCAGAACGCAGCCGCACAAGCGGTCATGGGCCTGCCCAGGCATGGCCATGTCTCTCCAACACTCCACAGTCTGCATTGGCTGCCAGTTGGTTTCCAGACTCAATTCAAAGTGTTGGTTATGACCAATAAAGCCCTACATGGCATCAGACCAGATTACTTGTGGGACCGCCTACTGCCACATGAATCCCAGCGACCGGTTAGAATGCACAGAGTCGGCCTTCTCCAGGTCCTGTCAACTAGACTATGTCATTTGGCGGGACCTAGGGGAAGTGTCTTCTCTGTGGGGACCCTGGCCCTCTGGAATCAGCTCCCCCCTGGAGATTTATACTGCCCTCACCCTCCTTGCTTTTCGAAAGAGTCTTAAGACTCATTTATATCATCAGGCTTGGGCCGATTTGATCTTAGTCCCTGCCCAAGAATGATTGTATAGTTGTTGTACGAATGGATGTGATTGATTTTTAATTTAATTTAGGATTTTAGATTGCTTTGTAATTTTAATGTAATTGGATTCATTTTATTGTATTTTACTGTTTTATATGTCGTAAGCCACCCTGAGTCTTCAGAGAGGGGCGGCATAGAAATCCAATAAATAAATAATACGTTTTACCTTTAAAGTTGCATTACTGAAATAAGTGAACTTTATTCTAATTTTTCTAGTTTCACCTGTATATGTTTGTGTATATGTGTCTGTGTGTGTACATACATGCATACATACATACATACATACATACATACATACATACATACATACATACATACATATAGAGAAAGACATGGTGGCACAGTAGTTAAAATGCAGTACTGCAGGCTACTTCTGCTGGCTGCCAGCGGTTTGGCAGTTTCAAGCCTCACCAGCTCAAAGTTGACTCAGCCTTCCATCCTTCCGAGATTGGTAAAACAAGGACCCAGGTTGTTGTTGGCAAAATTTGGGTGCATCTTTATACTCTGAATGTAGCTTTTTTGCAGCTTTTCCCCCCAGCCCTAACTAAATGCTAACGATCTTCCCAGCTCTTAGCTTGCAAGCTCTTTCATTTTTATTTTCTGCAAAGAATGTTTTCCAAACCCTGTCTTGGAAAAACCATTGTAGGGCTTTTTTTCATTGCTCTGCTTGCTCTGAATGTTTCTTTCCAGCCCTAACCAGGTGCTAATGATGTTACCAGCTCTTACTGGCTTGCAAGCTCTTTCATTGTTACTCTTTGCAAAGAACGTTTTCCAAGCCCTAAGTCTTTGTAGGGTTGTTTCATTGCTCTGCTTGCTCTGAATGTTTCTTTCCAGCCCTAACCAGGTGCTAATGATGTTACTAGCTCTTACTGGCTTGCAAGCTCTTTCATTGTTACGCTCCCCAAATAAGGTTTTTTTAAAGCCTTAACCAGGGGATAAAATAATGTGCTGAAGCTGACCAGACTAAGGATGCTAGCCAGATGAATATCTGGTAAGCAGATTCTTTTCCCTATTTTCCTCCCCCAAAACTAAGGTGCGTCTTATACTCCAAAAATACTCTAACTTAATGAAGAATGTACAGCAGAAAATTATTTTTAGCCTATATTGCATTTTCCTGCTGGTCTACCAAGAGACACAGCCCAGTTGCAGCCAAGGAAGCTCATTTGGCATGAATGGGGAACATTAGGCATTATTCTGATACATTACTTACTGCCTTTGCTCAGGATAATTTGACTTCTGCAGGAATTAAGTTGTTTCCATCCTTGGCCTTCATACTCTAAACATTGTTCTTTTTTCAGAGGGAAATGTATTCATTGGATGCAGTAATTAAAAAAAAAATCCTCTTGGCAACTTTAATGCTAACCCTCTATCTATTATGTCATAAAAAGTTGTGGATTGGCATCACTTGGTGCATGTGATTCTGTAATGGACCTCTGAATTAAAGTGCTATCTACTCATCCTTGACTTGGCCCTAAACAAGGCTGATATAACATATACGTCCCTCATATCAGCACTTCCCAAATATGGCATTTTCCAGATGTATGAACTTCCAGGTCCTCAGCACTTATGAGAATTTTGAGAGTTGATGTCTATACATGTGGAACTTACCAAGGGACACGTGAAACTTACCAAGCTAGACACTGCCCTAGACCAGTGATAGCAAACCTTTTTTGGTTTGCGTGGCAAACGTGTGTGTGTGCTAGCATGCACTCCTTCCCTCCTCCCACGCATGCGCACACACCCCACGCTGTCTCGGCACATGTGTACAACCCCCCATCCCCACGCATGCACACAGGCCACACTGAAGCCTGGGACCGTGAAAAAAACAGGCAAAACAGAAGTTTGGAAAAATGAACTTTCAGTTTGCCTTTTGTGCTGCTTTTTGCACTCCAGAAGGTCCAGGGAAGCTTCCTGAAGCCCCGGAGTGTGAAAAACATCCCGACGGGCAAATCAGAAGTGCGTTTTCTGAATGTCAGGCTTGCCTGTTGGGCGATTTTTCACACTCCAGGGTTTCAGGGAAGATTCCCCGGAGTGTCCAGAGGGCGAAACAATCTTCCCCAAAGCTGAAAATCAGCGGGCCAGCACACACATGCACTCTGGAGCTGACATAGGCCAATATCTCACGTGCCTTGCGGTATGGCTCCGTGTGCCACCTGTGGCACGTGTGCCATAAGTTTGCCATCGCAGCCGTAGACAATCCCTATCACTATACTGAACTTTTCAGAGTTATTGCTGGAGGGTGTTTTGAAATATGGGCAGGCCAATTATTACAGGCAAGATGTACCTCACAACCAGTATGAAAAATATCCACCAATCTGCAGCAGCAAGATTGGCTGGAGTCTTGCTGGGTTTCACAGGATTCACTTCTCTGCCGTTCAGGGTAGCTTCTGGGAGAATAGAATCATTTTCACTTTAATCACTTGTCCTGTCCGTTACTTGTTGAAGTCCTGGAGAGTTTTCAAAGGTGGAAGTGGGGGTGAACGGAAATGGGGGTGAAAGATATAAAAGCTATCCGGGAAGCAAAAGCACCATAGCAAAGGAACAGCTGCAGTGCAGGCCTCTGTAGATTATCTAGTCATGGCAGCACATGCCATCAAACATGGCTCCATGATAATTGGCAATGGAGTTTTACAGGTTTTATGTATCTTGAAACTGTATTTAGACAACGCCAAATGAGGAGGCTGAAAATAGAACTTTTACAATAATTCTGCTCACAATTGCCTTACATATGGGCTTGCTTTTGTAATGAGATAAAGGAAAAATGGGAGATTGGTATCATCAGCACACAATTATGTTATTGTTAAGCGCAAATGGGAAGAATGTCTATGGAGATTGTCAGTCATCCAGGTGATGGTTGTCCCAAAGGTGCTTTTTTCAAGAGGCAACTGGACTTTCTATTTTTTCTTTGAATACATTTCACTTCTCTTCCAAGAACCTTCTTCAGAAAGTCCAGTTGCCTCTTGAAAAAGCACCTCTGAGGCAGTGGGAAGAATATTTTTCTTGAATGTTTGCTAACGTTGGGTACTTAATTCCATGTTACAGGCCTTCTATCACAGTTGATGACCTAAAGGATCTTTTTGCTGGTACTGGGTGTATTGTGAAAGCCTTCAAATTCTTTCCGTAAGTTTTTGCATTTTGAGTAAAGAATGAAGGACAATATGAACTTGAATTAATATTGATTGACCTCTGTTGGGGGCGGGGGGAAGGAACATGCTTGCATAAAATTAAAAGCTTGACTGTGTCTTTGAATTTTCTTTTATGAAATTAAAAGCATAGAACTGGAAAGCTGTAGCTGAAAAGGGTTTGCTTTAACAAAATTAACAGTAACAAATTTTAGAACACTGACATAGAAGAAAAAAAATTGGAGTCTAAATAACAACCAGGATTTTTAGCATTGTTTTTCTCTTGCAATGTAAGCAGAATGAGAGCCTCTGAAGATTTTCTGAAATAAGTACCATACAGGCAGAATCCTGAGAGTTGTGGTAGTGAGCATGGTGCTTTATACATATATGAACTTAACTGTTACCTTTTTGCTTCTAGAAAAGACCGCAAAATGGCTCTTATCCAATTGGGCACTGTGGAAGAAGCAATCCAAGCCCTTACTGAGCTTCATAATCATGATCTTGGAGAAAATCATCACCTCAGAGTTTCCTTTTCTAAATCTACAATCTGAATCTGATGCATTGAGGACCTTTTGGAGTTCAGCGCGTGTGCCCATAATTCCAGTAAAAATTTCAGGCAGAGACCATAACAGGCCAAACCAACGCTGCATCCTTAAACAATGAAACTTGTGTGGTTCATGTGTAATTCTAGACATTGTAACAAATCATGGGTTTATCTTTTGCTGTAATGGCAAATAGTCCTCCACAAAAAAAAATTATGTTAATTACTTTCTTTAGTAGAACCTTTGTGTGTGTGTGTGTGTGTGTGTGATTTCAGGAACATAGTCAAGCTTTTATTTCTAGACAATATTTATGTTCCCTGTCAAACAATGTGATTGATGGAATGTTTTAAAAATAATTTTGGTAAATTACTTTATATATCAGTTACATTCAAAATATTTTTGATGGGAATAGATTTTTTTACCAATTAATGTTTTAATCATTCACTATTGAAAATATTGGAGGAAAGGCCGTGCCTTATTTCTCCTTGGAGTAATATAATGATATCCAATTAATTCTGTAACCCATATAGGTAAATTGTCCTAAGGTGACCATGTCAACAGTTTTAACTAGGCATTACATCAGAGTGTGAGAGATAACTGTTGTTACTATGGATGAAGTGTAATAAGATATTGGAGAAAATGAAAGAAGAAATATGTCCCAATTTCAAGTTTTGTACATTTCTTTCAGAAAAATAATTGTTTACACTCCTAAGGAAAAAAAAAATCAGGTCTGTCATATGGTTTGACAAATTTTTAGAAAGGTTATTTTTTTGGTAAGGTCTTGTTTAAACATATAAAATTAAACCTCAAGGGTTTTTTGTACCACTATAATCTCTAATATGTAAATCAAAATTACTGTGTACTTACTTAATTTCTTATGTGCCTTATTATGTGCTTATAATGATATAATAGTTTAGAGTTTTATCTGAAGTATCTTTAACTGTATTGTGGCTTTGTGAAATTTTTTCCCTTTGTCTTAGTTTTTAAACATTTGGTGATTTTAAAGATGTTTTTAATAAGTAATAGTCAAATCAAATTTTGGTGCTTTGGTATAGGGATGGGTAGGTTGGGAATGAAGATAAGTCAGTGCTCCTGCTTTTAGACCTCTTCACAATATTTTAGGGGTTGCAGTTGAGTGATGCCCTTGTTGGGCTTTAGAGAATGTTCTCAGTTTCTGGTTGATATCTAACAGTTGAGTTATTGACTCTGAGAATATTTTGCCTCAGGATTCTTTTCACCCAACAGTAATGGGTTTGTTGTGCTTAGCGCAGATGGACTTGCATTCACAAATGTCAAGACTTCAGGACTGAATGTTCACTCCTTTTTGGAGAGAAAGATGCAATCTTAACTATTTTTTTGTGAAATATAGGTATACTCAAGTTATTTCTATGATTGTAATACAATGTTTTTAGAAGGGTCTCAAGATGTTACGTCTACTGAAAAAAATGCATTGTTTTATAAAATATTCCTTGTCAGTAAAGGATGGCAAATCCTTTCCATTGATTTGAAAATGGAGACAAAGATTTAGAAAAAGAAATGGAACACGATAATATGATGTGTGCTTATTGTCTTTGGAAGGTTTAGCAGATCAGGTTTTTCTGTGAATACCAGCTTTTGCTTGGCAAAAAGAATTTCACAGCTGTAGAGTCATCTCTAAACTCCTTAAAATGACAAAATTATAAGTTACCTTTGAAATGCAAGTTTCTTACTAACATTGCTGTAGCATGAAAGGATACGCAGTGAGACACTGGCTGCCTTAAATTTATATAGTTGTGTGTGGAAGATAGTTGATAATCACAGTTTGGACACTTGATTAGCATGTGTGTTTTTTTGTCAACATGTATGTTTCTTCATGTAAAGCTACATTAGTGTCCAGTAAGATCTGATCCCATTTTAACTATGACTTGCAGCTGTTTGAAAATAATAAGTCTATTAAAACAAGCCAACTCTAGACTAGCAACATATTTTCTTAGTTTAGCAAAGTGATTAAAACCAAGTGCCTGATTCTATTATGGCACATGAGCCTTAGTGTTTCCCTTTCATTCTAACAATTTTAGTGGACCATGGCTCAAAATAAGTATATTCAGGATGACAGCTCCTTAAGCCATTAAAATAGCTTCTTGGATTAGAGAACCAATAAATTTGCCTTCTATTGTAACTTGCTAAATTACTTTTAGGCTTGGTCACCATGTGTTTAATGCTGCTACAGAGGGGGATGTAGTTGGACTTGATGAATGTAACTGAAGCAGGAAAAAAATGAGACTGAGCATTAACATGTATAATATCAAGAGTGTTGTGTGTGAGTGTGTGCGTGCGCATGTGTATTATGTGAAATACCTTATGTTTTATGCTGATAAACATTGCAAGCATTTAATTTATTGATTTTACTAATCTTAAAAAACAATTTTGTAGAGTTAAGAGAATTAAATGGTCAATTTAAGATTAAAAAAATACCATAGTTCCTATAAAATTTCCTATTTCAGCCTTGAGTTTTTAGACCTATAATTATAGTTAATATGCTGGCAAATGTTTTGGATTTTATTTTGGATATATTCTTTTAGTTAGGTCTCCTCATAATTACATTATATTCTGTATAAATCATGGTTGTAGTGTATGTGTGTTTAACATTTTGAGTTTGATTTTACTTGGCAAACTTGTTTTTTCCATGAGTTGCAAATATAAAAAATGGCAGTACAAACTTTGCGTTTAAAACAGGAATTCCATTTATAGCAATAGTTAGCTTAATTTTCTCCTTCCGTGGAATGTTTTAGAAGGCAACCTCTTGAATTTGGATTATGATAAAAACAGATACTACCATTTTTTTGCCCTTTTATTCCCTTGCTGCAGAACATTAGCAACAAATAATGTTACCATAGAATAGCAAATGGCTTAATTAAGTATATGTTATTGGGTAACATATTTTTTTTGCAAATATTGCCTTATCAAACACCCTGGTATAGGAAATTATTTGATCATCCTCACCACTTTTCATTGTCTTATCATTTATTTTCTGTTAAGCTGTAAAACTCTGTGGCCCTTGCAATTCCTTTGGAAGTGCAGTTGAAGTAACAATCTTCCTTGTCAGGCATTTTTATGATCTTTACTGTTTGGGTTGAAGAATTGAAGGTAATTGGGTTTTAATCAATGTATAGAGCATATTTATAAATAACAGTAGTAGCAAAGGTGCTCTTTATAGTAAACTGATTAGCGTGTTTAATGAAGAGGGATTTGCAGTTCCGTAGATAAACATTTGTGATGAAATGCTTTCTAAATTAGGAATTGTGGCACATTCCTCATCTGATAGCAATGCATCGGAGTTAAAATGCCTTCAAAAACAACCAGGTTTAAACCTCAGGTCTGTGGAGGGGCTAATTTGAAATAGTATTAGCTCACATTTTCAATCAAGTAATCACCCACACTCCTTAGGATTTTTATTCCTAGAGGTAAAGCCATAATAGTTTAACAATGAAATGCAAACTGGCTATTTTTGACTATAAACTAGGAAATAAATAGACTGTTTTTTTCCTTTCAAAATTGGTTCTGGAAGAATAACTGCGGTATGCATGCTGGTAGAGCTGCAATCTCTTACAGTCTCTTCATACCATGCATTCTGTCTTTAATAATAATTGGTATATATATATATGTGCCGAAATTTTAATATGGCTTAATTTAATTAATTACGCCACAATTTTTGTTTCTATCTGACATATTTGCAGGTTTCTGAATGTCAAAGCAACATTAATTTGAAACCTTGCCCTAACTTGGTTGCCTTTCCTGTTTCTCACCTTTTGTACTCTCTTAATTGTGCTTGAAGGATACTCTGTGGGTAGGCTCTGTGTGCCTATATTTTCAAAAGTAGCCTTGAGCTGTCTGTGTAGTACCTCTTCTTCCAGACTGAAAGGCTCCACTTGTAATGGATCCTTACTCTAAAGTTTAGCATGTGGGGGGCATTTTGTGAGCCAAATCCATTGCTGCCTATTTAAGTATGACCAAGGAAGACCATGGTGGTACTTCTGGGAATAGCAAAACTGAGCTTGACACTTTTGTGGACTGGTAACTTTAATTACAACTGCCAGATTTGAATTGTGCTGAAAACTGTTGAAATTTGCACACATATGTTTTTGAAGCAAACTCCTAATTGTCTTTGCAAAAATCTGTATGTAGTATATGAAATTGTTATTCAATTTTAAAGCAAATCTTAACAGTTAGGAATTATTTTTAAAAAAATGAAAGCTTCATAAATCTTAATTTCAGGGTTTTACAAAGAAGAAAACAAAATGGGACCAAAGTTTATGTGCCTTCAGTAGATTTCTGTATTTTTATTTTTATTTTGCTAAGTCTTTCAGTCTTTAAAATCAGTACTCTTATGTTCAAGAAAATATGTATTTATATAGACTAAAATACCAAATGACCCATGAATACATAATGTCCTTATGTGCAGTTGATTGCTTACTGTTTCAGTCAGTTTATAGCTCTTTTGCTGTCTACCATTGTAACATGAATCATGCTGTACCGTTCAGGAGTTTAAGACATCTGGCTTTATGGTTCTCACAATAAGTTTTAACCTGAAAAACAATAAATTAGTGAGGAGGATACATATTTCCTCTGTTATAAATAAGATCTTGCAGAAATCCCCATTCTTGGATTAATGTGCATCATTATTGAAGATAGGAGGAAAACTCCCAATCAGTTATACTTTTAATTCATCTCTTTAATCGTGTTTTTTTCCCTTCCCCAATTCATTCTCCAGTTTCTGGACAAACAAGCCTCCCACTTTCTCAAGTTACGGTTGCTGACCAAACAAAACGTTGCATTATTAGATTGTCACCTCATTTGCAATGACCAAAGATTGCTTGCTCTGGTTTTACTGAAACATCTTGCCAGTTCTGTCCTTGAGGTATTTTTCTTGAAAGACTCCATGTAAAGTGGCCTTTTATGTGATTGTTGGTGGTGAACAGACTAATTAATGAAACAAGATAAGATTTTTCTAAAAATGTGGACCAAATAAAATGGTCTAAGGGAAGGGGGTTAATGGATATTTAATACTGTATTCAGACGAAGGCACACAGTTACAGGAGCCAGACATTCCCTAATTTTTCATGTGTTCACAAATTCCTTTTTAAGTTTGTAAAAATATTCATCTAACACAAGAAAATGCTGTAAATATTTGTAACAACATTTTTTTACCTGGCAAAAAAAAAAAAGGTTTTTGGGAACAAGTATAAAATGGTTTTATATTATTAATAAAAAGAACATCAATTGTCTTGTATATTTTGATAAGCAACAGTACCAGCTTTTGTTTGTTAAGCAGCTTGTGGCATTGGAGGGGAGAAAGGATTCCGTGTTGTTGAGATAACTTGATGTTATAAATGCAAAGAAATTGAAATATTAAAGAAACCTATTTTCTAACTGTGTAGTGCATGGTTAATTTGAATTTCTGTACGCTGCCGTTTTATTCCATTTCTTTTAAGTTTTGTGTACTTGCTGATTATTACTTGAGTATCTACCTAACTCTTTTTCTAAAACTCTAGTTGTAGCATGCCTCTTAATAAATGTCATGACATCTGTACTCTCAAATTTTTCTGCGTTCTTGTCTATTACTTTAGGTTTCCCTTTTTAATTGTTGAGCTAATGTCTGTCTCTTATTTGTGTTTCTTTCTTCTATTGGCCATCTATACCTGCTCTCTTTGGGTTTTGTCTCAAGTCTTTGATAATCATGTTTCCATGAAACCACCTTATAAAAAGTAATATATAATGTAAGACAAATAATGTACTGTTTTGTTTTAATCTGTTCTAGGACAAATACTCTTTAGAAGAAATAGTTATCCATTTTAGTTCACACATACAGTATCTGGCCATCTGAGCCTACTTAACAGCAGAGAAAGTATAACAGCAGATAGCTTGTCAGCTACAAGTCATCACTTGCCACCCCAAGCCAGCAAACATGAGAAACATTTTGCCATGAGTAAAACACATTCTGAACTGTTTTGTCCTTGTTCATTTCATCAAGTCAGAATACCATCGCCAACTCTTAATTCTAATCTGCTTCATTTGGGGGAGTGGCTGGAGGAAAATAAGAGCAAATCTTTTCTTTGCATTTCCATTGGATTAAGTCCCAACAGAGATGATTTTATAATCTTGCCTCTCTCTCTTTGGACACTAGATTGTCTTGCCATTTCACTAGATCAGGGCCGTCAAACGTGTGGGCCAGATTTGTCCCACACTGGCCACAGCCACGACTGGTTAGCAAAGGGAAAAGTCCCGATACGTCACGTGACACCGCAGGTTTGACACCCCTGCACTAGACCAAAGTCATGCTATTGTATTTGTTGCTAGACCACAGCAGGAAATTGTTAAAGTACACAAGAATAGCTGATTAATTTATTATATCAATATTGCAAAGGTCATGAAAGCATTTGCAAAACAGTTAACAGATAGCAGTGATGAGCAAGCTAGGAATTTATCAAATGCCATTGAATTATCCAGAAGTGGTCACAGGAGACTGCAATGATGGCATAGGTGGAATGACATCCTTATGCAAATGCAGCAAATACATCTGTCCTGTTTCTCTTTTGTCCCCCAGCACACCCCATTATCTCTCTTCTCAACATTTTTATTTCATCTCCAAGCTCTTGCACACATATGCTGACTGCCATTTAAAAGTAACTTTGGCTGCAAATGCATTGGTACTTTCTTTCTTTCCTAATTCATTAATTGTAACTTGAGCCTTGAAATTCTATCCCATTCTGAAATTACCTGATTACCCAGTCAAAAGTCTTTGCTTATTCTGCCTCAGAGGCTGACTGAGGCTGACATAGGAAAGGGCTTTGTACAGCATCCCTGTGAAGGAGATGGGAGTTTAAAAAACAATGGTTAAATAATCTGGAGCTCTTTGGAGGAGGATGAAAGGTGACATAAATATCAAGGACTGGAAGTTCAGAGCTGTGCCAAAGCATGTTCATTCCCAGCTCTGGCACTCCAGATGTTAACTTTGCATTAAGAAAAGTTATGGAGGGGGGAAATAACAGCTTAACCATGATGGGACAATACAGTAATTACACTGCACAAGAGGTTTCTGGTGAGAGCTGCAGTGATGTAACAAGTGCATCCTGCTTTCACAAGCAGTTACAGTATGTTCTGGCTTCTTTAACTTGTGGGACAGTTGTGGAAGTTTTGCAAAATGTAAAAGAGAAAAGAAGAAGAACAGACCTCTGTTTCCCTTTTGTCAACATTCTATGACTAAAGTCTCTAAATTTAAACTTCCATTGGTGTACTGCATATGAAAATGAGGGTGGGGATTAAATTGCAACATTGGATGGTCCATTTTTAATACATCCACTATTTTTCCACTTTAATGTTAGCCACCCACATGCCTATAACGGCAGTTAAAGAAAGAGGCACTTAGCCTGGGCTGTCTACATACTACTAAAACTTCTGTCTGTAACCTTAAATTGAGCAAAACAGTTAATCATAGAGCAGGGTGTCAAATTCGAGGTCCGAGGGCTGGATCACACCAGGTCCTTAGATCTGGCCTGTAGGGCCACCCTGTAAAAAATGAAGGACTAGTCTGCGGTACCTTTGCGAGTGAAAACTGAGCTTGAGAGGGTTGTGTGTGGCCTCCTGAGCTCCATTTTCACTGGCAGAGGGTTGCAGGAGGCCATTGCAACCAAAAATTGAGCTAACGAGGGCCACAGGTGGCACTCCTACGCTCTGTTTGCAGGCAGAGGGTTGCAGGAGGCCGTTGCAGGCGAAAATGGAGCACGAGAGTCCGTTTTCACTGGCAGTGCACTCGGACCACCAAAGGTGCCCCAGACACAAGTGACGAGCTGGCCACGCCCACCTCGGCCTTCCACGGTCAAACATGACCCTGATGTGGCCCTCAATGAAATTAAGTTTGACATCTCTGTCATAGGGCAACAGTTTTTGAATCAAAGGTTCCTAAAATGGGCTAACTTAGACCAGTGATTTTCAACCTTTTTTGAGCTGCGGCACATTTTTTACATTTATGAAACCCTGGGGCACATTGAGCGGGGGGAGGGTGGGGGCTAAAAAAAGTTTGGACAAAAAAATTCTCTCTCTTCCTCCCTTTCGCTCTATTTCTCTCCCTCTTTCTCTCCCTTATCCATCCCTCTTTCTTTCTCTTCCTTCCTTCCTCTTTTTTGCTCTCTCTCTCCCTCTCTACCTCCCTCTATGTCTTTCTCTCTCTCTCCTTCCCTCCCTCTCTCTTTCTCTATTTCTTTCTTTCTCTTTCTCTCTCTCTTGCTTTCTTTCTCTTGTTCTCTTTCTCTCTCTCTTGCTTTCACTCTTGTTCTCTTTCTCTCGCTCTTTCTCTTGCTTTCCTTCTCTCTCTTGTTCTCTTTCTCTCTCTTGCTTTCTTTCTCTCTCTGAGCTTCGCGGCACACCTGACCATGTCTCACGGCACACTGGTTGAAAAACACTGACTTAGACAATAGAACTAAACATTTGAGATCCATCAATCCTGTTGGTGCTAGTCACATTTCCACAAGGAAAGTCACTGGGGAAGCTGGCAGGGTTTCACCCCCTGCCTATGCTCCCATGCACCATTTGCTTTATTTCCCAGCAGGCACCACAACACCCACTCCTCCAATGTGAGCATTGTCCCTCTCCCATTCTCCCTCCAACGGCATCTCCAGAGCAGAACTATCTACACATCATACCAAGCCAAACTCAATGGCAGGATATATTTATTATTTATTTATTTATTAGATTTATAGTCCACCCTTCTCGCAGATTCAGAGCACACACAAGAATAAAAATAAATACAATGACAAATACTATTAAAACATTAAAAATACTAAAAACCCACAATAAAACAAGACAATCATTCCTCTTTCATAAAAGTGGCCGGAGCAAAGCTATCGCTCACAGTCCCTAGGCCTGCTGGCATAGATGTGTTTTCAATGCCTTTTGAAAGGCAAGGAGAGTGGGGGCGGTGTAGATCTCTGGGGGAGTTGATTCCAGAGGGCCGGGGCCGCAACAGAGAAGGCTCTCCCCCATGGACCCACCAGTCGACATTGTTTGGCCAATGGGGCTTGGAGGACGCCAACTTGGGTGTGACTAACTGGTCGCTGGGATGTGTGAGGCAGAGGACAGTCCCATAAATAATCTGGTCCAATGCCATGTAGGGCTTTATAGGTGATGACTAACATCTTGATTTGTGTTCGGAGACCAATCGGCAGCCAGCAACTTTCAGTATAGCAATACTGAAGGAAATGGGCTTTTCTAATGACTATTAGAGGTCTCTATAGTTACAGTTCCTGCATCAGCATCATTAAAAAAAAATCCCACATCTTCAGGCTCTGGGAGAGCAAGAGAAAGGAAGAACTCTGGTGAAAATAGGATGAAATTTGAAATGCGTTTACACAATGCTATGTCTAGCTCTTACATGCTAACTTTTGCCTTATATCCCCATCTTAGGCTACAATGAAGGTTCTTAATAGCTTTGCTGTCGTGTTGTGTTTGCTTAATATTCCTATATATACTGTAGCATCAATAGCCTCCCTTTTTTCCTGTAATGTGCTGGTTTCAGTTGATGGCCATTTGTACAGTTTAAGCACAGTTTAGCACAACAGCTGCCTGCTAAGCAATAAAATCTATCCATGGAAGAGAGATGTTGCTTAATATTATAAGGGGTGCCGTATTCCCTTTGCGGTCAATGTTATTACAGGAAAAATGCTCAAGCACCACAATAACCACTGAAGCATTTTGATGGGAACCAAGACTCCTCTCCCCTTCTTTCTCTCTCACTCCCCCATTCACACACAGTTTCATTTCTATCTGCTCCAGCACACTTTATTGCTTATGCTTGCCTGGTTGTCTAATCAGCAAACCAGGAGGCAATTGTTAATCTGATTACAACCAAGCCAGTAGGACAATATTTGCTCTCTATTTGATGTGCACAATAGCAGTCCTCCATCATGCTCCGCTGTTCTCATCTCAGCCCTTCAGCAGGAAGCAAATGACAGCAAGGCATATAAAAATAAATGTAAGTTCCATTGTGAATGGGCAATCTGTATTCATTGAGGCTCTGGGCTCACTTCCATTTATCTGAGTTGGAGAATAATTTTTATTGCATTTTTTTTTCTTCAAAAAGGCAACTACTGCCCAAGCCGTTCATGTCTTTCATATTTATTTATTTGGTTGCTTGCACTGTAGATTTATGCCTTTTTCCTTTCGCTAAGTTTGTTTTTGCTTGGAAGAACATAAATCTAGGGCACCAAGAGAGACTTAAACTGTATTGTTCTTTTAAAGACGAGACTGTGATAATGCGTAAATAAAAAGTTTTCTGCGGTGCTAAAGCTCTCCCAAGACTGATTTCAAGATGACCAGTGTTTACTTATTATAGGGACCTCTGAGCAAATCGATAACAAGCCCTGCTCCTTACTAGCCCTGATGATGTTACTTAGTTTGGGTAATGAAAGGTCTGCAAGAAAGCAGAGCGCACCAAGGATCCCCCAGGGACCTTTCAACATGCATCTCTGGAAGGTTAGATTGAATCTTTCACTGGCCAGGCATTTCTGTTAATGGAGGGAGAGACACATACAGGTACGCCCATGTTAACATTAGCAAAGAAAAATAATTCTGCTCAAGTATAATATGTCATGGCACAACACAAGAAGGTTGTGTTTCATTTCTGACAGTATTGATGAAGGATATCAGGGCTTTATGCAATGTTCTACTGAAATGGGGAGCAGGGTTAGTTGGTAGAAAATAATAATAATTTATTGGATTTGTATGCCGCCCCTCTCCGCAGACTCGGGGAGGCTAACAACAATAATAAACACAACATGTACAATCCAATAATAAAAACAACTAAAAACCCCTATTATAAAACCAAACATACACACAAACATACCATGCATAACTTGTAATGGCCTAGGGGGAAGAGCTATCTCAACTCCCCCATACCTGGCAGTATAAATGCGTCTTGAGTAGTTTACGAAAGACAGGGAGGGTGGGGGCAGTTCTAATCTCCGGGGGGAGTTGGTTCCAGAGGGCTGGGGCCGCCACAGAGAAGGCTCTTCCCCTGGGGCCTGCCAAACAACATTGTTTAGTCAACGGGACCTGGAGAAGGCCAACTCTGTGGGACCTTATCGGTTGCTGGGATTCGTGCGGTAGCAGGCGGTTCCGGAGGTAATCTGGTCCATTGCCATGTAGGGCTTTAAAGGTCATGACCAACACTTTGAATAATAAAAAATAAAAATAGGAGTATGCAAAGATGCTAAAAGAAAACGGAGAAACAGCTCCTTTTGCTATACCACCAAAATAAGGCCATTGAGCCTAGTGGGAAGGTGGTTTCCTGCTGTCAGGAAAGTCAAGGCTGGCTGGGGAATTCTGGGAGTTGAAGTCCAAATATCTTCAATTTGCCAAGGTTGGGAAACACTGTCCTAGGCAAAGATCTCTCTTGCCATCTAACACCACAGAAAACCCTACCCTTATTTCCATCCTCACTGGAAAGCACTGCTGTTGCCCCGGGTCAGTGATGGTGAATCTATGGCATGTGTGCCACAGGCGGCATATGGAGCCATATCTAAGGCACGTCAGGTGTTGCCATGTCAGCTTCAGCGCACATGTGCGCATTGGCCAGCTGATATTTTTGCCTTCTTTTTGGCCATTTACACCATCCCAGGCTTCAGGAAAGCCTTGTGAAGCCTGGAGACAGTGATAAATGGCCCAACTGGAAATTCCCATTGGGGTATTTTTCACCAACCTTAGGCTTCAGGGGACTTTTCTGAACTCTGGGGATGGCGAAAAATGACCCAATAGCAGTCCAGAGGCTTCAGTGAGGCCTGTGGACATACACGTGGGGACAGCTCGGGGGGGTTGTATGCATGCATGTGGGGGAGGGCATTGCATTATGGGTGTGGGCATGCACACATGCTATTTTGGCACCCAAGCCAAAAACGTCCCGCCATCACTGCCCTAGATCAATTCTACCAAACTCCTTTAAAACACACACACACAGTCAAGCAAAACATTCCTACCCATTCCCTGCCAGTGACACAATATCACTTCTTTGCCACCTGTACCCCCTCGTTTCTTGGCTGTGAAAAGGAGCCCTTCCAGGAAATTTGCAAGGATGTGGCTGCCAAAGCCATTAACTTGTTTTTGGCATGTGGAATTTATAATTTTTTTTCAAGGCAAAACAAACAAACAAAAACCCCTTGAGGGCATAGTGTCAGATTCATGACGCTCACATTCTGACCATCAAAGACCAGTTTTATGGACATTTCCTATCATTACATCAACCGCCTAATGTTCCCAAATGGTCACATTCAACATCTCTTAATGGTAGCCAGGTTTGCTGAGAGGAGTAATTGAGTAACAGAGTAAGCCCCCCCCCCCCGTCCTCCCGTGAACTGGTCCTCCTCAAATATGGAAACCAATCCTTCCATTTAGAATTTTAGGCCTTGGACCTAGTGGTCTTGTAAGAGCCTCTATACACCATTGTTTTATTGCTTTTATTTTTAAGTACACTTCTAAACTTTTTCTTCTCTCCCCCATTCTTCTATCCTAGTGAAGGCTAACTTTTTCTGGTCCAAGTACCAAAGCGCCTCCCCCATGCATGCACCTATTCATGCCCCCCAGTGCATGCGTGCAGCCCCCATGCATGTGCAGCAGAGCTGAACTGAGGTGATGGCTCACGTGCCCAGAGAGGGTATTCTGTGCCACCTGTGGCATGCGTGCCATAGGTTTGCCATCATGGCTCTACCCTATATGTTATAACCGCTTTTGTATTCATGATGCAGAACAAATAAAAAACAATGATTGGAATTACAGGAGTTAAAAGGGTGCCTGGTTATGCTGTCCAATGGAATAGCACTTGGGTGTAGAAAAAAATAGCTGAAAGTGAAATGAGACTCTGAAATCCATACTTTTTCCCTGTGACGGTCTGTGAAAGCAAAAGTTAGAAACTTGGAAGAAACAGAATAGAAAGTGGGTTGATGCTTTGTGGACTTCGGTGCTCAGGAAATCGTACCTGAAAATACCTTAGATAGCTAAGAAAACAGATCGTTGAACAAATCAATCTAGAGCTATCATACTTTAGAGACTTTGTTTCTGCAGCACACTATAAAAAGACTTCGCTCTTTGGAAAAATCTATAATGCTGGGAAAGGTGAAGAGGAGAGGGCAATCAAAAACAAAGCGTAAGGATTTGGCTATAGTGGAGATAGGTGCACCATTGGAATCCCTGAAGGATCAAGTTGGGGACAGATCCTGCTAGGGAGAAAAATCTACATTATGTGCTCACTAACTGACTGATAGCACCTAAGCAAGAAAGCAAGCTTTAATTTATAGATTTATCTGGAACATTGTTCCAGAGGACCACCTGACTAAAACTTTCCCCACCATCCAGTCAGAACTGAATAAGCTTTTTGGATGAGAAACAAAATGTCTTCAAAAAACCCCCAAAAAGTCTAGTTGCCTCTTGAAAAATAATATTTGGGACAACCATAACCTGGATGATTGAGAATCTCCGTAGACACCTGATTAAAACTTACTAGTATGCAAGGCCATATTGGGGAATCCATTTGTAAGTCCCTTGCCTCACACTCTGTTGAATTATTTGGGGAATTCTTGGGTTTTGACACAGCAAAATCCTAGCTGGAATTCAGGAAATGACAGCATGCCTCTACAAAGATTGATTGTAGGCAGATCCTTTTTGGATAACTACTTCGCAAGTCTACCTGTAGAGAATAAGGGAGGTAATTTTGATAGAAACACTTAGAAACTGTTACCTAGTCAAGGATGCTGAAATATTTTTTTAAAAAATCTAGGAAACAAAATAATATTCAGAAGTGGTTTAAGCAAATACCTCCCTGATTTCTCCCCCTCTCCGATTCCTGAAGAAAAAGTAGTTAAACTTGAAAATTCTGACTTTATAGCCTATCTCAATAAAGTGTAATTCTACTCTTAACCGGGGAGTTGATTTTCTGCTCTTGAATTCCTAGTGTGGCTAATGTTGCCTCTATCTCTAAAGGCTATTCCTTGTCAACATGAGCTATATTTGGGAGCTAATTGCAAAAAGTAAATGCAAAAACTTTCCAGCTAGTAAAGGGAGAAAATGTTGCCAAAGGCAATACAAAAGATCCATCAGGAAATTAGATTAGAAGCCTCAAAATCCTGTTTGTGTTACATCCGAATCCTCATTCCCTTTCATTGGATTAGAACTGCACTATTGAAGGTGTTTTTTTAACACACAGGCAATGCCTGCAGTTTTCTTGCTCAGTTTGAAAACTCTGCTCTAAATCATACTATTATCAGTTGCACCTTCTGGAGAAAGGGATAATGTGGCTAGAAACATTCCCCAAACCTTTATAAGCCCAAGTATATTAACATATTTTTTGAAGTGTGATTATCTGAACAAGAAAAGGGTTTACAGTACTAGAAAAAGAAAAATCGTATGGCAATGAAATGTATGAAATCATGCAAGAAACCAGTTTACTATCTTTTTTCTGGCTGCTGGTTGAAACTAACTACTCCCTTGTAAAGTCAACCCATACTCTTATCAGGACAGCCACTTGGATAGAATGACCATATCGGAAAATAGTCCAGAACTGAAAGATCAAGATATGGTATTTTGTAGTTTTAAAGACTTAGCGGGTCTCTGTGGAAAATTCACATAATAACTAATACATTTGCAAACTATTCACATAAT